>NC_132790.1:92349166-92710000 GCF_048418805.1 Vulpes vulpes
GTGATGGGTTACTGCGTTACATTTGAGTAAAAATAGAGAATGAGGAACCTGACTGGACTCCATGAATGGTGTCTTTTATTTACAGTGTCACAATTATCAATAAAAAGGAGCTACCATGAGTTCAAATTTCATGGCATCACCAGGGTGACATAGACGGAATCCAGAGAGTGGAGCTGTCTCATCAACATGCTGTAGGTCCCCAAGTTCCACTGTCTGAGAATTCTTTCAAATATCATTTTCTACATAAAATGTATACCTCTGATGGGAAACACAACAAAATGATTCTAACTGTAGAAACAATGACCATAAAGATTTCTTCTTAAAAAACAAAAAATTGAGGGCATCACTAGAGTCCTGTTTCACTTGAAAAAGGGAATACTTGAAGGAAGAAAAAGACCAGGAAGGAAATTCACATGCCTTTAACATCTTTTGCATCAGGTGCTGTGGGAGGGAATCAAATATATATATATCTGACTTAATTTAGGTAATCATGGCAAATTGATAAGGCAAGTAATTTTTCCTTTATTTTAAAACTACTGTGTATGTTTTCCACAAAATTTGGTTCCAATCATGTTCTGTGGTTGCTGTTCAGTTGAAGGCAATTATGAGGTATAACATAGCCAAAGCTGGAGAAGAAAGGAATGTGAGAAGGTAATAGACTAACTAGATCAGTGCATTTCAAAACAAGTCTTGGGAAATCCTCATGTTCCAAGAATAAGCCTCTGGGATTTCTGAGGTGTGAGGGGCAGGGCAGGATTTGGGGGCCCAAGGAATGCTGGATGGGTAGATTTCAGACTGTTTCTTTTCTTTCAAACAGAGAAATGTGATGTGATATGCTTTCAAAATTTTCTTTAAAAAGAAAACTAGTCTAGAAAATTCTAAAAAATTGTATAATCGGCGTCTTAATATTCACTCAAAATCCCCTCTAATATGTTAGTGGCATAATCCTTTCAGACTATATTACAGTTAAGTAGAAATGAAGCAATAATCAGCTTGCTATTCACATAAAAAGCAGTATTGCTTATTTTTGCTCCACAAAGGTTCATTAACTCATTTTAAGCTAGACACTTCATTAAACAAACATGCGATCAGCTACAAGCAGTTCTTTCAGAAAGTGAAAGTGAGAAACCCCGGAGTAGAATGTGACCTCCCAGGGTAAAATTCTTTTCACTTTCTTTCTTAGGATACGGCATTTGTCTTTTCTTTTGGGGCTCTCTTTTTTGGTTGCTGCCTTCAACTTACCAAGAGAACAGTTTCAAGGAATTTGTCAAATTAATAAGCAACTACAATCTGTCCATTTGTTGTATGAGTTCTGCATTTTGATGGCAATACTGAGTTTGGAAGGAATTCAAATGTCATTGACATATGACGCCGTGTAAGCTCAAAATGTACAAAGTGTTAATTTAGTACATGTATAGATTGTAGTATTTAAGGTAACGTCTCTATCACGTCACATAATTATTTCTTCTTTGTGGTGGGGACCATTAAGATCTAATCCCTTAGCAGCTTGGAAGGTGATACTATGGTATTGTTGACTGTAACACACCCGTTGTGCATTAATCCTCCAGGATTTACATACCTACCAGTTCCAATTCTCTCACCCCCTTACCTTTGGTAACCACCATCCTACTGTTTTTATGAGTTTGACTTTTAAAAATTTTACATATCAGTGAAGCCATACGGTATTTGTTTTCCTCTGACTTATTTCACTTACCATAATGGCCCCAAGGTCCATCCAGTTTGTCCCAAGGGGCAGAATTTTCAGTTTTTATTTTTGTTCATAAGTAAAATGGGTTTACCAAAGTAAGAGGCCCTAGGGGCTCTCACAGAAGGAACTCTCCTTACGTTAGGGTGCCAAAGGGGAAGAGAGTAGATAGTCTACTAGTTTAAACAAAGCAGAAAAAAAAGCTACATTTGAGAGTTTTCTGTTTCAAAAAGTGTTATGTTTAGCAAAAAAAAAAAAAGGGGGGGGGAGGGTGAGGAGAATTACACAAGTTTTCACCTAATTTATTCTTTGGCTGATTTAATCCATGTATATTTGCATATATTAGCATACAAGAGAACTCACCGAATGAAACCAATTATTTAAGTTGAAGCTAACAAATAATGGCAAGAAAAGAATGAGGGAAATTGTAAGTATTTGACTGCAAGTATTTACAGATAAGGAAATTGAAGTAAGGACTTATATGTTATCTGTGTTTAATTTCTCCCCTCGTATTTTATATTCTTTATAACCAGGAAGAGTCTGAGAACTGTTACACTGGCTTTTTTAAAAGTTGCTTTTCAGAGGGCTAATTGAATTAAAAAAAAAAAAAAAAAAAAGGAACACTAATGCTCAGAGCTGTAAGGGGTCTCCAGGGTTTCTGTGCTTCATCTCCATACCCTCAGGCACATTTTGCAAGTAATTTGGACAGATAAACCTACAGGAAAGGTGATTTCACAAACCATTGCTAGTAATTCATTGTAATGTTTAACTGACCTTCCCTTATTGGCAGGAAGTTCTTAAATCTGTGTGAAATGCTTTGTACAGGAACTTAAATATCACATGAGAGAAAATCTGATGCAGCATTTGTCCTGTTTATGTCTGGGTCAGTTACAACCAGGGCCTTTGTCTCCTTTATTTGAATAGAAGCTTCCTGAAATATGTCAATATTTGCCTTCTCCACTTCCTCCCCTACCCACTATCACCATTCTCTACTTAGACAAGGACAATCTGGCTTCTGTTTCCTAATTCAAAGACCTATGGCTTCTCTGAAGTAACTGTTTCCAAGGTAACACAATGCCTTCTGGTTTCCAAACCTAAAAATGCTTTGAAGTTTACTCATTTAACCTCTGTTGGCACTTGACTGGGTCGACAACTCCCTTGTTTCAAAACATTTTCCTTCCTGATTTATTGGACATTATGTTCTCTTGGTTTTGCTTTTACATTTCTGAGGATTTTCTGTATTTACCTAACTTTTAAATTTAGTGTTACCTATGCCCCTCCCGTCCTTGATCTCTTTTTTTCCTCACCCTATACTGTCTCCCTGAACAGTCTTATCCACAGACTGGTTTTAGCCTCTGTCAACTCCAAATCCGTATTAGTTCATACCTCTCTTCTGGTTTTCAGATTTGTATAACATTTTCTAAGAGTGTATTGATTAGTTAAAAATCTCTGATGTTCCATTAATTGTACACACATACCATCACCAACACCTCACTGAAAAATCGAATTTTCAATACAAAAATCTCTATTATGTGCCGTTTTCTTGTCCTTTCTTCATGCTAGACATAAGACTTAAAATCAAGTAAGATACATACATGGTCCTCCAGGAGCTTAGGTCCAGAGACCCTGAGCTGTCTCTTGGGTTTACCCCTTAAGGGCTGTAGTGCCATCTTGTCCTTCCCTGTCATGGCTTATAACACACTGTGTTATATCTGCCTGTTTCCTCATGTACATCTCTCACACATAGTGTCAAAAGGACAGGAACTCCTTCTGTCCTGTGTATATCTCTTTCTAACTTAATATAGATCTGTTGACTTGAATGGCTTTTCCCCAGTGCCGTATACCCACCTAAGCGTATAAATTTGCTGTAAAAAGAAAATTATTATTTGCTTTCCAGAGTTTCATTTTTGTACTTATGGAATTATTTTTCAAGCAGGTCAAGAACATTCTATTTATTTTTTTATCAACCTTAAAAATAAAATCGTCAAAAAATAAATAAAATCGTCAGTTATTTTACTAGCAAGAGGAGTTTACGTAGGAACAGCAGAGGAATTGCAATTCAGACAAACAAGCTATGAGAAACCATAGTCAAGTCCAAAGAGACAAAGAGAAGGACAGTTTTTATTAGATTTTAGGAGGAAATGGGGAGGATTATTTTGAACAAAAGTTCACTGGAGAAAGAACAAGAGTTTGAAGTTGTGGAGGTTTCTCATTGTCTGTAAGTGGTAGTTAAGGCATTGCTGCCCGGGCTGGGAGAGATCTTCTTTTTCAAAAGCAGGAGATAAAATTATTGTGTGGAATGTGTCCTTCCTTGTCAAGCTAAGAATTGTCTTCTTTCTTGCTACTGGTTTTACAGGCTGCAACTCGTGTTCCGTGCATGAGAGCTCCCCCTTCAGGGCTTCTTCACTCCATTTTATTTTTAATTTTTATTTTTATTTTAATAAATTAATTTTTATTGGTGTTCAATTTACCAACATACAGAAAAACACCCAGTGCTCATCCCGTCAAGTGTCCCCCTCAGTGCCTGTCACCCATTCCTCCCCACCCCCCGCCCTCCTTCCCTTCACTCCATTTTAAATAAGATTTCCTTTACTCATTTTCAAAATATGTATTTGATATTTATAAACAAAATGGACTGATGTAAAGTGCAGGTGACTTTTAGTGAATGTATGGCCTCTGGGACCAAAGAAATGTATTTGGAGAAATATAACCTCAGATGTTAAAGGATTACCAACTTAAGAAAGCATCTAGGATTTATTTATTTATTTTTTGTACTATTCCAGGGAGGTTAAGGAGGATGTCACAATTTTACTGAATCTTTAAAAAATTCTTAATATGTATTTTTATCGGGCCTGCTTTTGTAGTGGAAAAACACATTTTTTATTGATATTAGCCTATGCATTACGCTGAAAAATCTTGATCATTTTTTCTAAGATCTTTTACTTGTGTCAGGGCAATGATATTCTGTAAAGTCTTTGACTTTGTATACACATGTTGGAATATGTACATAACTTAATTATATGGAGTAGGCTCTGTAGCTTTTGTTAGATTCTCAGAGGGGTCTGTTTTTCCCAAAATGTTAAGAACCACAAAGCCATACTCTTTGTTCTATACCAGATCTGGAAATTATTAGTAAGAAAGAAGAATTTTTCAGGGAAAATATCAAATGAATACCTTAAGCCAAAAAAAAAGTCTTTTTTGTTTTTGAAATTTACACTACACAGAAATGCAAGCTCTCTTGATCCTGACCCTACAAGGGCATTTCTATTTGTATCTGAATAGATTCATTTCCAAAATTGGAGAGTAGCCCATGTTCCATTACCGTGTAGCCCACAACATGCTTGAGATTGCTAATTAGGGTGCAAATCGTGGTGGTATTCCTGGTGACCTGGACATGTGTTCAATAGAAATAGAAATGAGCCCCTCAACTCATTCCACATAGGCCAGAAAACATCTGCCAGATGGTTATAGCTTTCAGTAACTATTAAACTGGATCACATTTGAACAAATGACTTAGATATATAGTGTTTGAAAGCTTATTCTGAATTTTCTAACATATCCATGGAGATTAGCCTTAATGAAAAACTACATTAATCTACCTCATGTATTGTGATTAGCCTAAAACCGATAATTCTCTCTCACTTTTGCCAAAGTCAGCCCCAAAATGGCTTTATCCACTTTCAGATAATGTTAACAAAACATCTGGGAGATTTATTGAGATAAGGATATCTATTAGGACATCAAAATTAATTTCAATTCCCTGAGGTATCTTATTTTAATTAACAAAGCCATGATCTTGTTCTATTAATTAGCATGCTGAAGGAATAAGTTTGAGATGAATTTAATTCTAGAAAAGCATTTATCTTCCAAAATAATAAAAAGAGCATTAACTATCTCAATCTAATTTGTTTTATACTTTTAATAACAGTCTTGAAATTCCATCCAGAAGAGTAATATAACTAATATTCATTATTTTTAATTTAAAGCTTCATTTTGGGTGTGCATATTTCTTACAAGCCTCATTATTAGTAGTACCATAGTTCTAACATTGTATCTTTTAAAGATTATTAATGTGAGCACAAGTTCATTTATTATGTGATATTATTAAACTTTCTGTTGGGTGGGAGCCTCATATTTATTTCACTCCAAGTGTTTTTCCTCACTAACTTATGGAAGTATCTGAGTATGCCAGAGTACAACTAGGAACAAGGCACATGGAATTTGTAATAACTCCCTGTTCTGCCCAAACATATAATTTCTGTCTAATCATATATTTCACTCTAGATTGCTTTTATTGATATATCCTTATATTTTAAATATAGCTAAAACATTTTAGGCAAAATTCAATTAACAGATTAGATTAATAGTATGTCTGATACAATATTAAGATTACTGTAATGGAGCATGCTGAACAATTTCAAATAACTTCATCTTACATCAAGCCACAGATGATGGCTTCAGGTGGTATAATTAGAGGGACTGGATTGTAAAAGCTTAAATGGCATCCTACTGGAAATCCTCCTTAGAACTTTTTCACTTTCATATCTGTTTTGTTGTAAACAGGCTTGCATTTGAAGGCATCATAGAATGGTTCTTAAACAAAACATTGGAAAACGGAGTGTATGCATTTACTACCCGAATGCAAGAAAAAAAATCAGTATTTTGTATATGGTTGCTGTTTTTCAATCTTTCATACTTATAACCTAAACCATGGTCAGATAATGTTTTAGGCTTTGTGGGCCAAGAGGCAAAATTGAGAATATTATGGAAGTCAGCATACAGCAAGTGAGAAAACAGAATTACACAAATCTTATTGATGGCATTCAAAATGTAATAATTGAGGACAATTTTTGATAATACAAATCTACTAATGAGAAGAATGGAATTCTTCTTTATAAATAATATTTCACTTAATTGACATTCAAATTAGTGTTTCCTATCATCAAAATTAACTGCAAGTGTTTAGCTGCCAATGCTGATCCATAATGAGATATTATGTATTTCATCTTTGAAGATATCTTTTCACAGAGGTAGGTCTGCCAAATATTGATATTAACCCATGAGCATATGGAAGGCACAGAATCCTGTTAGATTCTTCTCTAGATATTTGCCTTTTAGCTTGTCATTGCATTTCAGATTATTCATTTCCAGTTGAAGGTTGCGGGGAAGTTCCTCACTTACACAGTTAAATGAACTTTGAGATGTGGAAATTTCCTTTGAACTTGGAACTACTAGAACTTAGTTGAAACTTGAAATGTGTATCTCCTGCAAAACTGTGGTAATGAAGGTATTTCTTTTTATCTTAACTTCTGGCAATCTATGAGGCATATATAAGGCAGCTTGACATTACTTATGATTCAAACAATATTAGTTGTCATCAAAATGACTTTCCTGCAATATAAATTCTGCATTTAAGTACTGTTATTAGTACTCATAATTTTGCCTTTTAATTCTAGGTCAAATTAATGAGAAAATATTATAGTATATAGCAAAAATTATTTCCAACTCTGTTCAGCATTCAAAGGTAGTGGTTGAGGGTGGTTCTTTTTTAAATATTTTATTTATGTATTTGAGAGGGAGAGTGTATGTGAGTGAGCAGAGGGAGGATCAGAAGGGGAGGGAGAGGGACAAGTAAACTGTGTGTTGAATACAGTCTTTCAGGGCTTGATTTCATGACCCTGAGATCATGATCTGCGCCGAAATCAAGAGTCAGACACTTAACCGACTGAGCCACCCAGGCACCCTGAGGGTGGTTCTTGATCACAAAAGTTTTAACCTTGCCTCTGAGCTCAAGAAAATCACAATAGAATATCCCTGCCAAGTTATATAATTGCCCTGTGGTAGAGCAAATCAGGGTAGTCAATGTCTATTTTTGACACACATTCACAGAATTGATGATGATCAAATCCATGAAAGCCAACGAAGATCACTGTTGACAACTATGGTAGTGACTTATCTAATAGAATGTCTTTTATTCTTTATGTACTTGTTCACAATGTCACTGGGTTAGTTGGGGTCCTCTAAAAGGCAGAGACACCAACGTGGGTTTAGATGTGCAAGAAATGTACTGGGGAAAACATCGGAGAGGCACAAATAGGAAGGAGCTAGAGAAGGTGGGGCGAGCATTCAAGCTCTAATGCAGTTCTGACTCCTGTCAGGGAGGAAAGGAATGAAAGCGGGGTTTACAAGCAGTTTGAGGAAAGTTTCAGCAAGCCAGTTGGAGTACTTGAGCCAAAGTCACCCATCAGAGGAGTCCCTTCTATGTTCCATCTTTGGCTGGAAGCATCCTGCCACAGTCCAGCACAGGTTCCACACAAGTTTACTTCTTCATATTTACTTGGGGAGAATTTCCTCCATAGTTCCTCTGGGTCTGCCTTCCTGAGGGGAAATTTTTAGAGTGAAATTTGTTTAATAAACTATAGTCCCAAACACTGCAGTTGATCTTAGACTGCCACTGGTCCTCACTCACCCATTTCCTCCCATACAATTCATTCTAAATCTCCGTGCCCTCCCCTATCACCTTAGCATATTTTGGTTGCTTATATGGTGGTGTGATCCAAACATTCATTCCTGAGAGTTTGAGTGCTCAGTGATCATACCTTCCTCAGAATCTCAGATTCTTCACAGTTCTTGACATATATCTAGTTTCTGCATATATCTAGTCAAGGGGGTAAGGGAGTACCAGGAAATGCCCTACTGGAAAACTTGGGTTCTGTATGAATTCCTCCCTGCCCCACTGCCTTCTCATGCCATGCAGAATCACTTACCTTGTTGGTGCGGTGACTTCCATATTACCTGTTGGTATCTCAACACAAGGGGTTCTAGTGGACAAGGTGTCTTGGTGGCAGCTTTAGCTTCTAATGTAGTGGTATTCTTGCCAATTCCATTGGTAAGAGTATATTAGTTTTGGGGTTTCAGGACCTCCGCTCCTGCATAGTCTAGTTGTAGGGATGGAAAGCACAAAATTCCTATTGTATTACTGGAAGTAATAGTACATAATGTCATTCTTGCTTTTACCTGTTGGTATGTGAATCTATTTTTATTATTGGAAACAAAATGCCAAGTTGAAACCTCTGATTGAATGCATTTAATACGTGTAAAAGGATGGTATTCCATTTCCTCAGAGAATTGCCTCTGAGCTGGTGCTATAGTTAAACATTTAAAACTGTTCCATCATTTTGTGAGGTTGGCTGTTTCTAGATGGTTTGGTATGTAATATGATTATTGGATTCCATTGTAATGGACTTACTCCCATACCTCTTTCACTGCAAAGTAGGTCCCCTAGTCTGATGTCATGCTATATGAAATCCATAAACCCCAAGATGTTAAGGTTTTTAACATGGTGCTTACTGAAACCATGCAAGTAAGGATGGCAAAGCTATACCCAGAACAGGAATCTGTCTTTCTAAGAGGGATGGACTGCTGGCCTTTCCAGCATGCAAGAGCCAACGTAGTCAACATGGTTCCAAGTGGTCCATTGGTCTTTTCGTGTAGGAGAGTTCTATTTGTTGTCAGGAACTGTGAAGAATCTGAGATTTTACTGTATTTGCAAGGTAAGTTAGCCTGCCATAGTTTCATAGATTTTGGCAGAAGATGTGAGACTCTTGGATCAAGGGCAATGGACAATTTAATATGTACAGCCGTAGCAGCAGCTTAAGTGTCATTATTTTTGTGTTGGCTTCCTCAGACCTAATTCCAAAAGGGGTTTGAAAGAGGAATACACATACAGTGAGTTGAACTACAGAACAGAAACTGAATTTAGGGAGCTCAGACATTTTATTTTATTTATTTTTAAAGATTTTATTTATTCGTGAGACACACACACACACACACACACACACAGAGAGAGAGAGAGAGAGAGAGTGAGAGAGAGAGGCAGAGACATAGGCAGAGGGAGAAGCAGGCTCCATGCAGGGAGCCTGATGTGGGAATTGATCCCGGGTCTCCAGGATCAGGCCCCGGGCTGAAGGCAGCACTAAACCACTGAGCCACCTGGGCTGCCCGAGCTCAGATTTTATAATAAGAAGCAAATGATAGATATATAACAGAGTTATTTTAAGGACAAAATATGATCATTAAAAGCTTTTTGTACAGTGATTTAACAGCATCTAGCATATGGTCAGGATTAGAAATAGATACTTTTATTATTAGGTAGTATAAAGGTTTACTTCATAGACCAGGGATCTCAGTAAGATTTATTATTTGTAGCTAGAATATTAAAATGCAACTGTTACATTTTGGGGGGGGATGCGAATTTACATGTTTTCACAAGGCAAAAGAAGGCAAATACAACAACCAACCAAAAAGGAAACAAAACATCCTCTGTAGATTATTCCTTATTAATCTAGATTATTCAAGATTAGGCCACCTGAATAAAAAGAAAGAAAATAACCTGAGTTTTTGCCTGGAAACAGTACCAATTTTCTTTTAAAATGTGTTTGAGCTTTCATGAAGTTCAGCATTTCGTAATTGATGGTAAATCTGGCATTTACTATGACAGAGAACCTATATTTATTGATAGTTTTACTTTGGATGCTACAATATAAACCCATACAACCGCACAATGAAGATGACTATGTAAGTCTAAAAGGAACTTCTGAGGGAAAAAAGCAATATCACTGTTTACTTCCGTAAGTTTTAATTACATTATTAGTTCTAATGTGTAGTATCATAGGAGAGCAAATGATATGGTTTCAAAAAAACTTTACAGATTCTGAAAAAGTTAAAGGACCGTCAGGACTCTCATTGACCAAAAAACTCTTTCAGATTTCAGCCTTTGTTTACATATAGAAGTTACTCTGCATTTTTCTTAAATAATTTATAATCTATATGGGATTTTTACATATACTCTATATCTGTTAAATAAATATAAGCACTGGGACCAGGTAATATAATATCAAAATTTTATTCTTGGAAACCTATTTTGAAATATCTTGCAAAATTTAGTTTGCTACATAAATCTGCTCTCCGAGGAAATTATCTCAAATTGTAGGCTTCAGGGTAAGCGAAGGCCATACTTCATACTTCATAAATAGAAATGATTTTCCTTTTTATTTTTATTTATTTATTTTTTCATAAAAGATTTTATTTATTTATTCATGAAAGACACAGAGAGAGAAAGAGAGACAGGCAGAGACACAGGCAGAGGGAGAAGCAGGCTCCATGCAGGGAGCCCGACGTGGGACTGGATCCTGGGACTCCAGGATCAGGCCCTGGGCCCAAGGCAGGTGCTAAACCGCTGAGCTACCCAGGGATTCCCCAGAAATGATTTTCGTAACATCGCATTGCTTTTGCAATTCGTACCATAGTCATCTTAAGGGGCTTCTCTTCTTCTGTTCATGTGGTCTTAGATAAAACAAAGTGCATTTTATGCCATCCTCTTCTTGAAACTTTTCATTGGCATATGGGCACCCTTAAAATAATCTCCAAAATTCTTACAAGGGCCTTCAAAACGTTATAAGTTCTGTTTCTTGCCAAAGTATCCTCTAAAAATCAGCCACTGTTTTTGATGGAAAAAAAATGACTGGAAATAACCAAATACCTATCAATCAGAAATTGATGTATTCGCATAATGGAGGGCTATGAAGCTGTAGAATCTCTATCCCTCTCTCTCTGATGTACATGTGTGTTATTTATATATAGATCATGGATATCACATAAATGTATGCGTACATCTATGGATATATTCATCTATCTATTTATTGAATCAGGATGTAGCGGAGCAGAAGGGATAGGATGGCAACGAGACTTCACTGAATATACTTTGTTCTATAGATTTGACTTTTCTACCACTTATATATTTCAATAATTATAAAGCTACCTTGAATTATAAAGCTATTTGAAAAACTCAATCCCTAAAAAGTCAAATTCAAAATGCAATAAATGAATCTGTGTCTTTGTTGGTAGCGTAACCACAGGCATAGTAGAAAGGTCATTCTTTCCTGATGATTTAGGCTCTCCTTTAGCTTCTATATCCTGGAATAGTTCAAAGGTGTCTACCGGATCCTTTTGAAATCAATTCATCCCATCACCTGGGGATCTCCCTGGGTCACTGTGGCCTACAGGAACACATGTGTGTTGGCTCTCACTCAAATGTTCAGATGACTCCTGCTTGATTTCTGACTTCACTGATCTCCAGTTGAGAGCTAGATGCTGGCTCCAGTGCTATGTGTACTCCATCCAGCTCGAGTTCTCCAGATGATTGGGTTAAATTTCTCCCACTTATTTTGTGGGTAGGAAACATATTTTTCCCCTCCTCCCAGGGCTGGGAGATTGCATGGCCCTCTAGCCATTCTCTCCAAAAATCTATCCTCTCTCAGTCACTCCTGAATGTTCCTCTTACCTCTTATATACTTTGCATGGGTGATGGGCTAAGGTCTGACTATTTGGGGGAAGTTGCTTAGCAAGTTGAGCATAGTTTCTCTGATCCCTATTTTAAACACAGGTGGAATTATCCTCTTTTATTGACAGCTTTGGAGCTTCAACTGAAAGTAAAATTTTAGGTAAAATAGGCATAATGGTTGAATGGCACTGGACGAATTTCTATAATAGTCACTGAGCCTAGACCACAGAACTTTGACAAACCAGTAGACTACCAGCTTTGGGCTACTCAGCTACCTTTAAGAATAAATACCTAATAGAGTACTTAATGTTGCTTTGTGATAAAGACATATGTTCTTTTTGTGAAGTATCAGCAAAAGGCAAATATAAATTTTATTAGAATGACCTGAAGAATTTACGTATTGCTTGTGAAGTTCCCAAACACCCTAGAGTCAAGAATATAGGAAGAGATGAAAAATGCCTGATCCTGAATTTAACCGTTATGGGAAGTAAATAGATAATGTCTATAATGTTAACAAAAAGTTAATAAATAGATATAAATACATGCAAATTAAAGATACAAATAAATTACCGAAAAGAAAGAAAAAGGAGGTAAGAAATTGGAATTGATTCTCACTGGGGATTAGTAATTAGGGTCAAAATTTGGCCCTTTAATATGAAATAGCTGACACAGAACAATTAGTTAATATTGTTTGCTTGTTTCTTCCTTTCTGCTTTTTCATATAGTACATTGAAAAGAACTATAAATATTCATAATTTAAAAACTAAGGCGGAACTTTCATAATAGAGCCACCTAGTGGTAAGAAACCTGTGTTATGGAGGCAAAAATTACAGATTTTGAGATTTCACAGTGATTTTATGAAGTAACATTTAAGATGCAAGGGAGGATTTTATTTTTATAAGATATAAATAATATAAAATATAAATTATAATTTGTATATTTAAAATTATTTGGAACTACACATATAGTAGTGGTGAATAATGAGAATACCAATATTTATACGTGTGTGTGTCTCTCAAACGAACAAAACTCCCTGCACAAATTTTTATGATTCTTTCCCTATTTTTTCTCTACCACAGATCACCATACAAAAACTAAACCTTATCTTCTGTACATATTATTTATCCTGCGTGTAGATTGGGGTTATTGATATTTCCATGGATCCCTGATCTATGGAGCAATGCTAGCCAAGCATCCTAAGATTCCTGGTTGCCCAATGAATTAAAAGGAAATCACAAATAATACAAATTTTCTTCATGAAATAAATTTCTTTTTTTTTCTGTTTCTTTGCAACATCAGTGGTGACTAGAAAATATATTAATATTTCATGAGTATAAATAGTGGTCCTCTATTATGTTTGAATCATTGTACCATATTTGTTCCATCAGTTTTTCTGGGAGTACAGATTTTGGGATCATGAGTATAAGTAGGCTCAGAACAGAAAAATTTTTGTAAATAATTCAGCATGTGTTCTTTTATCTTTGCTCTATAATTTCAATTACATATTTGTGTGTCTATATTACAAATATATATTTATTTATGTATATTTCACTGTGATATTCACAGTAGCCTAAATTACTTGTTATGTGGCAAATCATGACTGTTTCATGTCTAATGATTTTCTGGAGATGCATTACTACCCGCTTTAGCCATTATTAACCTGTGATGCAAATTGTAATTTAATTATACTTAATTTTTACCTTCATTGTTTCTGCTTCATGTTTGAGTGATAAAACATACATGTTTTTAAAGTCAAAATATTGCTCTTTGTCAGTTTTGGGAATGTGAGGGTTGGCTTGCTCTTCTCATAGAAATGTTAATTTGTAAAAAGACATTGCTATTTTTTTGCCTTTATCTAATGACTCAGGGTACCCATCTGTGGGAGTATTGTGTCTCTACTCTCCGACCACAGAATACAAGAATGTTGGTTAATTTCTAAGAGTATTGTATCTTTGATTAGGTTTATATGTTAATGAATAGGGAAGTTACCACCCATTATCACCTCATAGATCAGCGTAAGAACAACTAGTACATGTATCAGGGCATTTCAGAACCTGGGTGGTTTAGCTTCCATTGCATATGAAGTTCAATATGGGACTTGAAGATGTCTCCTGAATAGAAAAGTATATCACCTACTTTAAGCTTTACCACAGTATTTAATCCGATATAACCTCTTGATTCTTTTAAATGTTGTGGACCTAATTGTTTAGTTGTCAATAATATTATAGACAATTGAAGATTCTCTTGGAAACCAGTTTGGGCCCAGCTGTCAGGAGAACTGGAATGTCTTATTTCCCCGCTCTAGGTGTTTCCACTAAAGCATAATCAGATTCCCTCCAACCCCAGGGCTATTTGCAGTTTGGATGCCAGGAACAGCTGTGGAGTCCAGAAGGCTTCTGTAGGATTCTCTCACCAGGGAGGGCTTTCAGGGAATAGCTGAGCAAGGATATAGATTTGGAATAGATTAGGGAGACAGTGCTGCTTTAAAATAGTCTTCCATAATACATAACAGTTTCAAGGGGAAAAAATCAACAAATCCTTCACACATTGAAATTTAAATTTAATAGAATATTTTAAAAGGTTGAAATAAAGTATGCCTTGCATGTAAACCAGATTCCATGTGGGAATTGACCTGTTCAGCTACAAAATAAAATTACTATCTCCATACTGAAATGGAGATAGTGAGTAGGATTTTAGATAATATTTCCTTTTCTATGGAGAAAATAAAGTAGTACTACAAAAGTAATAAAGTGCTATAGAGGAAGTGGGCCTTTACTCCTTATTTTAAGCACTTCCTTTAAATCAGGGGGATTTCCACTGTCAAATTCTGGCTTATTTGCATTTATATGGTGAAATGTTGCCATCATGTGGCCAGTCCATCTATCACATCTTTCTCTTTCCACAGGGTTAACCTGAATTTTTAGCTATTTTTATATATGATGCTTGAGTATTTAGAGGCAGGTATGGTGTCTGTTAGGTTCATTAATATAATGAGATGACAAATACTTAAGCATATTAATTAAAAATAGACATTGAAATACATTTACTGTTATTCCCACACAATGGGATTTTAATCTGTGTCTTCCGGAGTTCTTAGAATTCCCCTTTTCATGGGCAGATTATTCAAGTTATGAATCTTAAATTGTTTGGAAGTGCTCTCTTAAGAGTCCAGGTGACTTTTCTTCCCCATGTTTGTATTTGTTTTGAATGTCAGCACAAGTTACCAAAATGCCCATTTATTTGTATATATTGGGAGCTATATCCAATGCATACCCCATTTTAAACAATAGGGGGCATTATGATGTCATGTTTCTGGTTTTCTCTATGATGGCAAGTATTTTACTTCATAGTAAAAATCCTGGATTTTCTTCTTGATAAGAATACTTCTCTAAATCCAAAAACATATTTATTTTGACAGTACTGGCAATGAACATGAGCTTCATCCTTGGGGGACCTAATTTCTTAAGAGAAAATACTACACCAATTTATCACTATTTCAATAATTGCATGCATTTCTAAATTGATATAAAAATCCAAACCAATTTATATTTAATCCAGATATAATAGTTTTAAAACATAGGTTTATGTACTTCCTTATTAAATTGAGAAATGTTGGCATTTCCAAGAATTCGTAAGTCAATCTTTTTCATCATGTATTATCATAAATGCAAACTTTTCTTAAGTTAAATTTTAAGTATAAAAATCATGAAACTATGGGGATGCCTGGGTGGCTCAGTTGGTTATGCATCTGCCTTGGGCTCAGGTTGTGATCTCAGGGTCCTGGGATTGAGCCCCTCATTGGGCTCCCTGCTCAGCAGGGGTCTGTTTCTCCTTCCTCCTCGCTGGTGTCCCTCCCTTTTTCCCCCTCCCTTTCTCTCCCCTCTCCTCCCCCTTCCCTCCCTTCCTTACTCCAATGCTCATGGTCTTTCTCTCTCAAATAAATAAAATATTTTTAAAAATCATGAAACTATGTTCTTAGCATTACAAAAATTTGAAATCTTTAGACAACTAGGGTAAAAATTGCTAAAACACAAACATTTTCAAAATTATTGATTTTATGAAGTTAATTAAGGAAGTTCTTTAAATGTATAGCATTTCGGTGTTTTATTTTTTCAAGCTTTACATGGATTTAAGTTTCAGACAGGATACAGAGTAAACCAGGATTTAGTAGATTAAATATTAAAGTTTAAAACTGAAAGTTTTATTTATTTATTTATTTTATTTATTTTATTTTTTTATTTTTTTAAAACTGAAAGTTTTAGATGGAAGAAAATATATTTCTCAATGGGAAGCATCTCTTTCATGTTTCATGAAGCAGAGAGAAGGAAACTGAATATGATGCAACTTCAAAGATCATTTCTGTCTCCATCCAAAATTATATAACAGTTTTCAATGCTTTTTTTGAAGTTTTACTGAAATTATATATATGCACATATGTATACATGCAAGTATTGCATTACTATGTTCTCTTTATTTCTTTATTAAAACTTAAAACATTAAATAACATCAACTTTTAATTTGCTTTTCCAATCTCAGTCCCCTATATTGGATAATCATAACCATCATTGTGAATTTGTTGGATATTCTGAATTTTTAATTATTCTGGTAAAAGTCACTATGATACACATATTTTTGCATATTTCAAGGCATTAGAACCCATATTCAACAAAATATTTGTAACTTTTTTTTTGTAACTTTTTTTTAATTGCATGCTCATAGCTTGAATTTAGCCATTGTGGGAGTATTTACACCATGGAAATCAGCAAATTCAACAAATTCCTGCCCCACAAAGAGCTTGTCATCAGTACACCAGTGAGTGTTTCTTACTTGGGACCATTATTGGTATTTTGATTAAAATAGTCTTCTGCAGGGTTTTTCAACCCATTGCAGAATGTTTAGCATCCTTGGCTCCTTCCTGCCTATTAAACATCAGGATAGAAAACCCTATTCACTGAAACCACTAAAAATGCCCCCATGTTTCCACATGTTCCCTAAACCATTTAAACTCTTGCAAATGACACCCACCCCTGCAGGGATAACTAAGAAATATGTGGCAGTAGGTAATGAAAACTCTCAGGCTGAGGGAATTTAGATGCAGAAAAAGGTAACAAGTTAGTTTAGAAAAAATAAATTGGGCGGACCTATAAACAGATTTAAATTATAGTCTATATTGTTTCGCTTCTTAGTCATTTTGTTGGTCTGCTTATTGATAGTACCAGAATGTGGAGAGACCAAAAACAAGAAACTGGGTTAAGGAAGCTACAGTATATATCCTGTTTTGCCAATTGGTAGCATTCATTTTTCTTTTGATAACATTGTACTTCAAGTGCCCTCTGGACTTCAGAGGTGTGGTGCTTGATCCATATCGTTTCATTCTTCGTGATCAATAGCCTCATATGGCATTGAACACTCAAAATAAGATTAGTGCAAAGGAGGAAATGAATTTTTAATTGAATTACGTTGCAAGTGTAAAATCTGCACTGAATTTTGAAAATGTACTCTAAATTTAATGAAAGAATGGAAATAATTTTAATAATTTTAAAATTTTGATAAGATGGTGAAATAATGTTTGAATATATTGGATTAAAGAATGTTATATCTTATAATTATATATTAACCCCATCTATTCCTTTTTACTTTTTAAAATGTGGCTACTAGAAGATTTACAATTATATACATAGTTTACAATATATTCCTATTAGATAGTGCGGCTCCCGAAAGAATCATTTCTTTTTCATTGTGGGTCCATGCAATTCTGATATTTTTTTAAAGTTTACTTATTTTTAGTAATCTCTACACTCAAGTCGGGCTCAAACTCACCACCCCAAAATTTAAGAGTTGCATGATCTTCCAACTGAGCCAGCCAAGCACCATAGTTCTGACATATTTGATTCCTTTGCAGCTTTGGAGGTAGGCAATGAGTCAGCCCTGACCAATCAGAAGACACTGTGTCTTATCTCTTTGAGGATGGTTACATGATGTAATTTCAACCAAAGAGAGTGATTTTACAGGATTTTAGCTCAAACTTCTGGAAAAGAATAGTTCTCTTTTTATGAACTTGGGACTGTTGGTTCCAAGCCTAGAACCGGTAGAGACCATATTACCACCTTGAAAAAACTGCCAGGTTGGACACAAAGCCGATGCTGGAGTGCAGAGCCAAGAAGCAGTGAGAGATGGACTCCTAAAACCAGATCTGTGTCAGGACTTTTTAGTTATCTTGGGCAGTAGAAACCTTTTGGGCTCAAGCCTGTTTGGATTTTCTGCTACTTAAAAAAAAATTATTTATTTAAGAGAGAGAGCATGTGTTCATGACTGTGTGTGAGTGGGGGGGCGGGGCAGAATGAGAGAGAGAGAGAGAGAGAGAGAGAGAGAATCTCAAGCAGATTCCACTCTGGGTGAGAGCCCAACGCAAGGCTCAATCTCACGATCCTGAGATCATGACCTGAGCAGAAACCAAGAGCTGAACGCTTAACCGGCTTAGACACCCAAGTGCTCCAGGTTTTTCTGCTACTTTAAAAACAGAAATTCCTTCTTGATACAGAGGTAGAAGATTTTTAAGGGCTAGTGCTTATGCAGTAGCTGCAGGAATGGAGAACATCAAATCTATGACACATGGCAGTAAACATGGCTTTCATTTGACTTAAAGAATTCAAGGAGTAGAGATAGGGAAAAATTAAGTACATTAAAAAACAACCTCTTCAGTTGATTCTATCAGGTGGTAAATACAGGTTTTATTAGCACATGATATTGAACTTGTTTTGAAATTCAGGCTTTTCTAATGTATGCTAAATTCAAATCCTCAATAATCTGGTTAGCAGCATTTAGGAGTGACTCTTAGTTTACAATGTGACCTTCTATTTGGTTGGTCTTTATTTAAAATGCTAGTATAGGGACCCCTGGGTGGCGCAGCGGTTTGGCGCCTGCCTTTGGCCCAGGGCGCGATCCTGGAGATCCGGGATCGGATCCCACGTCGGGCTCCCTGCGTGGAGCCTGCTTCTCCCTCTGCCTGTGTCTCTGCCTCTCTCTCTCTCTCTGTGACTATCATGAATAAATAAATAAAATCTTAAAAATAAAATGCTAGTATAATTAGTGAGATTATGAATTATAAAATATATATTTTTAGGCTCCAAACTAGAAATAGATGAATTGCAATTAATATACATGCAAGTGTTACGGCTTTGTATCATCAACCAACCACCCAATTCTGCTTCTCTTATACAAGAGACTCATAAATTCATAGCTCAAGTCACTGTGTGCAACTATTACTGATTAGCTCTGAGTCAAGTCAAAACATTTCTCTTTTTAGTCAAGTGCCTTCTGATATTCATAAACTTTGGCAAAATGTTATACCTTTATTTATGGTAAATCATAATTTTTTGATATTCTAAGTTTCAATGAAATCTCCATTCCTTGGTAATCTTGAAACATTTCAGATTTTAAAGCTTGATTAAACTCTAGATGTTTAAAATCTAATTTTTTAAATCATAAAGATGACATGGAAAAAATATTGAATAAATGTGCTTTAGTTTTTACTTCTGTCCTCTGATTCACTTATGATACTCAAAAAGCATTTCTAAGAGGTTTGATTCCCTACCTGCCATCTTGATCGGCTGATCGCTGGAAAGAAGATAGACAAAGTTGACAAATTTTTATTTATGAGAGTTAACTAGAATAAGATAAGTTTTCTTATTATGATAGAAATTTCTCAGAGAGCTCTCAAAATAATAAAAAAAATAATAAGTTCCCAGTAATATTCAGATACGTGATTGAACAAGTATAGATAGTTCAGTGCTCTTGACATCAACAAAAACATTACCTTGTAGAAGAAAGATAGGTCTTTCTAATTGTATAATAGTGGAAAGATACTTGCATAATTACAGGGCTACAGTGACAGCTGCTTACCATGTCCGCTATCATGCACTGCAGGTGGTAATTTACCCATGTGCTTTCCATTCATTTGAATGGAAAACAGTAGGGGGTGGCCCTTATGCATTCCCTGTAATTGTAGACATTTTAAGCAACTATCATTGAAGTTTTTTCATTTTAATGTTGTATAAAAATATGACTTATTATTTTTTATACTAGACTTTCCTACTTGACAGAATCTTTTAAATACTATGCCTAAAATTTTTGTCTCCTTTACTATTTTCATATTCCAAGGCTTAAGAGAGGAGTATCAACAACAGGAACAAAATCTTGGTTAAGTTATGGGTCTAATAAAAATGTTGGATAAAATCTTGTCTTCTCATTAACATTCCTAAATGTAGTAGGTACAGTAGCATACAAAAACGACATATCAAATATACTGAGTTCAGAGGGCTTGATTTTATAAAATTGCCTCAATAATCATTTATTTGCAAATGTTTTCAAAAGCCATTTAATATCTACATACATGGAAGTTCCTGGCTCTAATCTCAACCAGCCAGAAGAGACTAGGACCAGGAAATAAAACGATTCCTGTACAACTATAGTTGCTGGCTTAAGACTTTAAGGTCAAACTGACACATGATCTTCAGGAGAGATCCTTCAAATTTTTCTTTTTTGTAAGATTTTATTTATTTATTTGAGAGAGAGAGAGAGAGACGCACTCTTGCACATGTGAGGCTGGGGTGGAGGTAAGGCATGAAGCAAAGGGGGAGGGAGAAGGAGTGTGAGCACAGAGCCTGACTGGGGCTCAATCCCAGGACTCTGGGACTGTGACCTGAGCTGAAACCAAGAGGCTGACACTCAACCTACTGAGCCACCCAAGTGCCCCTAGGTCCTTCACTTTTGATCAGAACTTCTTTCTTCTTACTCAGCACACCATTCTTACAAACCAACATAAGCAAGCAAATGAACAGCTTTAATTCCTAATACAGGGGCAATTAGAAACATCAAAGGAGAAAAAACTAGACAGGAAAAGAAAGTTTATTTCTCTTACCTACAGACTTAGGTCACATTTCAACTGCTTCTTTTAGGCTTCCTTAAATTGCCAGGGTTGTAGTTAATCGCCTCATTCTCTCATCTCCCAGAACACTTTTTTTTTTTTTTGAGCACATGTGTACACATATATGGGGATGGGGAGGAGCAGAGGAAGAGGGAGAGAGAGAATCTCAAGCATGGAGCCTGGCAGGGGTCTCCATCCCAGGACCTGAGATCATGACCTGAGCAGAAATCAAGAGTTAGCCACTTGACCGACTGAGGCACCCACACACCTTCTTCCCAGGACACTTAAACTGCCATCATGATCAGGGTTGATACTAAAAATATTTAGCAACTGGTACAGATGTGGGGTGTCTCTCCCTTTACCCCACCCCCACTTGCACCCTCTCTCTGTGTCTCTCTAAAATAAATAAATCTTTAAAAACAAACCAACAAGCATGCTGGCCAATGCTGAAGTTTGGAGCTTATCTATGCTGTCCATTAATCCTTTAGCTATTGGATCCTGTAGAATTCCAAGGTGTCCCAAGGCCCTGGCTGCTGTGGTGGCTGGGAAACACGCAGGGAGCAACGGCAGTGGTTATTTGCCAAGTAGTATGGAAGTATATGTAACTTCAAAAACCAAAGGATGAATGGGTGCAGAGCCTGTCTCTAATGCCTTTTAACAACCCCAGCTGGCAGAGAACAGCACAAGATGTTAGCATCTCAAATAAGTAGCCTTTGCATTGAATGTGTTTTTAAAAATTTTATCAGAGAATCTAATGACAATTTAGATTCCTATCAGTGTGTATTTTACTAAGGTTCTGCCTCTGTAATTCCCCTAAACTGGGAGACAATGAATGTTGCCAACATACAAAGAGTGGAGAGACGAGAATATTGTAGCCAGAGGACTTGACTTGGCCAAGCAAATTTTGGATTACCAATTCTACTTACCTTGTTCTTGCAGATAAACAAAGACACTTGCTCTTGCAGATAAACTTGCCAAAGAGATGGAAGTGTGCTGATTAAAATAAAAAACAACAGTATTTTAACAGATGTGGTGTTCTGTTAGGAATTAAATAAAACAAAGACATTCTGAAATGTTTGGGGTTTTCTTCTGAGATCTTTGGATACTGCTTATATTTTCTTTTCTGTCCAAATTCAGTTTTCTTTTCAGTTACCTCTCATCCTCCTGCTTGTTGGTGTCCTAGTTAGCAGAAGAGACGGGTAAAAGTACGTGGAGGAAATTGAGATGTGAGTGAAGAAAAAAACCCAGGTACATCAAAGCCTACAGAATACTCAAAATTATGGGTTTGTCTTCGCCTATTATTTATCATCTGTACAGATAGTAGCATCCAAATAGTAATAGGACACATATAATATCATGCAACGAGAATTATTTTGCATAATTTTGCAAGATGGTGAATTGTACCATGAGATGTGTTTAGGTACGTAGAACTGAGTATGAGATGGATATACTGAACATTTACATTTTAATTATAAACATGGTAGGTAAGGTCCTTTTCATTGTATATTACATTAAGTTAATGAAGTTGGTGAGGGGAACTTGAACGAATCATCAGTTTCACTCCAATTCATTATAAAAGGTAGGGTTCATTAATGTAGATTTCTATTTTACTTTATTTCAAGGAAGAGCAAAAAAGTTTACTTCTACTATCTGCTCAACTTGTTTCTTCACCACGTGAGTGATCACCTCTAAGTGACAAACCACAGTAAGCGTGCAGCGTGGCTTGCCTTTTATTATCTTCGTTCCTGACCTAATTCAGACCTACTTGCCATTTAACAAATAGTGAAAAGTTTCTGTCTCTCTGCCTCTGTTTTTTTTTCATTTTGCTTCTTCCATAATTATATGGAGGCATAGTTGGTACGTAATAAATTGCACATATTTAATGTGTATAATTTGATGTTTTCACACACACACACACACACACACAGATATATATATCTCCACATCCCCAGGAAACTATCAGCAAAATCAAGGCAGTGAACATATCCATGTTTACCTGATAAAAGTTTTCTGAAGTTTTCTTGTACCCTTTGTAACCCTTCCCTCACACCCCTCCTCAGCTCTCATCCCCAAGCAACCATTGATCTACTATGAAAGTATTCTTAAAAAAAAAAGTATCTTTATTTTGATAGTTTAGTATTGGGGATTCCGATTCCCATAAAGAAATCTGAATGCCCAGTTTAACGTGGTTAGTGTACAGGTGGATCGACTTTATACAGGGAGCGGAACAGCATGAGTACACTTCAACAACAGGCATACAAGCTAAACAAATCCAAAATCAAATAAATATACTCCTTTCATATTGATAGTAGCCATTCTACAACTATGGAAAACTAGTGTTTTATATAGACTGTTTTAAAATAACTACTCAGAAACAAATTCTGGCACCTTGTGTTTGCCCAAGGTAAATGGGCCATTAAGTAAACCAAAATTCCCACCCTTACATGAAGACATATATTTGTGGATCTGTGCAAAATGAATAGAAAAGCTGAAATACTTACTCACTGAAATCTGGGTCTGAAATTTGTTGTTATTAAATGTTAAGGAATTCCCATTAAGTGGTATGAACTAGTCTTTATGTCTTAACCGTTTTTTTCCTCTTCTCCTTGCTCTGAATTTGGCCAGAAGGTGAAAAGACGTACTTTGTGGTGACATTATCGTTACTGCATGTTTTCTAGTGAAGAGACGAAGGGCTGAGCAGCCTATTTCTTCTGTCCTGGGCAGGGGGGTGAGGAATAAAGATTTGTGTGGGTTTCTGTGTATGTGTGTGTCTGTGTGTTTCTGAAGAAATATAATTAGAATAGGAATAGAATTCTGTTGCTGATGATCTTATGTTTATATATTAGTAAAATAACAATAATAGTTATAAAGTTGTGTTAAGGCTGAGATGACTTGCGTAGAAGAATCCTGGTGCATAGTACGTAGTACTCAAAGTATGTTTGTTCTTATTATTAGTTAAAAACCTTTACATTTTGATGCTATTTGAATCAAAATGTATACATATCTTCCAACCCCAACCTACTTGCCCTTTAGAAAATGGTTATTGATTTTTGAACTCTGGAAGTTACAGCTGTATCTGGTCAAGAAAATCTCCTAGATTGGCAGGTTATTGAGTTTAGCTGCCTGGAAACAACCATGAGAGGGTCACTTCTGATTAGAACTGACATCTAAGACTTTTAAAAATGAGTTCCTTCCCAGCCTGCTCATGTACTCCACTTTATTGTTTATAGAATTGCAAGCCCTGATACTTAAAATAGCACAGACACTACATTTACTTTCTGCTGACAATTAATACAATTAAGAATCATTAGAAGTTCAGGCACTACTAATTCCCTCATAAAGTGTCCTCGAAGCCAATACAGCTTTGAGTATTTAAAATGATGCTAATTCCACCTGGGGTGGCGACAGCGCCCTGTCCTTGAATTGTTTGTCTTCCACGGGGAGGTAAGTACAGAACTTAAGAGTGCCCGGACAGGTAGGTATGTGATTTAGGATTTGACAAGAGTACTGGTGGGGACTGGTGGAGGGGAACCCCTCACTACAGTAATTCACACAGCACCGATTTAAGGTGAAATCTTTGTGCATAACCAGATAACCAGCTATGTGGTCTGACTTGTGGAGAGGGGGGCTGCCCCCATATCTGTCTCCAAGCACTTGTCATGAAGTCTGATTTTATAATGAGAATTCTATTTCTTAGAATCATCAGATTTAAAGATCAGAGTTTAATATTCTTTTTTAATAGCACAGATATTTCTGAGGGGAGATAGGAACTCACATTTATTAAACAACTATTATCCGAGTTCTTTTTCCATTCATTATTAAAATTCTGCAAAATGCTGGCCCAACGCCCTAAAAGAGTTGAGTTATCCTGAAGGCCACTTAGTGTCATAGTGAGCAAATGTCAGCAGAGGATACTAATGTCCTGTGTGTGTGTGTGTGTGTGTGGCAGGAGCCTTTAGAGAATTCAAAATCAAAATTAGAGTGGCTCCCTGATTTTGCCCCGTATGTAACTCCTCAGAGTTTCCATTTTATTTGGGTCACATGGGGTAGCATAACTTTGGGCATAATCTTGCCAGCCCAATGGAAAAGGTGAGAATGGAGAGGAGGCTGTGTATTTAATCTGATGCTCAGGCAGAGTGAGCCTCCCCTCCACTGACCTTCATCCGTCTTCATGGCTGGCTCTGTGGTCTTCTTATTTCCAGGATGCTTGAGGGAGGGAGGTCTGTGTGCAGGCCTGAGATATCTGACTAAAAGGAAGTCGTGTATTCTGAACTAGCTATTTTAGTTCAACGATTACATATTTCCTATTTTCTCTTGAGAACGTTTTCTTGACTTTCTGGCAGACTTTCAATATGAATAGAGAAAACAAACAAACCCTCAAGATTCTCTAAACAAGGGTTTCTCCTACTAGGATTTTAAAGTATTTTCAGATTTCTTCTCATCTATTTTGTGAATTCAGACGTCCAAGCTAGATCAGAACATTCTTTAAAATTTTCTTTTCCATTAACTTGTGACTACAGTATTCACTACTACGTTGGCTTGGTGGAAATATTTTCGTAATTTAATATTGAATATTAATAGAATTTCTGGCACAGAGGTCAAGGCATCTGATCCAGAATCAGAATGAAGGTAACTTGGTTTTAAGTGTTGACACTGACCTTAGGAGGGGGCTTCATGTATTCTTTGTTACTGAGATGTTCAATAACTGGCACAGGTCGAATGGCATATGCTCAGTATGATGACTTAATATTCTATTTGTTCTCTTCTAATCCATAAAGAGTTAAAAATTCAATTCCACAAGTCTATTTAGAAAAGTGCCCTTTAGGGCAGCCCTGGTGGCTCAGCGGTTTAGCACCGCCTTCAGCCCAGGGCCTGATCCTGGAGACCCGGGATTGAGTCCCATGTCGGGCTCCCTGCGTGGAGCCTGCTTCTCCCTCTGCCTGTGTCTCTCTCTCTCTCTCTCTCTCTGTCTTTCATAAACAAATAAATAAATCTTTAAAAAATAATTAAAAAAAAGAAAAGTGTCCTTTAGTGGAAGATTTTGCTCTGGAATAAAAATATTCCACTGGATCACATAAATCACAACAGCTTTTTAAAACAGCTTTCTTATGAAAGTAAGCTGGACCAATACTAATATTTGGGATAGTGCTTCCTACGTTCATTCCCATTTGGAAAGAAAGAAACAGCACTTTTTGAGGTATAGGCCTTTTGGTCATGAACTCATAGGCTCTAAAGCCATATATAATTTCTAAACTAGAGAAATTAAAACAGCAGTAAGTTGAAAGGGAATGTTCTCTAATTAAAATGCTAATAAGCTTTAATGCTATAGAGTACCTTAAGGAAGAAAAGCTTAAGAGAGCTCATAATTAAACGATTATCTAAAAAATTCTGATAAATATTCAAATCTCCAAACGTGTTTTTGCTTTCAGTTCTTGAACTCAGACACTATTTTCTTTCCTTCCATTTCCTTACCTGACCTCCAGCCTGTTTTTCCAGATACATTCATGTAAGAAGTGTGTTGACCTTTTATTATGCAGATAGAGGCTAAAATAAAACAACATGCATTCTCTATTTAATCCTCACGACATTCCTATAATGTATGAGAGGGCTTTGCTTCTTATTTTATTGGATGAAGAATTTGAAACAGATAGTCTGATTTACCTGCACAAATGAGGAACAAAAACAATGCAAATAGTTATGTCTCAACTTAGCATTTATGTATCACCTGATAGTACATCTGGCCTCGGACAAGAGAATGTGGCGTGGCTGGTTGTGTGAGGGCACAGCTGTATACCAGTCTCCCTGCAGTCAGGTGTGACCAGATGTCTGAGTTCTGCTAAAGGAAGAGGGAGAGGATGGACGGTGGGCCATTTTCAGGCTAAGGCATTTAGGAAGTGGGTATGCACACTCCATGTGCTTTTCCACTTTTTCCAACAGGGTGAAGAAGCCTTTCAAGATACTGGACCCGAAAGGTAGAAGAAACCTTTGTTGCCAAGGAGAAAATCTACCGACAGACCAAGGAGCTCCAGCAACACTTCCTCTAGGGTGTGAGTTCTGGTAATGTTTATTTGTTAAAGCAGTAGTATTAGAGTAATGTGTGCTTATTTTCATTGTTTCCTTGCTTCCTTTGCCCAAACTTTATAACCTATTCTATTAGGGACAGTTAATTCTCTTCCTGTTGATGTAACATAGGAGATACAAGTTTCTATTTGTTATTATAGTAGATGCTGCTCTTCTTATCTTCCTTCCACAAAACTTTCCGTAAGTTTTGACACATGCTAACCATCATGATTATGAAATAATGCTGATATATGGTTATCACTATCTTGCAAAAAGAGATGAAAAGCTTACTGTGTCTTCACCATTTTGTTGAAAGTTTGCTGATAGCTTTTCAGTACATATCATTAAAAATGCAAAGTGAAGATTCAGACTAAGACATATTTTGTAAAGATACCGTATGTGTATATGGTTAGTTTACTACTTGGTCATTTAGAGAAAATGTGGTGATTTTCACCAATCAAAGCTGTGAAATAAATATTATGTATGAGTCAAGAAAATGGATTTTATAACTTAAATGACACTAGCCGTACGACCTTGACCAAGTCATTTACTTTCAGTAGAATTTAGCTTCAGATAAACAGAACAATTGATAACAGTTAATGGGTGTTGTCTCTATATATCCAAAAGATGGCCTAGGTGCTCTCTCTGTATTAATTCATTTAATCTTTACTACAACACTATGAGATAATACTACGTTGGCCCATTTTATAAGAGGGAAACAGAAGAACAATATATTAGAATTATTTGACAATAATCATTCAGCTAATCGTTAGCAAATTTGAGATTTGAACTGTCAGCTTATGTCCCGAGTAAATACTATTAATCAGTTTTCTAGTGCTTCTCAGACTGGAGTGCATGAGAGTCCTCTGGAAAGCTGTTATAAAACACAAATTTCTGAGTGTCACCCTCAGAGTTTCTGACGTAGTTGGTCCAGGATCGTGCCTGAGAATTTACATTCCTGACCAGTTCCCAACTGCTGCTGCTGCTGCTGGCACCACAGGGGGAGAAGCTCTGTTGGAATTTTGATCATCTATGGTTTCTTTTCCAAAAGAAATCATTCGAATAAATTGAATCACATTATAAGAAAATATTTTCAATACTAAGACTTGTATTTCAAAAATATAATTGAAGGTCGGGGTTCCTGGGTGGCTCAGTTAGTTAAGTGTTCCACTCTTGATTTCAGCTCAAGTCAGGATCCCAGGGTTATGGGATTGAGCTGCATGCTGGGTATGGAGCCTGCTTCGGATTCTCTCTCACCCTCTCCTGCACCCTTCTCTTAAAACAGCAATAACAACAACAGCTTAGTTGAAGGGCTATCAAAATAATTTTGTGTCAAAAAAAAAAATAATTTTGTGTCTTTTTCTTTAGAATCTTGAAATACTGTAAATGAATTATAAATGAAATAATTGTCTTATTTGAGCCAAAAGGTCCAGTAATTATGTGATAATTCATTTTCTTAGCTGTCTGATTACTGTTTGATCCACACTAGTACTTTTACATTTTATGTTCATCTTCAGAAACACTTTAATTCCAGTATTATGTGCTACTTTATGTGGTCAGTTTTTGATACTTGACACCTTCTTCCATTTTTTAAAAAGTTTTGTTGGGGAAAAAATCACTTTCCGCCCCCCACAGCTTATATTTTACAGCTATCTGACAAGAAATTCTATTTACAATTTTTGAATTAGATTTTGAATATAGTGCTTAGTTTTCCTTGGATGTACATTATAAAATCAAAGGTGAATTTTTGAATAGTTTAAAAGGAGATATAGAAAGTAGAGATAAAAAGCAATACCACAAAGGTGTGAGGAAAAAAATAAAGATAATCTCTAGAGTATAGAGGAACATATTTTAAAAATACAAATGTATCATAAATTTAAAAATCTATACATGTCATATGTATCTATATATGCATATATATACACACAGATATATATAATGATTATATATATATGATTAGATATATATAATGATTTAGTGCACGATGTGCTTTCATGTGTTGAAGTTGTCATATAAATTGTAGAACATTTTATATGGGGTATTTTTTATCAATTCCATTATGAATTTTCTTTTCAACTGAGAAACTTTGATCCATATTGCCTTAGGTTATAAATGAGTAACTCTGAGTAGAAATTGATGAAATAGGGACATTAAAGGTTGTTGATTTTTCTAATGTTAAGAATTTCTATCTTAAGGATCCAAGAAGAATGTCTTACTTAGGATCGTTTGCCTTCCAAGGCATCTGTGGCTTTGGAACCATGAGCAGGGAGAAATTTTGAAATAGGAGAAGGATGTGGGTTGGAATGGTCAAGAAAGAAAAAAGAATTAAAAAGTAAAATAAGTGAAAGGAACATGTCCTAATTAAAACCACTTTTCTATCTTTTAGAATCCCCCAAATGCACATAGATGAAAGCAGGGCTGCTTGTTTTATTAGTTGCCTAACCAATCAATACCATCCTGGAAGCAACAACTGTATAAACACAAAGCCTCCAGCAAAGGCTTTGTAGAGCCACCTGCACTCTGATCTAAACTGAACCGGAGTGACATTTCAAACATTCTCATGAGAAGTTTTCTACTTTCTCAGGCTACAACATTCCACATTGCCCATAAGATTATTGAAATATGTTCAGCAGCATTTTCTTATTCTAGTACGTCCAGTACAGTATTTTCAAATCATAGCTGGAAAAATATGTTCAGCCTTGATACTGAATGTATACAGTTCAGATATAATGCTGTACTTGCTTCAAAAGAACATGTAAGGAAATTGCATCTGCTCCTGATGATTACTCCTGCATGTGTTCC
This sequence comes from Vulpes vulpes, assembly GCF_048418805.1. NCBI lineage: Eukaryota > Metazoa > Chordata > Mammalia > Carnivora > Canidae > Vulpes > Vulpes vulpes. The sequence goes on from NC_132790.1 coordinate 92,379,002, forward strand.
TAATCAGTATCATTATTTCTTACATTACCATAGTGACTAACAAAGTTGTATTTTGTTATAAAGTTTACCTTCTTGTGTACTCTTAGAGTCATGAAAAAATAGTCAGGTATTGTATAAATTCAAACCAAAATATGCTTAAAATAGTCCAAACTTCCAGAGTTTTTCTTTGAATAAATTGAAAGCATTATCTACTTGTTAATGTCAAATAGCTTAATCGGATTGGAACTTTTAGTTAAGAATTATTTATGGCTTTAAAATAAAAGTGGCTAATAACTAATAAACACATTCTCTCTGCCAAGTGTTGTGCTGAGACTTTATTCATTGACTTATTTAATGACTACCAGAGCAAAGTAAGTACTGTTATGACTTTATGAGGAAAGTTAGAAAAATTATGCAACTTTCCTCAAATCCTTCAACCAGTAGGTGTCTGAATTAGAATTTGAACCCAATTCTAACAGTACTATAGCATGAATTTGAATAGGAATTTTTTTTACAGTCACTGACAATTTCATAGCTACACATTAACAGTTGAATTGATGGCCTATTTATTAAATTTTGTCCTTTTTGGCTTAAGATGAATTGTGTGGTAATTGTCTATCTGTGCTAATTTAAAAAAGCCAAGCCATTAATTAAAGTAAGATCAACTAAAAATAAAATTTAAAAGAAATTCAGCCTTTAACTAAAGTAAAATATGGCAGTAATTGCATACATTTAGGCATTTTCATCCCCATACATACCCCTGCATATGAGGCTGCTATAATTTTTCCAAATATAAAATAAAACATCTCAATTGAAAAAATACATCTTAGTTGTTATCTTAATAATACTTATTATGGCTTTACTTGTATATTAGTGAAGTGGTTATTCATTAATGAAAATATTATTTATTTGCAATTACTGGGTGCCAGATTAATTCATTGATTATTAACCCAATAGTGAAGAATGAATTAATTGATTTATTAATTCATTTGTAGGCATAGGGAACATGGTGATAAATATGATAGATGCAGATCTCTCTCTTTCATAGAGTTTATATTCTAGCAAAAGATATATTTGAAAGCAACCAACTAGTGAAATAATTATTCAATTATACTTTTATGTCAACAGGTAGAAGTGCAGGAAACTTAGAGAGCATTGAACCCCATACCTGACATGGGTGGAGGAGTGGTCTGGAAATCTTTTCTGAGGGAGTGATAGTAAGCTAAAATATGGATGATGATGAGGAACTAGTTGGTAAAAGGAGAAGAATAAAAAAAGAAGAGAAATAGTGTCATCCTTTTTAAATCTCTTCATAAATGTACACCTATATTATTAACATCATGGAAGGACCAAGTTTTGTGGGAAGGACAAGAAGCCCATAAAATTTGGGGGAAGAGCTTCTAAAGAAAAAGACAAAAAGATCTTACTTTTATAACGTTTTACAGAAATAAAAGACTTTATGATCACATTGTGAAGATCCTCCCCAGAGCCTCAAAAGGAGTCCATTGGTGAGGGGTGCTGAGACTTAACCCTTAACCTTCATTTTCTTATGGTAAATTTACCTCAGGTGACTGTCCCACTATATAGATGATAAAATGTAAGAAAGTAAGTGATGAAATCAGTATCCAATTTAATTTTTTTTTGATTCCAAAACCAGTGTTTCTAACAACTCTATTATGCTTTATCAGATACTTCATTAGCAAAAGCAGAAATTGTATGAGAAGCTTAGGCATGGCAGTGGCCATATTTTATTAATTTCTGTGTTCACTTCAGTGTAGATCAAGCAAATGGAGTAAAATATGTATTTTAAACTCATTAAGTTTTTAAAAAAGGTTTGTGTCCTTGAATACAAGAGATTTTATGTAAGAGTTAGTGAGAAGTGGTAAAAAGTGCTCAGGGTGAGGGATGCTTTGGGGAAGGAGTGGGGATTGGAGGAGGCTTTGAGAAAGGAATCTTGTCAGATGAACATGCACAGGTTTTTTGAATTCACAGAAACAAAGAAACACCTTTCATCCTGCAAAACTCTTTGGTAATGTGGATCCAGGAAGGAAAGCTAGAAAATTATCCTATTCCTCTTTCTTTGGGAAGCTAGTGATGATCAGAAATAAGACAGATCATGGACCATGTGTAAATACACTTCTTCACCTTTAGTTTACCTTAAAAAGAATAAATAGGAATGTGTGTATGGGATAAACCTGATTTATACGCAGGTATTTCAAGAAATTCCTTTAAACAACGGTACAGTGTACTTTTTACTTCCTCCATCTAGTCCCCAATTCTCTTTACCTGTTTGCTGGTGACTGAAATTCTTTTAACTCCTGGCAAAGTTTTCCATTTTGCTAATTGAAAGAGAGGCTCAAAATGCCAAGGCTAGAATGCTAACTCATACAATATTTTAGCTAGAACTCATTTACTGTAATCAGAGATAGTTGATTCTTTCTGGATTGCATCAATCTAGAAACACATTTCAAGGAAAAGGACTAAACTTGGCTGACCCTGAAGCTTGAAGCAGGACAGAGACTCAGAAAGATGAACATGATACAAAGAAATCTCACATTCCATGATTCACAATCATACCTGGAGTTCTTCATGTTAGTTTACACACTTGTGTACACAAACATGCTGTGTATTGATATTTTTTGTCAAGCATGACAATAGATGTGAGTTGTTATGTTGAAAATATTTTGAGTCTCCCAAATATAGGTAGGCTGCTACAGGTTCCTTATGGAGCCTTCCCTTTTCCCCTTTTTAAAACAGTCACTCCTTCTTAAACAAACCTTATCTAATCTAGGATAAATAAAAATAAATTTACTGTAGTGCTAGAAAATTTATAGAACACCAAAGAAAATGAGAAGATTATAAAAAAAAATGCCAGAGACAAAAGAGAACTCACCTACAAAAGAATAGAGTTAGAATGAAGGATGATTTATCAACAGCAACTTTGGAACCTACAATACAGAAGAATAATATCTTCAAAGAGCTGAAAGAAAATAACTCTCAATCTAGATTTCCAGCAAAAACATCTTTCAAGCTATTTTCAGGAAAATCAAAGATATTTTCAGAAAGTATCAGGACATTTTCAGGAAGAAAACCCAGTTTACTACCAAGAGACTCTCATTAAAAAAAAAAATTCTAAAAGGTATTTTTAGGAAGAAGAGAGTGAATTTATATGCAAAAACAAAGTGACTAAGCATAACTAAGATGGGCTCATAAAATTATAATGATTTATATATATAATACAGGCTTATAATATAAATTAATACCCTGATTCCGAAAAGTTTTTCAATCTATTAAGACCTCTACTCTGTGGATCCTAATACTTTTCACTGTCCCCTCTCCTTATTCCACAGCTTAAACATTACAAATATGACTATGCACATAGTCTTGAAGTCTTTTGACTTCACTGATCTCTTTGCACTGATTTCATGGCAAAGCCAGTACATAATTCCAGTCTAACTCACCACTCACTCAATACCTGCATCTCTGCAGTTGAATTGTAGGAGAAAGAGAAGCTACCATGCTGATTAATTTTACTCTATATTAATGACAACAAAACTTAAGTGAGACCCAAATATTGCCCAGTAATCATACTTTATTTCTCTATTCTGTTCCTCCAGCACTGTCTTAGCTGACCATTACTTCTTTTCTCTATATCTTCATATCTTTATCAGGTCCTAACGGGTCTCATTCTCTTGTTGATATTGCTTCCAATTTCACTGGGAAAATAAAAATATTTTAAAAGATCAATCAATTAATTATTCTAAAGATCTGTTTATTTTAGAGAGAGGGAGTGAGGGAGTGAGTGGGGAGGGAGAGAATCTTAAGTGACTCTTCACTGAGTGTGGAGCCCCATGTGAGGCTTGATCTCATGACCCTGAGATCATGACCTGAGCTGGAACCAAGAGTCTGGTACTTAACCAACTGTGCCACACAGGCACCCCCAAAATCAAAGTATTTTAAAGAAAAATCCGTACACATCTGTATCATCTGAAAACTGCCTTTTCATTTAATACCATCAATGGACTCTCTACACTCCTATCTGTGGCCACCCTGTCCTCTTGTGTGTTGTGTCCGATCTGCTCTTAACGTACACAGGGCCATCACTCCAACCAATTATTTCCTGTCTCTCCTACATGATCAATGTCTCTCTTCCTAACTGTATTGCCCTGGTTGGATAGAAACATTCTATCTCTCACCAAACAGAAAGGAAAGAAAAAGGAAACAACAAAAAAACAAATCTGGCCTTTGTTTCCCTTACCAGCAACCACTTTATTTCTTTGCTTCCATTCATGGCCAGTTTTTCTAAAGAGCTTTCTATATTTCAATCTACAGTTCTTGTGCACACATTTTTTTGCCATTAAAACAGAAAAATGCACGTATTATATGTGTATAGCTTGATTATTTTTCACAAATTGAACACACTCATGAAAATAGCACCCTGAACATAATAATGGCTTTTTTTTTGTGCTTCTTTATGCTCCCTTGTTTATGCAACCTTTGAGAAACAATTGTCCTAAACTCTCAAATTTCCTGACTCCTAACACCATATAGTTACTGCATTTACTTTCATTTTTCATTTTTATTTTAAAATTTTTTTTCCAAGACAAACTGTATCCAGCCTTTCTAAAGATACTTTTCATAAGCAGTCATGGTATTTCAGGCAGGACATGAGCAGACAATCATTAACAGTATACAACAACTTTCAAACTCCCTTCTTCAATGGGCTATGACAATCAGAAAGCCACCATAAACCCCATGAAGTCTTCATGTGATGCTCTGAACTGGGAAAGTTTAGAGTGAGGTGACAGTTCACATTTGGCCTTGTTTAATAACTTTTCACACACTGCCCCTGACTTTCAGGAAATGAAATGAAAATGGTAGAATTATCAGTCTGAAGATCCCACAAGCTACACAAGGAACTCTTTTGAGGGGATACCATCCCCATGGTGCCACTGCAAGGTCCAGATTGCTGGACATACTGAGAACCTTTTTTTGGGGGGGTGGGGTTCAGGTTCCAATAGGTCTCTGGGCTTAAGGGAGTCTATGTTGGAGGCAGAGAGGGAGAAGAGGATATAAAAAATGAATTTTAGTTTATCCACACTATAAGGTATCTGTGCCAAAGTGGCTAATGTGTGTCAACATCAAGGAATGCCTCCTCCTTGGAACCAAGAGGAAGTTTCTCAAAGCTAGAGGAGAAAGGTGTCTCCACCCTTCCCCACTGTATCAATCTGGTTTTTGAGATACTCTATTAATGACATCTGCCCTTCCCCCAAAACTACAATGGAGTGTTCTGTGTGCTAACATCATAGCTTTAAAAAAAAAAAAAGTAAAGCAAAATTCTACATTTTTTAAAAAAAGATTTTATTTATTTATTTATGAGAGACACTCAGAGAGAGAAAGGCAGAGAAACAGGCAGAGGGAGAAGCAGGATCCATGTAGGGAGCCTGACGCGGAACTCGATCCCAGGACTCCAGGATCACACCCTGGGCTGAAGGCAGCGCTAAACTGCTAAGCCATCCGGGCTGCCCCAAATTCTGCATTTTTATTTTACTTTATTATTTTATTTTATTACTTTATCTATTTATTTATGAAAGACACAGAGAACGGCAGAGACACAGGCAGAGGGAGAAGCAGGCTCCATGCAGGGAGCCCCATGTGGGACTTGATCCCAAGATCCCAAGATCACGCCCTGAGCCAAAGGCAGATGCTTAGCCATTGAGCTACCCAGGTGCCCCCAAATCTGCATTTTTAAAAAAATATTTTATTTATTTACGAGAGAGAGAAAGAGAGAGAGAGAGAGAGAGGAGGGGGACAAGCAGAGGGAAAGAGACAAGCAGACTCCACACATGAGACTCATGACCTGAGCCAAAACCAACAAGAGTTTGATGCTTAACTAAGCCACCCAGCCATGCCCCCAAATTCTGCACTTTTATAAAACTTGATTAAAAAAAAGAAAATTTCAAACTCTACAGTCACCAGAAGTACAGTTACCAGAAATGTACACTTCATTGGCTTCTCCTACTTTTGTTTGTATAACTGGAGTTATTCTTTTGTACTTGCCTTTGCTTGCTCCCGTGCGTGAGATACAGACATTTTCAAGTCCATCAAGTCTCTTTTCAGTATGTTGCAATGCGGCCCTTGTCCCTCGTCACCAACACTGCTCCCATCAAGTCACACGCGATCCCACATTGCTCAATTCACTAGTCAAGCATCACCCTACCTGACCCACTGATCTCTCTTCTTTTGTACATGGTCTTCGTTTTCCTGCCAGAAAACTTCTGTCTTGCAGTTTTCCTCCTTCCTTCTGTCTCTCACTGTCTTTTTTCTGGTTCCTCCTCTTTTCAATTTTCCCTCAATGTTAACATGTCCCAGGGTTCATTTCTTGGTCTTCTTCTTTTTCCTCTAACATCACTCCTTTCCTTATTGGTTTCCTGGTTTTAAAAAACATCAGAGTGACGTAGACTCCCCAATTTATATCCCAGGCCCAGATTTCTTCCCTGAAATCCAGATTTGGAAAAGCAGCGATGTTCTCAACAGCTCCACTTGGATGCCGAACAGTTATGCTAAACCCGATAGCTACAAAATTGAATCCAAATTGTATTCCCCAATACGATCCCCCCAAATCGTATTTGCTAGCACCTTCATTCTTCTAGCTGCTGAAAGTCAAATACTTGGAATTATCCTTGAATCTTTTCCTCATAGCACATCCAATGTATCAGCAAATTTGTTCACTTTAAAAAAAAACAACAGAGGAACACACACTATTTCTTTTAAAATTATTTTTAAATTCTAGTACAGTGTATATTAGTTTCAGGTATACAATAGAGTGATTCAACAATTCTATCCATTACTCGGTGTTCATCACAATATATGTACTTTTAATCTCCTTCACCAATTTCACTCATCCCCTCACCTACCTCCCATCAGTTTGTTCTCTATAGTTGAGAAGCTGGTTTTTGGTTCTTTTGTTTTGTCTCTTAAATTCCACATATGAGTGAAATCATATGGTATTTGTCTTTCTCTGACTTATTTCATTTAGTGTTATATCTTCTAGGTTCATCCATGTTGTCACAATGGGAGTAACATTCCATTGTGTGTGTTTATATATATATATATATATATATAATATATATAAATTATATAATTATATATATTTATATAAAATATAATTACATATATAATTATATATATAATTATAATTATATATATATTTTTTTCTTTATTCATTCATCTATCCATGAGTACTTATGCTGTTTCCATAATTTGGTTATTGTAAATAATGCTGCAATAAACACAGAAGTGCCTTTATTCTTTCGAATTACTGTTTTTGTACTCTTTGAGTAAATACTCAGTAGCAGAACTACTGGATCATTAGGTAGTTCTGTTTTTGATTTTTTGGGGAACCTCCACTTGTTCTTCACAGTGGCTGCATCAGTTTGCATTTCTACCAACAGTGCACAAGGCTTTCTCTTTTTCCACATCTTCACCAACACTTGTTGCTTCTCGTGTTCTGGATTTTAGCCTTTCTGACAGATGCGAGGGGACATTTCACTATAGTTTTGATTTGTATTTCCCTGATGATCAGTGATGTTGAACATTTTTCGTATCTGTGGGATATCTACATGTCCTCTTTGGAGAAATATCTTTTCATGTCTTCTGCCTATTTTTAAATTGAGTTATTTATTTATTTGGTATTGAGTTGTTGAAGTTTTTGTATGTTTTGGATATTAACCCTTTATCAGAGAAGTCATTTGCCAATATCTTCTCCCATTTAGTAGGGTGTCTTTTAGTTTTGTTGTTTGTTTCATTTGCTATGCAGAAGTTTTTTTTATTTTGACAGAGTCCCAATATTTTTGCTTTTGTTTCCCTTGCCTCAGGAGACATATTTAGAAAAATGTTGCTATAGCCAATGTCAGAGAAATTACTGACTGTTTTTTCTTCTAGGATTTTCATGGATTCGGGTCTCATTTTTAGGTCTTTAATTGCTTTTGAGTTTTTGGTTTTGTGTGAGAAACTGGCCCAGTTTAACTTTTTTTTGCATGCAGCTGTCCAGTTTTCGCAAAACCATTTGTTGAAGAGACTGTCTTTTCCCCATTGCATATTCTTGCTTCCTTTGTCAAAAGGTTAATTGGCTTGGGTTTATTTCTGGGCTCTCTATTCCGTTCATTGATGTAGGTATGTACTTTTGTGCTACTATCATGCTGTTCTGATTTCTACAGCTTTGAAGATCTTGAAATCTGGAATTTTTAAAAAAGATTTTTAAAAAGTTTATTTATTTATGAGAAACACACACACACAGAGGCAGATACACAGGCTGAGGGAGAAGCAGGCTCCATGCAGGAAGCCTGAAGTGGGACTCAATCCCAGGTCTCCAGGATCAGGCCCTGGGCTCAAGAATCTGAACACACTAATTACCAGCAATGAAACTTAAAATGTCCACACTACCCAAAGCATTCCACAAATTCACTGCACTCCCTGTCAAAAAACTAATAACATTTTTCACAGAACTAAAACAAATAATCCTAAAATCATATGAAATCACATAAGAACCAAATAGCCAAGCAATCTTTAAAAAGAAGAACAAAACTGGAGGCATCGCAATTCCAGATTTCAAGGGACACCTGAGTGGCTCAGCGGTTTAGTAATTAGTGTGTTCAGATTTTTTTTCTTTTTTTTTAAAGATTTTACTTATTTATTTATGAGAGACACACAGAGAGAGGCAGAGACATAGGCAGAGGGAGAAGCAGGCTCCCTTCAGGGAGCCCAGTGCAGAACTGGATCCTAGGACCCCGGGATCATGACCTGAGCCAAAGGCAGACACTCAACCACTGAGCCACCCAGGCACCCAGTGTGTTCAGATTTTCTATGTCTTCTTGATTCAGATTTATGAGGTTATTGTTTTTAGGAATTTATCTATTTCTTTTGGCTTGTCCAATTTGTTGGCATATATTTTTTCATAATTTTTCTATTATAATCTTTTCTACTTCTGTGGTGTTGGTTCTCCTGCTTCATTTCTAATTTTGAGTCCTTTCTCTATGAATCTAGCTAAAGATTTATCAATTTTGTTGATCTCTTAAAAGAACAAGCTCTTGGTTTCATTGATCTATTGATTATTGTAGTTTCTATTTTGTTTATTTCTGTTCTAATCTTTATTATTATTTTTTTCTACTGTTTTGAGTTTTTTTCTCTATTGTTCATATTTCTAGCTCGCTTATGATGTTTATATGAAATTTTTCTTACTTCTTGAGGTAGGCCTATTTTGCTATAAATTTCCCTCTTTGAACCACTTTTGCTGCATCCCAAAGATTTTGGACCATTGTGTTTTTGTTTTCACTTGTCTCCAGGTATTTTTAAATTTCTTCTGTGATTTCTCGGTTGACCCCTCAGTATTTAGTAGTATGCTATTAGGTGTATATAAGGTTGGGATTTTATAATATTTCTATTGATGATTCTTAAGATTATAAAATGTCCAGTTAAATCTCTAATAATACTCTTTGCCTTAAAATCTTTTTCTGATATTTTATAGGCTATCTTTGGGGGGGAGGGAGTTGTCAGTGTATACATGGTATATATTTTCAAATCCTTTACACTTATCATTTCTGTAATTTTATACTTAAAGTGTGTCTCATAAGAAAAATATGTATTTTTCTTTTATAGGTGTGACAATTACAGACTTTTCTTGTGGGTATCTCCTCCATTTGCATCTTATGTAATTTCTTTTCTAATTGGGTTTAAATCTACCACTTACATTTTTTAAATTGTTTTTTCACCCTTCCTGTCTCATTTTAAATGAAGCCTGTTTTTAAAAAAATTATATAATTTTCCCCCTCCATGAATTCTATTTCCATTTCTTGGATAATGGAGGAACACTACAGAACTTTAACTCCATTTAACCTCTTCCTGCTTTTGAGATGTTATTTCATAAAATTGAATTATTTCAATATTTTATCCCCATGTGGAATTGTTAATATAGTTTGAAACAGTCAATGGTTACTTAGAGTTTCTCAAATATCTTTTGTGGTGTTCTTTATTCCTTCCTACTTCTTTCTGGGTTGTCTTTCTTTCTGGGATAATATCTTTCTACCTTAACAATTCCCATTAGTATTTCTTTTATTTCAGAATGCCTAGTAACAACCATTTCCAGTTTATTTTTGACTGAAAATATCTTTATGTTGTTTTTTTTTTTTTTGAGTGTTGGTGAAGTATAACTTCTAATTTCATCATTATTTTCTTTTTTTTATGTCACATTATTTTCTTATAGCACTTGGAGATATTGCTATATTGTCTGGTTTCCATTTTTTTTCTATTGAAAAATTGGTTGTCATTATTTTGCTTTTTAAAAATCTATTCTTATGGCTTTTTTCTTCCCTTTTATTTAATTTTCAGCATTTTTACTATAATACCCACGGGTGGCATTTTTTTGCAGTTATGTTTCTTGGTGGTTGCAGACATCTTGAATCTCAAGCATGATGTCTATTTTCACAATTGGGAAATTATGAGCCGTTTTTTTTTTTTTTTCAAATGTAACTTTGCCCAATTTTCTCTTTCCTCTTCTTTTGTGACTTTGATTAAATATAATTCTATTTCTCATTTCCATATATGTGTTCTTCTCTTTTTCTTTCCAAATTTTCATCCTCTTTTCTTTCCATGCTTCATTGTACATATTTCCTACTGGTCTATCTCAAACATAGCTAATCTGTTATTAAGTCCATTCATGGAAATTTTACTATTGATCATTTCTTTCAGTTTCATAATTTCAATTTAATATTTTTAATAGTAGTCTGTGTTGTGACAAAATTGGGCCTACGGCCCAAAGGCGGGAAGCAAGTCAAGAAAAGGGGAAGGAGTTAATGTGCGTAACAGAACTGATTCTCTGCCACTGTTTCTTTTTTCCATTGAAGATGATAATCTCTATGTCTGGTGAAATGTGTTAACTAATACATTGAAGTGTTGCTTGATGCTACATGAGGGAGACATTAAAATAGCATTGAGTATTTTTAATCTACTCTCAGTCTTCTAACATTCAACATTGGGATTGTATCACTACGGGCAATTACAAAAACTGCTTCTAACTGCCCAATTCTAAAGATAAGACTGTCATTTCTGCTACTTTACCCAGACTAAATGACCTCAATTCAGAATACTCTGGTGTTCTTGTGACATTCCTAAGACTAGAGTTGTTCTTTTTTTAGAGTAAGATTTATTGAGGTATAATTTACATACAGCATAATTCACTCATTTTAGTGTATAGTTCTATGAGTTTTGACAAATGCACATCATTGTGTAACTGTCACTAAAATCAAGATATAGAGTAGCTCCATAACATAAAAAAAATCCTTGTGCTTATTTGTAGTCAGCTTTTTCTCCCACCTCCAGTTCCTGCAAAACATTGATCTATTTTTTTTGTATCTATAGTTTTACCTTTCAGATAGTGTCATATAAATGGAATCATATTTTATATAGCCTTTTGAGTCTGGCTTCTTTCGTAAGCATGATGTGTTTGATATTCACCTATGTTGCTGGGGTATTAGTGGTTTGTTCCTTTTAGCCTAGAGTTTAAATAGTGTAATCAGTAACTGTTTCTTATTCAAACTCTGTTAAAGCTGATTTATAAGTTGGGAGAATATAAATACCTACTTTTAAATCCCTAGGCATAATATCTGTCTGTTTCACTGAAAATTCACAAGGAGGATAAAAATTTAGGAAAAGCAATAAATTAAACTAATTAAGCAAACCAAATTCGAAGGATCTAAATATGTTCATTCTATACCTTTTCAAGCTAAAAATAATGCCTTTATAGGTTTAGACTGGTGAGTGTACAATCTATAACAAGCATCTGAGTCTGCAGGAGTATTTGTATTCTCCGCATGCTTTCAGGAAAAGTTTAGGTTATATGATCAAAAATTGAACATTTATCTGAGCAATTGTTGCTCTAATAATATCAAAGGAATTAATCACTCACCTTTCTCTACAAAGTATTGCCATCATTTTAGTCCTCAATCACCTGTTAACTGATTTTAAGATTATATAATCTCAGTCATATGATAATATTTATTAAACTTGAATTTGATCTTACCTTTTAGTGTAACAAATAGTGTAGAGTTTCAACTGTAGTACGATGCAGGTATCTTTTTTCAATTGTGTTTTATTGATCCCATGATATCAAATATGTGATATTGAGGTACATTTCTTCCTGACTAATTGTGATTCAAATGCATTAACCAGACTGTTTTTTGCACATTATATTTGAACTGAAAAGATGCATTGTCTTATGTTTTAATGAAATTTCAGAATTTTTTAGTGCTTTCTGTGTTGTGGAATTAATTATGGGATTATAAAGTTGTTGTTGTTGTTGTTGTTTTTCTCCTCGGAAGTAAGATCTTATTTAAGTGTAGAACTCAAAAAGCTCAAGTAGAGAATGATAGGATATTTTAAAAGGAAATCTATATATAAAAATTCTTCTACCACAATAAGATAGGAAAACAGAACCCTTTGAGTGATCCCGTCCCACAGTAGTTATCACACCACTTTGCAAAAGCATCTTTCCCTTTTTGTCCCCTTGCTGACAAGCCTCGTGTATTGTATTTGTATGCAAGTGAATGGCAGTTTATTGTGTCCCAGAGGACAGGGTATTAATGATCATTTGCTTCCTGCTGTGGGGCCTGTCATAATTTTGTAGGCAGAAGAGTGACAGAAGTAACGGCCAATCAGTATGCTAATACTGTCCGAGAATGGGTAGTTAGTCTATTTTAACCAAGGTTTTTTTTTTTTTTTCCAAATCCTTAGGTAATTTTCATTAAAAAATGCAATTTTTGATAGCATTGCAAATTGCTACATGGAGCCAGTTGAAGAAACCATATATTTCTTTTGTGTGGCAGTCAGACTTCTGTCTCAGCAGGTGCCTTCTAGGAAAAAAAAAGAAAGACTTCTAATGTGAAAGCCCATTTTGGTCAGCAAGAATCAATCACTAAAACATTCAGCAATTTGTTATATCAATATCTTAACATGGACAATTCTATGCAGCATATGAAAATTAAATCTAGTCACTGACAAGTAAATAGAAGGCAGAATCTTAAAAAAAATTAGTTGAAAACCAAATGTAAAAGGTCCTGCAGATTTATATGGTGTGATGTCATTCATTTTTCTCTTTATTGTTCTATTTGTTTCTTCAATTTTCATGAAATTTGGTTTTTTAAAGGAAAAGATATGCCTAAAGATGATGGCTTTCAATGACGGCATATAAATATTCAAATATTTTAGTAGCCATTTTATAACATGCAACCTATCGTGAATGTACTCTTGACTAGGAAAAAAAGAGTTTCTTAGGATGATTTCTGAGTGTTGGCACAGCACGTGAACACATGATTACAGAGAGGATTAGTGGATTAAGGTATAGACAGTTGGTGGCCTTAAGGCTACAGATAAAAAGAGCTCCACTTTCTCTCCATGAAATCACATTTTATTCTTACCCACATACAAACAATGCCAGCTATGTAAACTAATAAGCAGAATTACTTTGAGAACACTATATTCACTTAAATATGTTCATCATAGAAAAAAACCAATAATAAAAACAATAACAATTTCACATATACATATATTTGCATGAAATACAAGGTAATATCTCTTAACATCACAAATATGTTTGAGAAGCTCTGATTTACCCCTGGGGCTGGATAAAGAGTTCTTTTCTATATATTAAGATTTTGAGCTTAGTTATTTCAAAATACAAACTTACTAGACTATAGTGATGATCAATGCTATTGCCAGAAAAATATATTTAATATATTTTAATAAAAATTGAGTAGATATTATATCAAATGCAATTTTACTTTTTGGAAAACAGAGAAACCTTGTTTGCTGCCTGCTGGTTTTCTTATATATGCAAATCTTTATACATTACAGAACAACCTAGCTGCCTTCTACAATCCCATAAACGTTTTGCTGTTTTATGAGATGTTTGTAATAAATGTGATTGATGATTTTTTTCACAATTGCCTATTAGAAATACACTATTTTGTGATTAAATACTTAGAGATAACTCAATTCCAAGTCATGAGATTACAAGCTATGAATTGACATGGATGCCAAAATACATGTTTAATCTACTATTTAAATTTACTTGTGTATTCATTTTAGATAGCAATTTTTTTTTAGTTCACAGGGATTTTTGCATTTCAATCAATTGCAAACCTATCTTAAAAAATAGTGTGGCTTGGGGCAGGGAAATAGCTTTAAGCTGCACACACATATAGTCACAAGGGTGAATAGCTATAATTATATTGGAGTGCATCCAAGAAATCAGCTATTCTGTTTACACTTACTGCCTCTTCAAATTTATGTGCACCTCAAGCAAACAAACTGTAAATTGATTTTAATACTAAAAACTGTTGACCTTGGTATTACAGTTTATTGACTATTTTTCATGTTGTTATCTTCCGAAAATCTAAAATTTAAATAAACATCGATGATAATTTATTATAATTTCAAACTGTCGCTTTCCTCCTTAAGATTTAAAAAGCCCATTGGCTTAATGTGGTAAAAGTCAACTCATGAAATGTGAAAATGTAAAAATGAGGTCTTGTTCTAAAGTCCTTTAAAATTAGAGTGCTCTCCTGTAGGCTGCAATTAGAACAGACTGCTGAGGAGATCTGTTGAGTTAGCTTGGAAACAGAGTTGGGCCCCTGCCCAAGCAGTCCGCTGTAGGTTGGACTTAAAAGAGAATGAAAAAAGATGAAATTGGAACTATTCTTGTTTTAGGTGATGGAGAAAGAAATGTCATATTTATCCAAGTATTTGCCAAAGTCTCATCTTACCATTTAGGTCTATGAAGTATTTCAAAATTTTTTATCCCTTTAATTTACCATGAAAAAGAGACATTATTCAGCAACTTCTGAATATTCCTTTGGATTATACTCTTGAATTTCATACATTTGGCATAATAAGGCAGGGCCTAAAACTGCCTTCCATTTTGGAGTTGTGATCCAATACAGAAATCAAACTGGAAGCCTGAGGAAAGGAAGCACAGGGCAAGAAACAAGCCAGATGATGGTCTATGCAGAAAGACTTCTGTGGCTGATCATAATTCATCTTTCAACAGGTGTGGGCACTGAATTTGGACTCCATAGCCATAATTAGCAATATTTTTCCAATTTTATTAAGATATAATTGACATATAATGTAGTTTAAGTTTAAAGTATACAATGTGATGACTTGATACACATATATAGAAAAGTATTTATTACTATAAGGTTAGTTAACACATTCTCAGCCTCATGTAATTACCATTTTGTTATTCTTGTTGTTATAGTGAGAACATGAAATCTTTTTTTTTTTTGAGAACATGAAATCTTTACTTTCATAGCAACTTTCATGCATACAATGCAGTATAGCAGTAATAAATTTTACTTCCTCATGGATCAGCTGTTTTGCATAAATCTTCTTTTGAGTTATTAAGCAGGAATATCAGTAGCAATAGCAGATATTTGCAAAAGATTTTGTGTTAGGTACTTTTCTATTTCTTTTTAAGTAACAGAAAATTATGTCTTTTGTTTCTGTCTTTACTAAGAAGATGCCTGCCCTTATACAGTATCATAGAAGAAGAGCTACTGGTCAGTTAATACATCCTTTGCTCACCATAATAATTTATTTAGGATAATATAATGCTAAGGGCATCAACTATGCTTGGAATTGAAGCCTCTTCAGCCATTAACTAGATGAGTGACTAGGACAAATTACCTAACCTCTTTAGGCATCAGTATCTTCATTTGTGGTTAAGTAAAATAGAATCTACATTATAGGTTTATTTTAAAGATTAAAGTAGCAAGGCATATCCAGAATTTAAAACAATATGTCTTACATATTATGTGCTATGTAAGCATTTTCTATTAACAGTACTATAATCCATTTATTCAGTCACTCATTTAGTTGCTGAATCTATCCAACCTCTGACTGTATTCTTAATGAATTCATTCTGGCACCAAACTAAGCACTGTGGAGGATTCTTTTTTTTTTTTCTTAATTTAAATTCAATTTGCCCACATATAGTATAACCCCAATGCTCATCACATCACATGCCCTCCTTAATGCCCATCACCCAGTTACTCCATCCCCCCATCCATTTCCCCTTCTGCAACCCTTTGTTTTCCAGAGTGATAACTCTCTCATGGTTTGTCTTCCTCTCTAAATCTTCCCCAGTTTCCCCTCCCTTCCTAATGGACCTTTTCACTATTTCTTATATTCAACATATGAATGAAACCATAAAATTGTCATTCTCCAATTGACTTATTTCACTCAGCATAATACCCTCTAGTTCCACCCACATCGACATAAACAGTAGGCATTCATCCTTTCTGATGGCTGGGTAATATTCTATTCCAATACATATATTCCATACACACACACACACACACACACACATCACGTATTTTTTATCCATCCATCTTTAGACTCCTTCCACAGTTTGGTTATTGCGGACATTGCTGCTATGAATATTGGGGTGCAGGTGTCCCATAATTTCCTTACATCTACATCTTTGGAGCAAATACCCAGTAGTACAATTGCTGGGTCATAGGGTAGCTCTATTTCTAATTTCTTGAGGAACCTCCACACTGTTTTCCAGAGGATTGCTACCAGCTTGCATTCCTACCAACAGTGTAAGAGGGCTCCTCTTTCTCCGCATCCTTGCCAACATTTATTGTTTCCTATCTTGTTAATTTTAGCCATTCTCATTGGTGTAAGGTGGTGGTATCTCATTATGGTTTTGATTTGTATTTATTTAATAGCAATTGGTGTGAAACATTTTTTATGTGTCTGTTGGCCATGTGTATGTCTTCTTTGGAGATGTCTGTTCATATTTTCTGCCCATTTATTGAATGGATTGTTTTGGGGGTGTTGAGTTTGAGAAGTTCTTTATAGATCTTGGATATTAGCCCTTCATCTTATGTCATTTGTAAATATCTTCTCCCATTCTGTAAGGTGCCTTTTAGTTTTGTTGACTGTTTTCTTTGCTGTGCAGAAGCTTCTTATCTCAATTAAGTCCCAGTATTTCATTTTTCCTTTTGTTTCCCTTGACTTTATAGATGTGTCTTGCAAGAAGTTGCTAGACCAAGTTCAAAAAGCTTGTTGCCTGTGTTCTCCTCTAGGATTTTGATGGATTTATGTCATACATTTAGATCTTGCACCCATTTTGAGTTTATCTTTGTATATGATGTAAGAGAATGGTCTAGTTTCATTCTTCTGGATGTGGCTGTCCAATTTTCCCAACGGCATTTATTGAAGAGACTGCCTTTTCTTCCATTGGATATTCTTTCCTACTTTGTCAAAGGTAGTTGGCCATAGAGTTGAGGGTCCGTTTTTGGGTTCTCTATTTTGTTCCATTGATCTATGTGTCTGTTTTTATGCCAGTACCATACTGTCCTGATGATCATAGCTTTGTAATATAGCTTGAAGTCAGGCATTGGGATGCCCCCAGCTTTGGTTTTCTCTTTCAACATTCCTCTGGCTGTTTAGGATCTTTTCTGGTTCCAAACAAATCTTAGGATTATTTGTCCCAACTCTGTGAAGAAAGTCCATGGTATTTTTATAGGGATCGCATTGAATGTGTAAATTGTTCTGGGTAGCATAGATTTTAACAATATTTATTCTTCCAATCCAAAGCATGGAATGTTTTTCCATCACTTTCCATATTCCTTGATTTCTTTCATAAGTGTTCTGTAGTTTTTAGAATACAGATCCTTTATCTCTTTGGTTAGGTTTATTCCTAGGTATATCACTGCAGAAGATTCTGCAATGTATATACAGAATGGTTTATGTCACTGAAGAATCAATTGTCTGGTAGGAGAGTTCATACAGATGCCAATATGTAACATGTGATTAAAAGTGGTAGGTACTTAGACAATATTGTGAGTGTTTAGAGGAATGAAAATATATTTTTTAAAGATATTATTTATTTAGTCATGAGAGACACACAGAGAGAAACAGAGACATAGGCAGAGGGAGAAGCAGGCTCCATGTGGGAACCTGATATGCAGAACTTGATCGCAGGACCTGGGGAGCACGACCTGAGCCAAAGGCAGATGCTCAACCACTGAGCCACCCAGTTATCACTAGAGGGATGAAAATAAACTACAGTGTATTGTATTATAATGTCAGGCACTATGCTAGGCACTTTACATATATTACCTTATTAATCCAGATCCCAGATGGGATGAAAAAGATTTTGTGCAGTAAATGATGATTAATGAGTCAAAAAGAACTGGCTGGATTTGAATTTTAAGAGAAAGGAGGAAATCATTACATTTGGAGAAGGGTGAATACACTGTAACACATAGGCTAGGACAGGGAATAGACCAAACAGTTCTGTTTGGTGAGAAGAGAATTTGCAAGGAAAGGAGTAGCTGCTGTGCCACCCAGGGGGTAATAGAATAATGTAATGGAGACATACCAACGTATCAACAGTGTAAGTTAGATTAACATAATAGAAAATGTGATAGTAAATAACCCAAATATAATATAGATATTTTTATTCAATGTGTTTGATTATCAATATTTTCTGCCAGACTAGGTGTTGGGAAGGCCATTAATAACTTTATAATTTTTATAAAAGTCTGACTTAAAACAATTTGTTTGACTCTTGTTGGAGGACAATTTTCCATGAACACTTCATATTTCTGCCTGGGTCCTCTGAGCAAAGACATTTATGGCTAATTTAAGAATATTCAAACAAGAGATATTTCAGGATAGTAAAGGTTAGAGACATCTGTCTTCCCAGACATGGTCCAGTACAGTAAAGATAGAGACATCCCATCCCTATCTCCAGAAAATATTTGCTTATATTAAAGTGAAGATGAGAGTCATCCTTCTCTAGGAGGGGGGATTGGGAAAATCAGCAGCCCTATATATGATCAATTTTTAAATTTCAGGGTTCCTCTTCTGTAATGTATCCCGTTGCATGTGTAAGTACTATCTGGCCCCTAATACACTGTCCATTGGGGATTGGAGCTTGGGCCTTGGGGCTTGGGAAATGGATGCAAAATGTTGCTCTGGCTGCTGTTTTTGCTTTCAGTAATAAACTATTTTTGTCTCTGACCTATAAGTTTTATGTTTTCTGTATATAAAATATTTTATCTTGCCATACATTTCTTCTATCATCTATTGGTCTATCTATCTATCTATCTATCTATCTATCTATCTATCTATCATATATCTATCTTCTATGTATATACACACATGGATAAACATGTATATAGTATAATATATAGGCAAGTACTACATATATATGTAAGAAAATAACCTGTTAGCTTCTAAGTAGGGTACATTTTCAGACTCTTCACAGTTTCTGACCATAGTAGTTCTTGTGACAGAGACTATGTTACATATTGTCTTAATTTATCTCCTTCCCTCCCCAGAACTCAGATATCTATGTTTTCTATTCCCTTACATATAGATGTGGCCAGGTAGTGAAGTATTACCAGCAGAAGATATAGCAGAAATGCTATACCATTTCTGGATTAAGAAAGTTAAGAACAGACAGATCTTATCTTTGTACTTTATCTTTTCCTTCCTTCAGACACTGGAAACTTTGTTGAAAATGGAAGCATCTCAAGATGAAAGGAACCTGTGTCCTAACTGACCCCATTGAGGGATCATACCCCCTCTGATAAACATACTGGACTGCCTACGATATGATCAAGCAGTAAGTGTCAAGCTGCAAGAATCTTCAAATTGTTTCTTATAGAAGTTAAACTCCTCTGACTTTAAAGATCTGATTTTTAGTTACACCCAAGTTGCTCAGCAGTGGAGCATCTGCCTTAGGCCCAGGGCATGATCCTGGAGACCCGGGATCGAGTCCCGCGTTGGGCTCCCTGCATGGAGCCTGCTTCTCCCTCTGCCTATGTCTCTGCCTCTTTCTCCTCTGTCTCTCATGAATGAATGAATGAATGAATGAATGAATAAATAAATAAATAAATAAAACTTTAAAAAAATAAAATAAAGATCTGATTTCTAAAAATCTCTTTGGGTTCCTTTGCAGAACACTAGAGAAAAAAAATTCATTATTCTGTCAACTAATAAGTAAAGAGGAAGGGTCACACATACATATATTACTTTCATGTACCAAGTGTACCTTAGGGTAATTAAATAGTTAATGAAGAAAATTTTCTCCTTTTATTTTTTAAAAAGATTTTATTTATCTATTTATTTGACAGAGAGAGAGAGAGAGAGACAGACAGCACAAGCAGGGGGAGTGGCAGGCAGAGAAGGAGAAGGAGACTCCCCGCTGAGCAAGGAGCCAGGTGCAGAACTAGATCCCAAGACCCTGGGATAATGACCTGAGCCAAAAGCAGATGCTTAACAAACTGAGCCACCCAGGTACCCCCAAAAGTTCTACTTTTTGATGCAATTTACTAATGATAAATTTAGAAAATTTAATATTAATAAATTATAGTTAATATTTTAGGAATATTGTAATATTTAAAAATAGTCCTTATGCTTAGCAATTAATATTGAAGTATTCATGGATGCATAAAACAGCTTCTTTTAGTGAGCTAATTTTCCTATAAACTATAAATATAAAACAAGAGTTCATCCAATTCAAAAGGTATATAAAAAGCAAAACTGAAGAATTTCTTAAAATGAAATTTAGGAAACCATGACAAATGAGAATTTGAGATCAGAAAGACTACATTAATACGAAATTTTAAAAATTAAATGCACATAAATAAAATAAAAAAAAAAAAAAAAAAAAAAAAAAAAGGGATCCCTGGGTGGCACAGCGGTTTGGCGCCTGCCTTTGGCCCAGGGCGCGATCCTGGAGACCCGGGATCGAATCCCACGTCAGGCTCCCGGTGCATGGAGCCTGCTTCTCCCTCTGCCTGGGTCTCTGCCTCTCTCTCTCTCTCTCTCTCTCTCTGTGACTATCATAAATAAAAAAAAAAAATAAAAAATAAAAAATAAAAAAAAAAATAAAAATTAAATGCATTTAACACACAAATGAAAAATTTAGAGAAATAAAAACAAACTACAAAATGAAGGACAAGGAAGGGATTAATAAAGGCAAAAGCAAAAGTTTTAAAATTAGACAACAGGTAAAATATAGAACTAATAAATTCACACTAGTTACTTGTAGTAACTAAAAAGATAAATAAACTATTTGCTAACCCAAATAAAGATAGAAACAAGTGGAAAAGCACAATTAAATAAAATTAGAGAGAGGGATAATAGCCATGAAAACAGGAAACTGAAAAAAACCCGTGAGACAACTTTGCCCCTCGTATACAAATATATCTAAAAAAACTTACACACACAGCATGTGTTATATAAATATATATTTCTTTGAAAATGAAATGTATTCCATATTAAGGAATATATTGTTAAAAAAGAAAATTATAAATTACAAAACTTACCTAGGGAGAAAATAAAACTTAGTTACAGAAATTACCTATGAAAAGTTTAGAAGAGCAATTAAAGATTCTCAATTTAAAAAATTAAAATTACCAAGACTGTATGATATTAGATATAATGGAAATCTCTCCAATTAATTTAATAAAGCCATTATTACCTTTATACTGATACTTTAATACATAGCTAAAAAACAAATAAAAACTATAGACTAATCTCAATGTATGCACAAAAATTCTGAAAAAACTTCTGGAAAGTCAAGACTAAGTGTGATAAGACAAATATACATTGCACACATTAGTATTTATATCAGGGAATGCAAAAATCTTTAAATATTACTCAGCCATAAAAAAAAATGAAATCTTGCCATTTGCAACATTGTAGATAGAACTAGAGTATAATGCTAAGTGAAATAAGTCAATCAGGGAAAGAAAGACAAATACCCTATGATTTCATTTATATATGGAATTCAAGAAACAAAACAAATGAACATGGTGGGGGGAAGAGGGGTAAACTAAGAAACAGATTCTTAACTACAGAGGACAAACTGATGGTTACTGGAGGGGGCAGGTGGGCTAAATAGGTGATGGGTATTTAGGAGGGCCCTTGTGATGAACACCGGGGGTTGTATGGAAGTGATGAATTTACTGTATGTTAACTAACTGGAATTTACAATAAAAACTTGGAAAAAAATAAAAATATGTGTAGAAGTATCAAAAAATCTTTAAATATCGGGCAGCCTGGGTGGCTCAGGGTTTAGCGCTGCCTTCAGTCCAGGACCTGATCCTGGAGACCTGGGATCGAGTCCTGTGTCAGGCTCCCTGCATGGATCCTGCTTCTCCCTCTGCCTATGTTTCTGCCTCTCCCTGTGTGTCTTTCATGAATAAATAAATAAAATCTTTAAAAAATCTTTAAATATCAATAAATCTTTCAACCTAATCTGTGGTATCATTCAATCAATGAAGAAAAACCACACGAGCATTATTGATATGTGCTAAAAATCATTTGATATGCTTAGAAGCCATTCTAAATTAAAATTTCTTATAAAATAGGCAAAAGAGGCCAACTATCAAAATATCATAGAGACTTCTAAAGCCCCCAACAAACATTGTTGTAAATAATGGAATGTAAACCAAATTTCTACTAAAACTAAAAACAATGCACAAATGACTCTTTTCTCCCTTCTTATTCCATATTGTTTAGAGGTTTTAGGTTGTCTTTTAGTTTTCTTGACTATGTCTTTTGCTGTGCAGAAGCCTTTTATCTTAATTAAGTCCCAATAGTTCATTTTTTGCTGTTGTTTCCCTTGCTTTCATGGATGTATCTTGCAAGAAGTTACTGTGGCCAAGTTCAAAAAGGTTGTTGCCTGTGTTCTCCTCCAGGATTTTGATGGATTCTTGTCTCACATTTAGCATTTTCAACCATTTTGAGTCTATTGTTTAGAGACTTTAATAAATACATTGAAATAGGAAAATAACCATTGTAAATATTGGAACTAGAATAAATATATACGATAAAGCATATATAAAACAGATACTTCAGTTTGGTGTGATATAGATGATTTATTCACTAAATTGTAATCATACAACTAACTATGCATCTGGGATGAAAAACAAATCTAGACAGACTCAAATGTAAATATGTAAATAAAATAAGTATTTTAGAAAAAATTTAGAAGACATCAAACAGGAACATGAAATGATTCTCTACTTCTCTGGGTAGCAAAAAAAAATCTGAATTATAGTAATAAAGTCATATCACTTTATGCACTTCATATTGGGAAAATTAAATCAAGATAGCACCTGCTGCTCACAGGGATGTAGAATTCTCACACCTTGCTGATGGAAATGTGAATTGTTGCAGCTTTCTTGAAAAATAAACAGATCTTTGCACCAAGCAATAGGACTCTGGGGACTGTATACCAAACAAATTAAAGTAAACTATAAAAGTATTTTTTTTTTACAAGCATGACTATTGTTAACATTTTTCTGGTAAAAAGTAGAAACAAATAACTATTCATAAAGGCAGTGGAGAATGATTGAATAAAAGTTACTGTAATAATGGCATGAGATTCATACCATGGTGTATCTACCATCTATATTATTACACAGCACTTAAAAGAAGGAAGTAATTTCCATTAAATAAGAAAAATATATTTAGCAGTGGAAGAAATGTGATCCTATTTTTAGAATATAAATAACAAAATATATATTACAAGTATATATATGCATCTACCTGTCATCTATATTATGTACCTACTTGACTGTATTTCATTAATTAAATAAATACTACATAAGGTGTGAAAAGGTACACAGTAGGTTTTTAAAACTGGTTATCTAGATTCTAATAGTCTTGGAAAATGAAGTGTAGAGAAGAGGGTAGAGGAACAGAATAGGAATGAGATCAAGAATAAGGGGGAGCGGGATGGGGGGAGAGGAGACCTGGTATGTACAGTGCTTAAAAAGATACATGAATCAGTCATTACACTGTTAATAATAACTATCTTAAAGTAGTGAGTATTCAAATGATTTTTACTTCTTTAAACCTTTAGCTTCAGATTTTTAATAATATGGATATGTTTTTTCATAATTGGAAATTCCATGATTTTATTTATAGGGAAAGGGAAGCACAACAAGATTTAGCAAGAAATCCTGTTTGAGAAATGTGTATGAACAAAAACTTTATTCTAGAATGGGGAACTTGAAACGGAAAGCCCAAAGAATCAGGAGTAGGTAAGCCTCTCAAAACGATGACTGGAAGAGAAGTGCCAAGGTCCAAAGACTCATGAAACAGGCAGCTAGGTATTTCTAGGAGAAACGCGTAAGATTATCAGATCCCAATGCCATTATACTTTACCTAACTAAGATCTCATTATCACGATACATGCTAAACTTCCTACATAATCATTCTGCAGTGAAAAAACATGCTGCAGGGTGCCTGGGTGGCTCAGTGGGTTAAACCTCCAACTCTTGTCTTCATTTCAGGTCATAATCTCAGGGTTGTGAGATCAAGCCCCATATCAGGCTTGGTGGGGAGTCTGCTGGAAGATTCTCTCCCTCTGTCCCTCCCCCACTTGTAATCTCTCTTTTTCTCTCTCAAATAGTCTTTAAAAAAAATATGCTCTTATGTTCACATATACCTACCCTCAGTGGGAGCTGTCTCCTTGAATTTCTTTTTGGCATTAAAAATTTTTTTAAAGATTTTATTTATTTATTCATGAGAGACACAGAGAGAGGCAGAGACATAGGCAGAGGGAAAAGCAGGCTCCCTACGGGGAGCCCGATGCAGGACTCGATCCCCAGACCCTGGGATCATGCCCTGAGCCGAAGGCAGATGCTCAAACACAGAGCCACCCAGGCGTCCCTCTTTTTGGCATTTTAATAGCAATTAACTGTCTCATAGACCAAAGTGAAATTGAAGAAAATCTGTTTCTGAGAGGAAATTCATATCCTAATATGATGTTGAAATCATGAAGATAAATAGCATGCTCGGGGCTGCTACCCGTGCAGAGTCTCCAGTAACATATTTACCTCTGAATTCGTCTTCCACACTACAACACACCCTTTCTTTCCTTCTTCTCATTGTTCATTCTTCAGCTAAACTTTGGAGAAGGCTAATCAGTGTGTTTAATGACATCTCCAGTCCAGATTTCTCCTTTGAACTCTGTAAGACATTATCCAAAATTTTACATGACATCTATTCTTGGATGCTTCAAACTCCAATATGCCAAAACCCTAATGACCTCCCAGCCCACAATCCTCTCCGAAACCTTGGCTTTTCCTAGGATTCTCACTTTCAGTAGGTAGTATCACCAGTTGAACATGCTGGAAAGCTAGAGTTATCCTTGACACAATTTTTGTCACCCTCACACACATTCAATTCAACAGTTCTTTTGATTACTTTGCTTAAACATCTCTCAAATTAATCTGTTTCTACCCCATCTGCATTTCCAGCACAGCCTATTTATCCACACTATGACAGCCTCATGCCCCAACTATCCTAGCAGCTGCCTGGTTGGTTTCTCCTTCATTTCGTTACACCTCCAGTGCAATTTCCACCCTACAACTAGAACAACTCTTTAAAAAGAATCACCTCTGCATAAAACGTTTCAGTAATTTCCTCACATCCTTAGAATAAGATCCAAATGCTTCAGTGGCCAACAGACTCTGCATATGTTGACCCTCAATACCTCTCTGCTCTCAGCTTACGATACCCTCTGCTCCCCACCCCAGCATTTCAGACACAGGTTTCTGTTTCTTCTTCAGATGTACCTTGCTGCCTCTGCTTCAAGACCTCTTCCCATGCCATTTCCTTCTTGCCTGGGAACACCTCCTAACCCCTTTCTCCATTCAAATGCACCCAGTAACTGTTCACATTTCAGATCTCAGCCAAGATGAGACTTCTCTATGCTTGCATTTTTCATAGTTTGTATCCCTGTGTGGAATGATTACTTGGTGAATATTGTCCTCCTCATTCTCGCAGCTATAAGTTCTATAAAGGTAGCATCAATGTCCCACTCAAACCACTTTTTCCTTTGTACCTTGCACAGGACCAGTACATCTGCTACATGAATAATATGGCTGTGGTCTGTCTGTGGTCTTTTTTTTTTTTTTGAGACTATGGTAAAAAAAAAAAAAAGTCTAGCCAGTACAAAGGGTCCCACATAGGAGAAGCAGTTGCACAGAGACCCAGTGGGGGGGAAGGCATGGCCCACGTGCAGAAGGGAACATGTGCCAGTGGGGCTGCGGTGCTGAGCAGCAATTTATGTGATTTATGTTGCCGTGTTTACCATCACCAGCCATTCTGCTGGGCCCTGGGAGATACATCCTAAAATCCTCTTCTGTTAACCATTTTGGGTCCTGAATCCTACTTCTCCCATTTATCTTATTAGTTTTGTTGTCTCCCCATTCCCCTCGCCAGTGTTTATACTATGATCTTTGATTATACATTTTCTGTTTTGTGGTTTTATGATTTTGTGCTATTACATTTTAAGATTCTCAATGTAAGGATATTTCTTTTAAATAAACATGGGTAATATTTAAGTTTTCTACAAATGTGGTTTTTATATGGCCTCTATATCCTTAAATAGATATGAACGTTAAGCAAAGGTGATATCATCTATAGGAACCATGAAATAAACAGGAAATGATATTGAAGAAATATGTGCAAATGAATAGAAGCCATCTTTGTTGGCTTAAAGTTTCTGGGGGAAGTTTCATATATGAAGTATGGCTGTATATTTTGCAAAACCTAGGATGAGGGCTTGCCCCTAGTGGGCAGTCAGTCATCCATAATGTGTGATCTTGAGAAACTTTTGCAAAAAATTAGCATTTGCTATACAAGCATTACATGTTGAGCTAACTACTTTTGTCTCTTCTTAAATCAGGAAATAAATGAAATCAAATAGGGACCCTCATATATGAGGACTATAAATAACACATTTCTATAGCAATACATATTTTCCTCAAGATTAATTTAAATGTGAAAAAATTTGTTCCTATGAAAAATAAGTCAATTTAGACTTAACATATTAACTTGGGAAGACATCAGATCAAATTTACTAGGTTCATTAAGCTTAGGGAATTAAATTTCAGAAATCTTTATTTCTTCCTAATAGATTCCAAGAGTAATATTTAGCAGCCTGTCAAATATGTGCTTATTTTTTATGTAAATTGACATTAGAGATGAGAACAAGCAACTAGTTTTAAATAGTTCTTTTTTTTTCTTTTTGCAGACTCACCAAGTGTTTATAAATTTTTTTTTTTAATAAAGTAGTGCAGTACCAAGCAGGAATCCTCTTTAGCTTCAGCTATAAAACTCTCAGACTATCACTGAGCACTCAATTGCCATTCTTGTTTCACCAGCTATGTCTTGATTGGCTGGATTGCTACTGAATGGTATTACCACCAAGCTACAGATATTAATATATTGTTTCTCACATAAGTACACACAGTGAGCTTTTCTTTGGTTGTTTGAATTTTGTGACTTATGTAGTGAATGCAGAGGAAATTATGCTTATTGGTATATTTTCAAGGAGTATCTCGACACACATAAAAGCAATTCTGAGATTGCAAGTACTTAACGTAGCAGACAGAAATTTATTTATGTTTAAAAATAAAAAGACACACATAATAAAGTTACAAAGGCTCTCCTGTCTGTCATAATAACTGGAGAGCACAGGTAGATAATAGGATTCAATCACAACACTCAGTTTGTTAGCGCTGGCTCTTTCAGCTCTCACTTCCTTTATAGGAAGCTATGGTCTATATTGTGAAATGCTGAGTCTGGAGTGTCTTTCCTACCTTCAGAAGAAGCAGCTTGACTTTACACTGATGTTGTCTCCTATTCATTCACTTTCTTTTTCCATCTCTGATTAGTCATTGCCTCTATCAAAAGTGATTAGAATTTACTATTAAATATAGACATATTATCATCTACAATGCCTGCATCAATGCCTTTTAAAAAGATTTTATTTATTTATTCATGAGAGACACACACACACACAGAGGCAGAGACATAGGCAGAGGAAGAAGCAGGCTCCATGCAGGGAGCCCGATGTGGGACTCAATCTCGGGACTCTAGGATCATGCCCTAGGCTGAAGGCAGGCACTAAACTGCTGAGCCACCCAAGGATCCCCAACATCAATGCCTTACAAGCAACAGTCAATCTGAAGACAACATAATTTTAGAAACAGTAACAGGTTTCATAAAATCTGGCCAGTCAGGCTATGTCATTTGGGACTGCTAAATGCAACTGCAGCCCAAAATAATAAATAATACTTTTAGTCATTAGTGTTTTCAAGCATGTCCATTCTCATCCAAGGTCTTATGGTTCCAGAGAGAATCTAATTATTATTTTTTGTTATTCACTGTTTAGGTGAAAACCATCAACACACAGTGAAGTGAATTGTACAAAGTTCAGAAATGGAATGGAATGGAATACAATGACACACCATTTCAGTTTTTAAAACATTCAGTCAAATGGTAAAGTTTTATCTTTTTCTAAAATCATTGTTTAGAAATGACACTTCCCTATACCAAGTGATTAAACATTGTCAGATTTTAAAGACAAAGAATGAGAATTGAACATTCTCATTGAAGAATGGGTGTGTTGGTTATCAATGGTCAACCATGACTTTTCTTGTGGCTTTGACAGATGCCCCAGAGTACCATGAGATTGGCCATTCCCAACCCTTGGTAGGTATTAGGGAGTAGATGTGTATGTGTGTATAGGGAGTAATTTTTATTTATTTTATTTATTTTATTTTTTTAAATATATATATTTTTTATTATTTTTATTTATTTATGATAGTCACAGAGAGAGAGAGAGGCAGAGACATAGGCAGAGGGATAAGCAGGCTCCATGCACTGGGAGCCCGATGTGGGATTCGATCCCGGGTCTCCAGGATCGCGCCCTGGGTCAAAGGCAGGCGCCAAACCGCTGTGCCACCCAGGGATCCCAGGGAGTAATTTTTAAAGTTTGGGAATATATACTTTATGATTTCTATGCAATAATTCATTATCTTGTTCAATGGAAATTTTATGCAGTAGGAATTGTTATTCATGTTGGCTTGTTCCTGGGAGTTATCAGAATATGCTAGGACATGCTTTGCCTCTGGTCTTGATAAGGTACATACATAGGTACCCTGTTTTGAAATGATTTTGTACACAGAGTCACCACTGGAACACTCAAATTAATTCATATATATTTTTGGAGATAATGTAACATAGTGGAAAAGGCACAATGCTGTATTAAGAAGACCTGAATTTGGATCCAAGCTCTATTTTTTAATACTTGTGTGAATTCAGATTTGTCATTTGTGTTCTTGAATTGAAGTTGGCTCATCTATAAAACGAGGACTGATGATTTATTTTCTTCAGTCTTATAAAAAGATTTAGTAATAATTCATTCATACAATTCATTTAGTAATAATTCATAGCATATATTGAAGAATCAATTATTTCTCTATTTGTTACTTGGACAAGAAAGTCCAATTTTTTGTGTGCCTTGAGTGGTTGTCACATTGGTTACAGGAATATTCCTACATAAAACCTCCTCCTCCTCCTGGGATATTAGGAATCTTTTCTGATTTGTGCCTAACTACCACTTTGGATTTCAATTTATCTCTCTATATACAAGTATGAATATGTATTTGTATTTAATAACCACCAATCTTTAATTTTTTTATTTAACTAGAGAAAAAAAGATATTGCTTCTTTAAATAGTATAAACCACCTGATCACATATTGATATAACAGTTAAGCCACCTATCATAGATCTCAATATTTAAACTTTGAGAATATTTGCAAATTCAAATACATTTTTACATCACTTCAAATATTCGATCAATTATTCTCAAATATTAATTTGAGTCTATTCTCTTTTGTTTTTAATAAGGCTGATTAATGGGGTATTTATCTTATTAATTCTTTCAAAGAACTAATTCCTCAATTTGTGGATCTGTTCTACAGTTCTTCTGGTCTCTATTTCATGGAGTTCTGCTTGAATCTTTATTAACTCTCTTCTTCTGCTTGGTGTAGGTTTTATTTGCTGTTCTTTCTCCAGTTCCTTTAGGTGCAAGGTTAGCTTGTGTATTTGAGTTTTTTCTAGTTTTTTTGAGGGTTGCTTGTATTGCAATGTATTTCCCTCTCAGGATTGCTTTTACTGTATCCCAAGATTTTGAACGGTTGTATCTTTATTCTCATTAGTTTCCTGGAATCTTTTTAATTCTTCTCTAATTTCCTGGTTGACCCTTTCATCTTTTAGCAAGATGGTCTTTAACCTCCACGTGTTTGAATTTCTTCCAAATTTCTTTTTTTTTTTCTTCCAAATTTCTTCTTGTGATTTAGTTCTAGTTTCAAAGCATTATGGTCTGAAAATATGCAGGGGACAATCCCAATTTTTTTGGTATTGGTTAAGACCTGATTTGTGACCCACAAATTCTGGAGAAAGTTCCATGTGCACTTGAAAAGAATGTGTATTCAGTTGCATTTGGATGTAAAGATCTGTAAATATCTGTGAAATTCATCTGGTCCAGTGTATCATTTAAAGCTCTTGTTTCTTTGGAGATGTTGTGCTTAGAAGATCTGTCATTTACGGAAAGTGCCATGTTGAAGTTTCCCAGGATAAGTGTATTATTATCTAAGTATGTCTTAACTTTGGTTATTAATTGATTTATATACTTGGCAGCTCCCACATTAGGGGCCTAAATATTCATGATTGTTAAGTCCTCTTGTTGGGTAGATCCTTTAAGTATGATATAGGGTCCCTCTTCATCTCTTACTACAGTCTTTGGATAACCTTAATTTATCTGATATGAGGATTGCTACCCCTGCTTTCTTTTGAGGACCATTTGAATGGTAAATGGTTCTCCAACCTTTTATTTTCAGGCTGTAGGTGTCCTTAAGTCTAAATGAGTCTCTTGTAGACAGCAAATAGATGGGTCTTGCTTTTTTATTCAGTCTGAAGCCCTGTGTCTTTTGATGGGATCATTAAGTCCAATCACGTTCAGAGTTACTATTGAAATATATGAATTTAGTGTCATCATAATACCTATTCAGTCCCTGTTTTTGTGGATTGTTCCTTTGGACTTCCTCTTCCTTTTACAGAGTCCCCCTAAATATGTCTTGCAGAGCTGGTTTGGTGGTCACATATTCTTTCAGTTTCTGCCTATCTTGGAAGCTCTTTATCTCTCCTTCTATTCTGAATGAGAGCCTTGCTGGATAGAGTATTCTTGGCTGCAAGTTCTTCTCATCTAGGACCCTGAATATATCCCGCTACACCTTTCTGGCCTGCCAGGTCTCTGTGGAGAGGTCTGCTGTTAACCTAATACTTCTCCCCATATAAGTTAGGGATCTCTTGTCTCTTGCTGCTTTAAAGATCTTCTCTTTATCTTTGGAATTTGCAAGTTTCACTATAAAATGTCAGGGTGTTGAATGGTTTTTGTATTGATTTGTCTCCTGGATCTGAATGCCTGTTTCCCTCCCTAAGTTAGGGAAATTCTCAGCTATGATTTGTTCAAATACACTTTCTGGTCCTCTGTCCCCTTTGGCGTCCTCTGGAACCCCAATTAAACGTAGATTTTTCCTTCTGAGGCTGTCATTTATTTCCCTTAACATTTCCTCATGGTCTTTTAATTGTTTTTCTCTTTTTTTTCCTCAGCTTCCTTCTTTGCCATCAACTTGTCTTCTATGTCACTCACTCTTCTACCTCATTAACTCTCATCCTTAGGACCTCCAGTTTGGATTGCATCTCATTTAACTGATTTTTTTTTTTTCATTTAACTGATTTTTAATTTCGACCTGATTAGTTCTAAATTCTGCAGTCATGAAGTCTCTTGAATCCTTTATGCTTTTTTCCAGAGCCACCAGTAGCTTTATAATTCTGCTTCTGAATTGGCTTTCTGACATCGAATTGTAATCCAAATTCTGTAACTCTGTGGGAGAGAGTACTGTTTCTGATTCTTTCTTTTGTGGTGAGTTCTTCTTTCTAGTCATTTTGCTCAGTGCAGAGTGGCTGAAAACAAGTTGTACTTGAAAAAGAAAGGAAAAACAAAGAGGAAAAAGGGAAAAAAACTCACAAAGAACAAAAACCAAAACGAAAAAAAAAAACAAAAACAAAACAAAACAACAAAAAACAAAACAAAAAACAAAGAGGGGTATCCTCTGGTTCTATATACCGTAAATCCCTCGACTTCCCCTGGAGCTTTCCAGCGCTGCTCCATCGAGAACTTACTCTTCCCCTGTCCTTCCAGTTGGTCTTCTGGGGGAGGGTCCGCTGTGCTGACTCTCAGGTGTGTGCACCTGGGGGCACTGTCCTGCCCCTTGCCAGATGCATGACTCAGTGGGAGCTGTTGACCCTGTGAGGCCCCTGCTCCTTGGCGGCCCCGCTCCATCCCAGGCACAAGGTGGCACAGGGAGGAACAATGAGACTGGCAACAGCCAGCTCCCCAGCCCTGGAGTCTGCTCCCGCAGCAACTACCGCAGCTCCCGGTCCCCACGGGCCTGGATGCTCCAGGGGCGGGGGGCGCTGACCTGCACAGCTCAGGGCGCCTGGTGGCAGGAGTGTCCCTGCTGCCCTCCTAGTGCCCACCTGGCACTAGGTGTCCTCCTAGTGCCCACCTGTCCCCGGGGGACCACTGGATCCTGGGCAGTGTTCCCCGGTGCCCTGGGCTCTGGGGCCTGCGCCACTGGGATCGCTACTGGGGCCATGCAGCCCCCTCTGCGCAGAGCCACTGCTCGAGCTGCTCCCGGAGCCCCACCTGGCTATGCTCCAGCCCTTTAGAGAGCTCGCCCGGGTGTGTGGGTGCTCTCCCCTGGGTGCCCCTCCTCTGTTGGTGATCCCAGGAACCTGGGGGCTCCACCACCCCTCCTGAGATCCTACCTGAGTTCCCTGTGAGCGCCTTTCCATCAGGGAAGTTTGGTAAAATTCCTGCTTCTCCGGGGTGCTCAGCCCGCCTTCTCGCGGGGGCCCCTCCCCTACTGGATTCTTTTCTATTTATTTTTTTCCATCTTCCTACCTTCTTAGAAGAGCGAACTCTTCTCTCTGTACCATTCCAGCTGTTCTCTCTTTAAATCTCAGGCCAAATTTGTAGGTTTTCAGGATGATTTGAAAGTTATCTGGGTAAGTTGGTGGGGCCAGGTGACTTGGGGACCCTACTCTTCTGCCATCTTGCCCCCAATTATTCTGAAACATTTACTTGTTGTGACCCAACATACTATTCTTACTCCCCTAAAATCACCTCAAATTACTATTTTGGAGGGAAAAATTAGTAACAAGTGTCAGCCAATTCTAGTCCCATGCAGGTAAATTCCTCCCAGGAAAGATTTGATCTCCCTTTCTCTCCCCTAGTATAGAGCCTGCATCCTCTACTTCTACCCAGCTTTATGCCACATTTCATTTAGAAAGTCTTTTAGGATTTAGGCAATCTTATAGGAACAATTTGATGAACCAACTTCCATCAAAATATTTTCCAACAACCTACATGTAGCCAACATTCTCCAAGTGTTCGCTCATGTTATAGTGGAACTTATATGCACTTCCATCCCACCACTTCAATGAAACTGCTGTTGTTAAGGCAACCAATAGCACCAGTTCGCTCAAAACAATGGCTATCTCCTTCTGTCCTCATGTTATTTGATCTTTCATAATCCTTGACATACTGTCTTCTCTTGACATCTTTCTTTCTTATGTTGTCTTTATTTAGTCTCTAAATAAATATTTAAGTACCCCAATACTCTATCCTGGCCAGTCCTTTTTTTTCCCCAAAAGGAAATGTCACATATCTCTGTCACTTTAAAATATTATCCATACTCTGATCATTCCAAATAGTATCCCTAGCACTCTTGACCCTCAGACTATATAAAACAGTCCATTTGACATCTTCACTGGGATGTCTGCTAGGCAGCCTAGATCTAGCATAGAAGAACTTTGGATTCAGATTTCTCACCTAATCTTCCTGATAGCTGTTGATGGAAGCACATCCACCAGTAGTTCATGCCAAAATCCCAAGCCAATGTTCATTTCCCCTCTTTCTTTCCCCATACAGACAACAGTCTAGCAGGATACCTGGTACAGTTGTCTTAAAATATATCATGATCTTTTTCTCTACTTTATTTTTCCAGTGACATAATCATTTAGTATCCCCTGTGTTTCTGGCTTCCACTGTTTTCCACCCCCAATTCATTATTTACAAAGCAGTAAGAGTAACCTTTTTAAAGGAGGAAGCAAGTCATATATCTATACTACATTAACACCTTCCAGTGGCTTCCAATCGAACTTAAAACATGAAAACTTTTTACTGTGTCCTGCTTTTCTAAGCTCATTTATCTTTTCTTGTCTTATAGATAGGCCAAGCATCTTTCTTTTGTTGTTATTGTTGTTGTTTCTAGAAAAAGACAAACAGGTTCTAATATTTGTCACTTGGCCTGGTGAGCATATTTCTGATCTTTGTATGACTGATTCGTCTCATCACTGAAGATTCAACTCAAAGATCACCTCCTCTCCATAGAGAGGATGTCTGTGAATATCCACTTAAAATTCATTCCCCCTACATATAAACCTCACTCTAGCACATAACCCTTATTTATTTATTTTTTGAGTGGAATTTAGTGACAGCTGAAATTGATTTATAAATTTGTGAGAAATACACTGAGGATATGGTAAAGACATGGCCTAATTAAGGTGTTTATTTCAACAAAAGATAACAGTAGCTATTTCATAAATCACAGAATTCCTCAGTTCCTCAGGTAGCCCATAAAGCCCAGGAATAACAGCCTTTCCTCACAGCTTTTAGCCTGTTTAAGGACAAACAGACATTTTGGTAGCTTTTAGTCAATCAACTGGTCCAAGGCAGTGAAAAGCCAACAAAACTAAACAAGACTATTCTATGTACCATCTGTGTTTTTTCTTTTATAAATACTGTTTTTGCATTTGTTAAAAGAAGAGATCTATAACAAGATTGGTCTTCCTCAATACAAGTATCAATTCTAACTAAATGTCTCTGAGTTATTCTTTGACACTTTTTTGGAGAGGTCCTACCAAAATTTGCATCCCCAAGTCTATTCTCTAGTGCTGCCCAAACCACATAGTTTGGCAGTCCTCTGATGAGTCTCATGTACAGTGATCAATCTCTTCAGATCTTATGCATAGAATATGGGTTGTGAACAAATCTGGTTAAATTTTTTTGGCATAGCCATTTTATACCTTCTGTTGGCAGCAGTAACCTTGGGAAACTTAATGCGTATCCTCTGACCATCAGGTTGCTGTCATAAAGGGAATCTGGTCTTGTTTGACTCAACTTCCTGTTGTCTGTTTTTGCTGATACCATGAAGCTAGAAGGAAAGAAATGAGGTTTGGTTGGAAGATTCTCAGACAGCAGTGCAATTTCCAGGAAAGATTTATCATGCTGGGGGCCAGAGTCATCTATTAGAAGAGTCATGAATCTAGTAGTAATGGACCAGCACCAATAGCCCTGCTGTGCTCAGACAAGCTGGAAGCAGCCTATGGGAATTGTGACCTCTATAAGTGCTGCAGTAGATCCAAAGGAGCACCTAGATGGTAGTGAGAAATTCTCAATCATCTCGGTTTCTACCTGTGGAATTCTTTTATTGTCTCCTTCCTTTATAAGTAATAAAAATTAAGAGATACATTGTTTTTTCCCCTAATGAAAGTTAATTTTTTGACCACTTAACAACTGCTCAAAATTCAAATATATCCCATAACGACTTGTTTGTATTTCCCTCAACACCTCTGATATGGTATTATTTGTTAGTATATCTAGGAGTGAACTTGCTGGGTCATAAAAAGTGTATGTTTAGCTCTCACAGATAATTTTAAATAGTTTTCTGAAGTAGTTTAACTAATTTTAACTCTCATTTTTAACCCACATCTTTAACAACAGTTGGTGTATTCTGTCTTTGAAATATAAGATATTCTAGAAGATTTGAAAAGATGTTTCATTGGCCTTTTAATAGTATTCCATTTCCCTACCATTTTGGGAATTTTTAATCAGTTGTTTTTCCTATTGATTTGTATGAATTTTCTCTATATTTTCCAAGTATGAGTTCTTTGTTGAATATATGCCTTGATAATATCCTTCACTCTTTTTTTTAAATTAAAAGTTTTCTTGAGTAGTTTTAGATTACAGTAAAATTGACAGGAAGGTACAAAGATCTTTTATAGACCCCCTGTTCCCACATATGCACAGCCTCTCCCATCATCAATGTTCCCCATTTACAATGAAACATTTATTACAATTGATGTACCTACATGGCATAGCATAATTACCCAAAGTTTATAGTTTACATTACTGTTCACTCCTGGTAGTGTAAATTCTGTGGGTCTAAACAAATGTATAATGACCTATTGCCATCATTAAAGTATCATACAGAGTATTTCCACTGCCCTAATAAAAAGTCTATGTACCACCTATTTGTCCCTTCCCTCCCCTAATTCCTGGAAGCCACTGATCTTTTTACTGTTTTCATAGTTTTGCCTTTTCCAGAATGTCATATAGTTGAAATCATACAGTATGTAACCTTTCCAGATTGTTTCCTTTCATTTAGTGATATGCATTTTGGGTTCCTCCATTGTCTTATCATGAGTTGATGGCTCATTTCTTTTTAACTCTTAATAGCATTCCATTGTTTGGATGTACCACACTTTATCCATTGCCTACTGAAGGACATATTGATTATTTCCAAGTTTTGGTAATTATGAAAAAGCTGCTATAAACATCCATGTACAGATTTTTGTAAGGACCTAAGTTTTCAACCCTTTGGGTAAATATCAAAAATATGATATTTATATCATAAATACACTATGGATTGTACACTAAGAGTATATTTAGTCTTATAAGAAAACTGCCAAACCATCCTCCAAAGTGGCTATACTGTTTTGAATTCCCACCAGCAATGAATAAAATAAGAGTTCCTGTTGTCCCTTAACCTTACAGGCATTTGGTGCTTTTCAACCCTTTGGGTAAATATCAAAAATATGATATTTATATCATAAATACACTATGGATTGTACACTAAGAGTATATTGAGTCTTATAAGAAAACTGCCAAACCATCCTCCAAAGTGGCTATACTGTTTTGAATTCCCACCAGCAATGAATAAAATAAGAGTTCCTGTTGTCCCCTAACCTTACAGGCATTTGGTGCTTTTGGTCTTCTGGGTTTTGATCATTCTAATGCATGTATGGTGGTATCTCATTCTTTTACTTTGTATTTCCTTAATGACTTATGATGTGGAGCATCTTTTCATATGCTTATTTGCAATCTATGTATCTTCTTTGGTAATATTTTTTGAATTGGATTGTTTGTTTTTTTATTGTTGAGTTTTAGGAGTTCTTTGTATATTTTGGATAACAGTGCCTTATCAGTTGTGTCTTTGGTAAATGTTTTCTCCCATTCTGTGGCTTGTCTTATTCTCTTGATATTGCCTTTCACAAAGCAGAAGCTTTTACTTTTTTGTTTTATTTTTTTAAAGATTTATTGGTTTATTTAAGAGAGAGAGCAAGTGAGCACCAGCGGGAATGGTAGGGAGAATCTGAAGCAGACTCCACACTAAGCATAGAGCCTGATACAGGGCTTACTCTCATGACCCGAGATCATGACCTGTGCCAAAACCAACAGTCAGGAGCTGAACTGACTGCCCCATCCAGGCTCTCTCAGAAGTTTTAGGTTTTGATGAATTCCAACTTATCAAGTATTTCTTTCATGTGTTGTATTTTTGGTGTTATATCTTAAAAGCCATCACCATCCCCAAGGTCATCTGTGTCATTTTTTAGGAGGTTTATAGTTTTGTGTTTTCAATAAGGTCTATGATCCATTTTGAGTTAATTTTTGAAGGGTGTAAGTAAAGTCTGTGTCTATATTCATTTTTACCTTTTGTCTAGTTGTTCCAGCACCATTTGTTGAAAAAGAGTATTTTTGCCCAATTGTAACATTTATTCTCCTTTGTCAAAGAACAGTTGGCTATTAATGTGGATCAATTTCTGGGATTTTGATTCTGATTAATTCATTTATTCATGTTTTTTTTTTTTTTTTTGCCAATACCATGGTATCTTAATTACTGTAGCTTTATTGTAAGTCTTGAAGTCGAGTAGCATCAATCCTCAAACTTTGTTCTTCTCCTTTAATATTGTGTTAGTTATTGTAGATCTTTCTTTTTCTGTAGAAACTTTTTGTCTATATCCATAAAGGAATGTGTTGTATTTTGTTTGAGATTGCACTAAATGTATAGATAGGTTAGGAAAAACTGACATCTTGATGACATTGAGTCTTCCTATCCATAAACATGATGAATCTCTTCATTTATTTAGATTTTCTTTGATTTTGATCATCAAATTTTTTTGTAGTTTTCCTCATATAGATGTTGTACAGATTTTTTAAGGTTTATATCTATTTCATTTCTGAGGGTGCTTACATAAATGGTATTGTTTTAAATTTCAAATCCTACTTATTCATTGCCAGTATGTAGGAAAATGATTTACTTTTGTATGTTAACCTTGTACTCTGTAACCTTGGCATAATCACTGATTAGTTTCAGGAGGGTTTTTTTTGGTCAGTTCTTTCAGATTTTCTACATAGATGATGATGTCATCTGTAAACAAAAACAGTTTTATATTTTGCTTCTTAGTTTGTTTACCTTTTATTTCCTTTTGTTGTCTTATTGCATCAGCTAGAACCTCCAGTATGATGTTAGAAAGAAATGGTAAAAGCAGACATGCTTGCCTTGTACCTAATTTTAGTAGAAAAGCTTTGAGTTTCTCATCACTAAGTATGTTTGGATGTTAGCTATAGGATTTTGTAGATATTATTTATCAAATTGGGGAAGTTTCCCTCTATTCCTAGTACACTGAGAATTTTTATCATTAATACCCATTAATGTTGGGGTTTTTTCAAATGCTTCTCCTGCATCTATTGATATGATCGTGTGATTTTTCTTTTTTTAGTCTGTTGATGTAATGTATTAAAATAATTGATTTTTAAATGAAACATCTTTCAATATCTGGGATAAATTTCACTTGGGTTTGTTGTACTATTCTTTTATACATTTTTGGATTCAATTGCTAACATTTTTTTGAAGATTTTAGCAACTATGGTCACAAGAGATTGGTCTATAGCTTTCTTTTCTTGTAATATCTTTGTCTGGCTTAGTTATTAGGGTAATAATAATGGCCTCATCAAATGAGTTAGGAATATTCCATCTACTTTTACTTTTATTACTGCTTCCTACCATAATTCTGTTTTTCAACTTTTGAGTGCAAAAGGATTTTGTATATTCATATCTTCTTGTTCATTTGACTTGTTAGGTTTTACTAAGAAATGTCCTTCTTTATCTCTAATAAACAAGGTCAATATCTGACCTTAAATTTTGATACTATATTTTTAGATATGCATGTATTACAATAGCTACATCTTTGGGTCTGTATGGTCTGTTGTATTTTAGGGGGCATCCCTTTAATTTTAAACTTTTTGTTTCACTATATTTAATGTGTCTCTTGTAATAGTATGTAGATTTTTTTAAAAAGCTCAATCTGACAACCTTAGTCTTTCACTTGGAGTGTTTACATTTAATGTAATGAGTTATATGGTTAGGCTTGGTTATATCTACTGTCTGATTATTTTCTGTTTGACCTGTATGTTCAAACTTTTTTCTTTTGCTTGGCTTCTTTGGAGTTAATGAAGTATACATATATTATCATTTCATTTTTTACCTTCTATTAAATTATCAGTTACATTTCATCTTTCTACTTTTTGTAGTTATCTATCCTTTTATAGCATGTATCCTTGTCTCATGAACATATAAAGCAAATGTTTTTAATATTTCCTGATATTGCTGGAGTTTAACAACATTTTAACACATTTTCTCCTCTTCCTATCTTTTGTGCTACTGTGTTGTACATGTTTATTATATAGTTTTACAGACCAGATCTCTATCTTTTAGTGCTATGAAGTGTCAAAATTTGGGAAATATATTTAAATGGAGACTGATCCCTATACTTCTTTCCCTGAAATGTCTTTATTTTCTTTATGTTTTTAAGATTTATTTATTTATTTGAGAAAGAGAGGAAGTGCGAATGGGGGTAGGACAGAGGGAAAGATTCTCAAGCAGATTCCCACCAGGCATGGAGCCTGATGTGCGGCTCAGTGTGGGGCTCTACCTCAAGACCCTGAAATCATGAACTGAGCCCAAATCAAGAGTCAGTAACCCAACTGGATTAGCCACTCAGGCATTCCAAAATGTCTTTATTTTCTAGCACGCAAGGTTCTAGGCTTTTGGTGTGACTTCCCAGGGTCTTGCTCATGACCAGAAGGCAGTAAATGACTCACGGAGAAAATCTGTATTATGCCAAGTTTCCAATTTATCACACCAGTGCCTATAAGAGCTTTGTAATTTGCCCCCTCTAAATTATTTTACTACATTACAAAACATTTCCACTAGAAATTTAATTCTGAGATTCATTAAAACGCCTACAGAACCAGACAACTGCTGAGTATAGACAGCTACTCAAGAACCTGTTGATAAACAAGATGACATCAGTGCCAAACAGCTACTTAGCTTTCTCCAGAGACTTTCAGATCAAAATGCCCATTCAGAATACTGTAAATTTTCTTGTTCATATATTTTTCTCCCACCTCTTTATATAATCTTTCTTTTGTAATGAACAGTTTATCTTGGCCTACATTGGTGAATATGATATAATCTAATGTTCCTCAAGAAGTGTGTAATTATCCTCACAGTTCTTGCCTTCCTCTACTCTTGAATATCTAGATGCTTTGATTTTATTACATAGCCATTATCACTGACAAACACCCAGCTGATATTTCTTCATAATGAAAAAAAGTTTGGTATCACAATTCTTGGAGTTGAAGTTGAAAAAAATAGTTATAAAGTAGTCCTAATGTGGGAAATGGTACAAATCTGGGCTTAGTAAAGCAGAATCATGTGGGGAAGGCAATAAAAACCATCACACTGAGAAGGGGACTTTACTTCCACCTCACAGGCAAAACTGCAGGGTTTATTGGGAAACTCATCAATAACTATAACATGCATTTTCTGGTAACTTAGCTTCTTTAAAGGCAAAGTGTTCTTCCTCATACTTTTCAATCAGTCAGCATATTCAAGAAAGAAAAAGACTATGGAATATAGTATATAGAGTATCTGTAGATTTAGCTTTTATAAACACTGTTTTTTTTTCTTTTGGAGAGACAATCTTTATGTGATTAATCTCTTTCAGATAGGAGTAAATAAATATTGGTAATATTCTAACTGATGTCTTGAAGTTATTCTTTGAAATTTGTTTAATTTTTACATTTTTTAATAGAATATAAACTAAGAGAACAGGAAACAAGACTGCCTCATTGATTGTTCTACCCCTCGTGTGTAGAATAATTCCTAATATATGATACACACTCAGTAAATATTTGTCAAATAAATCAATGCAGATATGAATTAACAAGCAGTATGATCTCAGAAAACTCACTTAAATTTTTCTAATAGGAACAATCAGAGAGAGAACTGACTTGGTATTTTGTAATTTCTTTTCCACTTATTAAAAACATATATTTTATGTCTGAGAGCCAGGAAGTTTCATTTTTAAAGATTTTCAAATCCAAACTTTTCAACACTCATATGAATATCTTTTTTTCCCTACTGTGCCTTCAGAATTTAACTTACACCAAATTGATTTAAAGACAATTTACAGGAGTACCTGGGTGGCTCAGTGGTTGAGGTCTTGAGATCAAGTTCTACATCGCTGTCCCCATAGGGAGCCTGCCTTTCCCTCTGCCTCTGACTCTGCCTCTTTTTCCGTGTGTTTCATGAATAAATAAATAAATAAAATATTTTAAAAAATAAAGACAATTTACAGGGACACCTAGATGGCTCAGTAAGTAGAGCATGCACATTTTGATCTTGGGTTTGGGAGATGGTAATGTGAATAAGTTACATTTTTGTTGGTAAAAACTAACCACCACTCCACCATGAGCCTTTGGTTATTCAAGGGCCATATCTTACCCTTTTTCTCCAAACAGAATAATTCATGAAGTCAAATGCACAAATTTTGAATATAACAAATCTATATGAGTTTGCTTTATAATTATTATATTTTTTATGATATATTATAAAAATTAAATAATGTGTCCAGAATATATTGGCTGTTCTAACACAAAATTAATAATATCCATATTTTGGAGCTATTACTATTAGTTGGTAACTTTTTAAATATAAATGCTTGCAGTTAAAGAGTTGAAACCACCGTGTACTGCGGTAGAACACAAAATGTCAAATCTAAAAGATTTCTAGTATTCCACAATGGATATACACAACAATCAATAATATAAACACAGCTTCAGTGAAGAGAACAAAAGAAACCCTCTAGGTTGGGCTGAATAGAGATTATATCCATACTTCTAATTTAATGCTGATGAGAATTAAAATACAAAGTCATTGAAATAGGCTGGCATGTTTTCTGGGTTTTTTTAAATGTGTTGTGAAAAAATAGTTCTGAAACAATATAAATTCACATTAACAATTTAATTAAACTCTGCAATGCATTCCCTAGTCTTATGCAGCTAAGAGATTTAGACTTCATGCAGAGGATTATCTATTATTGTAAGTCTAGGTTTACAGACCTGTGTGAAAAAGATTAATAGCCAACTCATTTTTTCTTACATATTTGTAGCTGTTAACTAAGAAAATATACATACGAAACCAGAATCAAATATATCTCACATTTCATGTTTCGTATAATTCTTGTTTAATTAAGAAAATTCTAGTGGATATATTCATGATAGCATCCTCTGGTGTTAAATTAGTGTCCCCACAATCAACATAGATTCTACTTGAATGATAGTCTAACCCTTATGCAACCTTTATATGTTTTTTCTTAATAAGAGACCAAAATATATTTCTCCTTATAAAAATCTTTATCTGGCTGTGTTGGTCACAAAATACCTCCTCCTTTTTCTCTGTGGTTCATGCTTCATCACAAAAATTTGAATTTATTACAATGAAAATCACTAAATAAGTGTGTAGGGGTGAAATTTGGGGGGAAGACTGGCTCTATAAAAAACTATTCAGGAAATAGTAAGTGATACAGTTTGGCATATAAAAAGTACTCACTCATTTTCATCTCTGTGGAAATTCATAAAACCTATGACAGTCCAACTGATAGAATCCTGCTTCTTTGTACAAATACTAGCTAAAACCAGGGGTTTAGGTGCAGTTGATGCCAGTGGGGTAGTGCGTGGTCCATTCTGACCATTCACAAGTATTTCCACACCAATATTACATTAACCAGCCATTTAATAATTTTTATTGACTATGAATTGATGTCTTTTTTTAGGCAAGATACTTTTTGGGCATAGAGTATAATAAAGTGCCAGTTTTACGCATGAGGATACAATATGCCTGAGCAAACACTAACTTTAGTAGATATAATTGTGAGCAGAATCTCTGCAGAGTTCAGGCAGTGTCCAGAGTTCTCTAAAAGTGGTCAGCACAAAAGAAATTCATAGAGATGAATTCCTTGCTTGGAATTAAGTTGGTGGCTTGACTAACTGGATGAATTTTGGTGCCAAATCCTGAAGTAAGAAAATAAGATGACAAGGTTTGAAGAATAATCTTTTGAGTCAGTTTTTGGATATGTAGTATTGTAGTGCATTTGAGACTTTCATGAGATGTCAAGGGAGGAAGTGAATACAAGTGTCTGAAACACAGAGGTGAGCTGTATATTGAAGGTAACATTTTGGCTGCA
The DNA here is from genome assembly GCF_048418805.1 of Vulpes vulpes. Taxonomy (NCBI): domain Eukaryota; kingdom Metazoa; phylum Chordata; class Mammalia; order Carnivora; family Canidae; genus Vulpes; species Vulpes vulpes. Next base: position 92,422,650 of record NC_132790.1, read on the forward strand.
ATATGGATCATATCTGAAGTCATGGACATGGTTAAAATTGCTCAGGGAATGCTGATAAAGGAAAATGGCAAAGAGAAAATGGAGGAATTTCATTGTTTAAAGAATCATTAAAGATATGGTAGAGAAAGATGATGTAAGGAGATAGAACTAGCCACCATAGGCTCAGCGGTTTAGCACCTGCCTTCGGCCCAGGGCATGATCCTGGAGTCCCAGGATCAAGTCCCACATCGGGCTCCCTGCATGGAGCTTGCTTCTCCCTCTGCCTTTTTCTCTGCTTCTCTCTCTCTCTCTCTCTGTGTCTCTCATGAATAAATAAATAAACATCTTAAAAAAAAAAACCTAGCCACCATAGAGATATAGAGAAAGCTAGCAGTATATGGATGCACAGAAAGTTATAATAGAGTGTGTTTCAAGCAGAAAAGAGAGGTTAATTGTGTAGAATGCTGCTGAGAGTTCAAACAAGATAGTTAATGAACTATGTCCATTGGATATAAAATGACAGTCTTAGCTAAGATTGTTTCAGTAGATTTATAGGAGTAGAAGCAGAATTTGAGGGCAGTAAGGAGTCAAGGCTGAAGACACTGAGGCAATAAATATAGGGAAACTCTTATTACAGTTTTTTGTTAGAGTACTTTGAGTTGGCCCTGGAATAGTATGAGGAGTTTAATGAGTAATTTTTTTAACTTGGGATCTCAAGCAGTGAATACAAATAAGTAGTGTCCATATGAGAGGAAGAATTTTTAGTACACTCAAGAGATGGGTTGTCAGGAATGTATGTTTCCTTTAAGAAAAGCAAAAGATGATGAAATAAAGAAGAAATAAAGGAGTTACCTTTAGGACAAGAAACTTTTGTTCTTTTGTAACTAGAGAAGAAAACTTAGATGCATGTAGAACGGTAGTTCTCAACTTTTCCTATGATATTTTATCCTCCCAAATAGTTATAAAATCCAGGTAGAAAGTGAACAAGTCCTAAACTAAAAACATTAGTCTGGGGGTATAAAAGAAGGAATGGACCAAGGAGATAGTAAAAGATAGAATTTGATGATCAAGTGAATGAGTGTTGGAAATATTAAATAAATAGGAAGAGTTCATCTTGGCACTCTATTCTTGCCCTGAAGACCGCAAGTCTTCCAATAGATGCTCATGTTTAAACTCAGTGGTATGGAACGCAAGGACATTTGTAAAACCCTCCCTCTCCATTTTCCCTCTTATCCTCCTTTATGCCTAAGTTCTATGCTCCAGTTATTCATAAATTTGTTGCTCTTCCTTGGATATATCATGTTGTACCATGGTTTATTGTGTACGTTTAAATCACCTATGATTCTTTTCTTATTCAGCCAAAGTTAAGAGCTCTCACTTTCTAGTAGTCAATCACCTCTAGTACTTATTTTTTAATTGTTCATTATAATGTCTTATAAGATATAATTATAATTTCTTTTTCATTCATTCCTGCTTGTAGATATGCTCTCCTGATTTATTTAATTTGGGCATCTATCCCCAATACTTAATAAAAAATAGCCACTCAGTAAAATTGTTTCTTGAGCAAGTGAATAAATAGATGAAGGCTAAATAGACACTGTAAAAAGGGCTTTCATAGAATTCCAGGAAGGGCAAAGTCTTTCATTTGGTCTAAGTCAAAATCCTTAATGGACAAAAATGGAAGTCAAAGTACATGAAATACATTTTTCAGGTCATATAGTACATTTGTGGTAAAGCAAGAATACAAACTCAGCTCTCCTGCTTTCCAGATTGTTTCTCAGACTAGTAGATCATACTACTCTCTATGTGTTCTCCCTTGCTGTAGTTGACAACCTTTTGAAATACCTTCTCTTATACCGCCAGGTTCTAGGATATTCCCAGAATAATAATATATCTCAGAGGATGCTTCGGATCTCTGAGATCAGTCTAAGTTTAGAACAAAAGAAACTTTTGCCATTTTGATAGACATGAAACAATTTTCTTGGATGGAGCTGTGTTTATATTTATATCCCAAGTTCTCAGAAAACGCAATCCCATTTATGATACTTCTACTCCTTATTGAGCTTTTACTATGTGCTGAGCACTAGAATTATCCCTTTAAAAGGACCTCATTCATGTACTCTGCAATAGGTCACCCCTGAAAAGCAGTTAGAAGTTTATTTTGTTGCAGCTATTTGATTTCTATAATAGAACAATTCTTCATGTTAGGATCAATCCCACTATTCTGGAAATATTAATTTCACCTATTTCATTTTGGTCACATAATGATATTAATCTAAACATAGGCAAACAAAGGGCTGGCTATTGATACAGACTGATAGATGATTTCTAGCATCCATCAACATAGGTTTTAAACAAAAATTTATTGATTATTGAATCAGTCAGGATTTTTTGGTTTCTTTTTTTAAAGGTTTTGTTTATGTATTCATGAGAGACAGAGAGAGAGAGAGAGAGAGAGAGAGAGAGAGAGAGGCAGAGACATAGGCGGAGGGAGAAGCAGGCTCCATGCAGGCAGCCTGATGGGGGACTCCATCTCAGGACTCCAGGATCACGCCCTGAGCCGAAGGCAGACACTCAACTGCTGAGCAACCCAGGAGTCCCAGGATTCTTTTGTTTAAATCGATAGAATCCAATTCTAGTCACTTAAGAAAAAATAATGTCATTGTAAGGTTGTTGCTTCTCAGAGAAAAAAAGATAAGTCAAAGAAGAATGAGAGCTTAGCAACCATGATGACTCCAGGAGTAGGGAGATGGGGTAGTGGGTGGTAATAATTGGCTCCTGAGTCAATTGCCACTGGAATAAATCATGTCCAGCCATTCTCTATCCTGGAATCACTTTGCTCATTATTCATATTCCTGGAAGAAAACGTTGTTTTGGTGTAGTTTGGGCCATATGCCCACAGGAGAGAACAAGGCTCTTTGATTGATAGTCTCAACAGCCCTCCCTAAAATAAGAAACCAATAATTTCTCAAAGTAAATATTGAGGTGCAGTTATCACACCAAGGGATATGGATATTGTCTAGGCACAAACAACTGTGGTGATAATGATACTGATAATGAGATTACTTGATAAACTTTCAAAGTAACAGGTAACTATTCCTCCTGCTAATGGAACTCTGTCTATTTGGCTTCTTAAGTAAAATAATGACTTTATTACAGAGTTCACTCATTCTACTCAAACATTTTGGGCAGCTAACCAGTATCTTCTAATAATTACTTATCCTCTAATTACAGAGAAAGGTTAAACCTTAGAGTCACAGGAAATTCATACATTGTGTGTTAAGGAGGAGCAAATGTTCAACAAAGATGACATCAAAGTGAGGAAATTTCAAATTCCCCAAAGATAATGTAATAGAATCTATAATCTGTAATTCTAGACAAGTAGAAAGTACTTGGTAAAGTAATATCATAGGCAAATAGTAGGAAATATTCATTGCTGTGGGCAAAGAATTTTTCAGAAAATAAGTAGCTGATTAACCCAATTTTTCAAGAGGAAAAAAAAGTCAAATAGTTATTATTTAGAAATAAAAAGACTAGGTTTAATTGTAGGAGCCCTAGAGTTAGACTACCTGAGGCTGAAAACCATCTACCCAGTTCCATCAGTCTGACTCCTGGCAGGTTCCTGAGTCTCTTCATGTCGTTATAAAACAAAACAAATTCCTTTATAAAGAGTTTTGAGGATTGAAAAAGATAGTATATATAGAACATTTTTAGAAGAGAACTTACCACAAAAGTGCTCAATAAATGATAGTTTTTAGCTATATTTTACACATCTGACTCAAGTTTACCAGACTTGGTACTGCTTCTATCTTAGAGCGTGGTGAGCATAATATACATACTCTACTACAGAAAGTGATTGCTGACTGAACAGGACACATTTTCAGGTCTCACACTCCAAGTAGGTTTTCATGAATCTCAATTTCTCTCTCTCTCTCTCTCTCTCTCTCTTTCTCTCTCTCATCTATTTCTATCTCCATCTCTATAAGCTGACATATAACGACTGTATATCTACAACTTTATTATTAAAAGTCTAATATCCATGTTGCTTTGATGTTTCTGTAGGCATTTCTTTTTCCATTTTCAAGGTAGACCTATGGCCTGATAAATAGGATACTAGAAAGATTGTAACATTTTTTTTTTTAGAATAACAAAAAATATTTTACTGAAACAGAAGATTTACAGAAGTTTCCAGACAGGCCATACAAAATGGTCGGTCACAAGCTTTTTCTTGAAGGAAGGTTTCTACACTTGACAGGAAAGTCACAATGTTATTAGTGAGGGCTGTGATGTTTGTTTAATATTCCCATTTTGGTTCAATCAAGCTTGTCCATCTACAGAGTCTAAATAAAGTTAGACTTGGCTAGAGAGCATATTCTAAAGAACTGGTTAGCTGCTTTCAACCAATGCAATTGGATCACCATAAAAAAGCAGGAAAGGAGCCCATAAAATTAAAATTAAAGCTACCTCTTCCCCTCAAAAAAATAATAAAGAAAAACACCACACCCCTGCAGCTAACCCTGACAACTACTTTCATTCACAGTGCTTTATACTTAAACCATGATGGGGGAAATGAATAAAAGCAGAGAGGAGCCACCGCTTTTAAACATTTCACAACAATCCAGATGGTACTTCTAGCCTCTTCTCATGCTTTACAACAGCCAATCAGGACAAGACATAGATTTACTAACATGCATTTAATCACCAAAGGACTGAAGATATCTGGGATTCTGTACTGTTTCTAAGACTGTGTCCATTAAGTGCAAACCAAAAAAGAAGTCTTGGCAGAACAGGGGAAGTGATGCACACTTGATGATCAGATCGATTTTAAATATTATTATAATATTTAAATATTATAATATTTATATAATTCTATATAAACCTTAGATTCACAGGAAATTCATACATTGTGTGTTAAGGAGGAGCAAATGTTCAACAAAGATGACATCAAAGTGAGGAAATTTCAAATTCCTGCCCTTTTTATATAGAAAAGGAAATTCTATATAAATCTAATAATATAGCCTAGTCCATGCTCTAGCTGTTTCTATGGCTTGGGCTTCGTTGGTCTTCCACTGCTCTGCTACATCATTTGCTAATGGATCATCTGGATTGGGAGCACTTAACAAAGCCTGGATCGATAGCAGAACTGTGTGGATCTGCAGTGCTGGGGACCACTTACCTTCCAAAATATCTAAACATATTCTTCCCAACGTGTCTACATTAGGATGATAAATTTTGGTCATGAAACGTACTTTAGGGGTTGCCATCGGGTATTCTTCTAGAAGGAATGGTTCAAGTTTAAAAATCCCTCCCTTAAAGGGGGAATCCTGGGGACGGGTAATGACCACATGAAAATAACGGGCGTTGCTCTCATCTGGTTCTGCCCTCAAACGCTGGGTTTCCTTGATAATCCTGTGGGGCAGCCGGGCCATCTTGTCAGGTCCTGAGTTAGGCCTCTGGTCTTGACTCTGGCTCCTCTCGCCTCACACATGAGTGCAAAAGATTGTAACATTAAACTCCACTTAGAAAGTTATGTTTACTGTACTCATTAAGTCAATGTTCTGAAACTTTAAAAGGCATTTTCCAAAAAAAGCCCTCCTTACTTTATACCTGGAAATTCTTACTTTTGTACGTATAATTGCATATATCTGTAAGGCTTTCCCTCTTGGCTCCAGCCTTCTGCCTATATCCCAGCCCCAATACTCTCTGAGTAGCCCCTTTCTACCTGGTCCCACAATGTTAGGCACTTTTTACTTGTCTTTTAACAGACCCCCTCACATTGTTTTATAATGAATTTCACAGACCTTTCTCCTCTGCCGGATTAAACTCCTTGGAGATTGATATCATGGCATATCCATTTTCTTATCTCAGCTCCTCACATCAAGCCTGGCACATGGTAGAAATTCAACCAAGATTTGTTACATTAACACATAAATGAAAACTTTAGCAAAATAAGCAGCATTTCGAGACAAAAGTCCCTATTTTCCACCAGGAACTGTGGAGGTGATGTCTATCTTCATTCTTCCAGTCTTTCTTTGCTCCTTAAATTGCACTCCTACTTTTGGAAGAACACTGTACCTTTCAAAGCAATGCATCTCATTCTTCGTTAAAGGAATTGGCTCAGGTTCTGTGAAAATTTCATTGCCCTATATAAATGTTTTAGGGACTTAGAAACAAAAAGATCCAGGCCTATGAAAAGTGTAATGAGTCCCAGTATGGCCATTTGTGATGGGGATTTAACTGCTTTGTTTGTGAGCTTCAGCTAAGGAAACAGATTACCTTCATCATGTGGTAATACCCCAGAGTCGATCTAAACTCTGCTCCACTATGGAAAGGCATCCTGGGGATGCTAGCAAACACTCTAAAGCTTAATCCTGTAAACCTGTCAGCTGGGGAACAACAACAAAAAATTATCGCTGGTGCCAAACTTCCATTCAACACTCTTCCTTATACAGGACTTAAAACTAGCCAATAAATCATCATGGATGCATTTCAAAATTGAAATCCCATTTCCATAATAAACAAAATACTTGCATGGAAAATATTGCCTACCAAATGTCTAAGAATCTAGGGAATAGCTGAGATATAATTAAAGAAAATATTTTTAAAGGACATCACTCCTTAGATTAAATTGTTTTAGTGTTGCAAATGTCAGAACATTTTACTTTATCACCCAAACTTTTGGGGGTATCTTAATATTTCCCATAAATTTTCACTTTACTTGTTTTTGGAATCTGTCCCTGATAAGTGGTATTATTTGTCTATAAGCTTTAGAATTGTGATATATTTAAATATGATTTAATATTATATTAATAAATATTACCTTATAATATTTATACTACTAATAAATATAAATAAATATTATATTAATAAATATAATTTAAGTGTTTGGTAAATATATTTCTCCCCTATCTCCACTACAACATACAATACTACTACCTTGTAAAGACAGTAACCCAGTGTATATTAAGAAAGAAAATGCATATGATTTTCCTGTGTAAAATACAGGCCAAATATCAACTATGAGAGAAAATATTAAAATTTTTTCTTTCAAATTTATTCAACAAATGTTTCCTAAAAGATTTTCCTTGAAGCAATTTAAATTTTTTTTGTATTATTCTCAGTGGTTATAAACCTAATTAGCTTTATATGCTTCACATTTATTTGCATTTGAAATAAATTTAATCTTTTCTTAGCATAATTTTTTGAAATCAAAATATAAACTAAAAAGGTGTGAGTTTGATTAGTGGAACAAGAACAATAAAAAGTAATCATCATGATGAGATGTTAATTGGTACCTGGGTGATTCTATTCATAGTAACAATGGGAAATAATATCTGTGTCCTTTGCTGTTCAACAACACTTTGCCATGTAATTTATTATAATACCAATTAAATGGCATATATATTTTTTAATGCAGAGGAGTACATGAACAGAATAAAAAGCCTGCTTTTTTCTTGAACAGGGAGGCAGTGTTTATTTTGCCAAAATTTTCTCATCTTAAATTTTGAAGAAATGAGAAAGATTTGAGGATTTATATTTCTCAGAATTCCTGGTTTGGTCTATTGGCATTTAGAGATTGACCCATTTTCTGAATAAGGTGCACATAAATCCAGGTGTACATTAACTTTGTCATAGAAATTATTTAAGTGATTATAGCATGGAACATTGTTTTAGATATGGATGTTGAGAAGGAATCTTGATTTGTTACTTTGTGTGTCAGTATAGGTAGTAAATACTTTTAGCCGTATCAAATTTATCTAAAAGTAAAACAGAATTGGCCATTAGCTAGTGATTTGTATTTCTATATAGCAAATATAGGCAATTTCAGTGTGGATAGAGAATGAAAATATTTCCAGTCAGAATTATTCAATTTTACTGCCTGTATAATTTCAATTCTCCAGGTAACATTCAATTTTAAATGTTTTTTAATGATTTTATAAACTCTGCCTTAAATCTATTAATACATGGAGAAACTGTATTAGAAATAAATAAATGTACCTAAGAAGCAATTCAGTAAAAGATACTGTTTATTTTGTCTAAATAGTAATTGCAATTATAATTTGGGTCCCCCATTCATGTATTTATTTACAAAAATAAATAACATGATGTTGCTAACTTTATATTTTATAGCAGTGTTAGGTCATTGATAATAATATGATATAACAGCTACCATTTACTGAATATTTTTGTTTCAGGCACTAGGATAAGCACTGAAGTACATTATCATATTTTACTCTCCTCCAAAATCCAAAAAAGCAGTCGTTATCCCCAATTTATAGATGACAAAGCTTCAGCTTCAGCTACGTGACGTGTCCAAGTTTTCATAGTTAATTTGTGCGGGAAGTGGGATTTCAGTAAAGGCCATTGTGTTGCCAATACTTATATTCTTTATAAAAATAATTTAAAAAATTAAAGTTGAAGTTACATCCCATTTTTATGAATAAACATAAAAGTCAGAAAATATGGGCCTGAATAAAGGAAACTACTGTTAAAAATTTAGTGCTTTTCTTTACACATATAAATACATATAAACAGGAATGCCTGGGTGGCTCAGCCGTTGAGCCTCTGCCTTCAGCCCAGGGCCTGATCCTGGAGACCCGATCGAGTCCCACGTCGGGCTCCCTGCGTGGAGCCTGCTTCTCCCCCTGCCTGTGTCTCTGCCTCTCTCTCTGTGTCTCTCATGAATAAATAAGTAAAATCTTAAAAAAAATACGTATAAACATATTTTTACTAAACTAGGTCATGTGGTACTTTTGATTTTGTCTTGTTTCTACTAAAGAATTTTTATTATCTTTTATTGAAAGCACTTTTAAATTGCTTTGTTCTTTCTCTTTGGCAAACCGGTAAAATATTGCATTGATGTATCATGATTATACTAGTACTTAATTCATTGACACTTATGTTCCTTTCATGTTTTCCCTTCTACAAATATTAATCATGTGTGTGTGTACGCCTATGTGAGTATCTGCCAGAAATTTTTACTAGTGGTAAAACTGGATAAAGGAGTCATACATGCATTTACAATTTTGATAAACTTCGAAATTACACTCCAAAATGATTAAACAAATTAACTTGCTCTCCAGAAGTTTTAAAAAATGTTTTTCTTGTACATGCTTTCCAATACTCTCTCTTTAATCTTGTCAAAAGTGAAGAATGATTGTCTGAAATCTGGTATTGTAAATTTCTAATAATTTCCTAATACAGTTATTGTTTATTTTAGTTTCTCTATTTCCTTTCTGTATTGCTTAAGCTAAGTTATTTATATTTGGTTTTTTTAATTTTTATTTATTTATGATAGTCACAGAGAGAGAGAGAGAGAGAGAGAGAGAGAGAGAGGCAGAGACACAGGCAGAGGGAGAAGCAGGCTCCATGCACCGGGAGCCCCACGTGGGACTCGATCCCGGGTCTGCAGGATCGCGCCCTGGGCCAAAGGCAGGCGCTAAACCGCTGCACCACCCAGGGATCCCTAAGTTATTTATATTTGTAATTTCAACTGAGTTTGATTTACAAATGTTATTTCTGTTTAGATATTAGTCCTTTGCTTTTTATATGTATTGCAAACATTCAAAGAATTTTCCCTTCGTAGGTAGCATTTTTTTTCTCTATGTAGACATTTTGGGTAGTCAAACTTGTCTTAATTTCAATTTAACTTTGTTATAAGTTCCGTAGTCTGTGATAAAACTTAGAATGGCCTTATCTAGTCTAAAATTATAGGTAAGATTTACCCCTTTTTTCCTCTGATAATTTTATGGTTTCATTTTTTTTAAACAATTTATTCATCTGGATTTTAGCAAGCTGTAAGCAGTGGAGTTGTTCCTCAGTTTTATTTTATTTTTTTAAAAAAGGCTAGTCAGTTGCCCCAACACTGTATATTCAATAGTTCATCTAGTTACACTGATTTAAAATGTCACTTTTATCATTTTCAATGTTCCTGTATGAACTTTGAATTGCTTTTATTTTGTATTGAGATATAACTGGCATGTAACATTATATTAGTTTCAGATATACAACATAATGATTCAATATTTCTCTATGTTGTAAAATGATCATCACAATGTCTAGTTAATAGCCATTACCAGAGTTACAATTTTTTCTTGTGATGAGAACTTTTAAGATTTACTCTACTAGCAACTTCCAAATATGCAAAAGAATATCACTAACTATAGTCATCATGCTGTATATTGTGTATTCCTGACTTACTTATTTTGCAGCTGGAAAAACTTATTTCATTCATTCCCCACTGCCTGCCTCTGCCAATCATTCTATTCTTTATTTTAAATATCCTTGATCTGCTTGAATATCTGTATGCAAAGACAACTTTAAAAATAGCTACCCCTCTCTCATGGGGAGCCGGGGTAGCTCAATCGGTTAGACATCTATCTTAGGCTTAGGTCATGGTCCCAGGGTCCCAGGATCAAGCCCCACATCAGAACCTGCTTCTCCCTCTCCCTCGGCCTGATGCTCTGCCTGCTTTCTCTCTCTCTCTCTAAATCTCTGTCATATAAATAAATAAAATATTTATAAAAATATATTTATAAATATTTATAAAAATAGTTACATAATTAAACAATTTGATATGAGTACTTAGTACTCTGAAGTGGGCATGAACAATTAGAAAAGATACCAGTCTTCAAACGAAACAAAAACACAGGCTCAAAGGGGTACATGCACCCAAACTATGGAAAGAGCCCAAGTGTCCATTGACTGATAAATGGATAAAGAAGATGTGATATATATATATATTGAATTCCATAGTGGAATATTACTCAACCATCAAAAAGAATGAAATCTTGCCATTTGCAATGATGTGGATGGAGCTAGTGTGTATCATCCTAAGTGAAGTAAGTCAGAGAAAGACAAATGCCATATAATTTTACTCATATGTGGAACTTAGGAAACAAAACAGATGAACATATTGGAATAGGGTAAAAAAAAGGGGGAGGGAAGCAAACCGTAAGAAATTCTTAATGATAGAGAACTGAGAGTTGTTGGAGGAAGGTGGGTGGGGGATGGGCTAAATGAGTGGTGGGTATTAAGGAGGGCACTGGTTATGATGAGCACTGGATGTTATATGTAAGTGATGAATCATTAAATTTTCCTCCTGAAACCAATATTACATTTTATGTTAACTAAATGGAATTTAAATAAAAATTTAGGAGAAAAAAATTCAATCTGATAAAAAAAAAATACCAGCCATCTCTTACTGCTCAAGATATATGGATGCATCTTTCTTGAACCATTTGCTAATCAGTAAAACACTATGAGGATAATTTGCTTTAAACGCAATGCACCTCCTCAAATGATTTTTTTTGTTAAAACTATAATTTAAATATAATGATAGGTGCATTGCACTAACAAATGATATAAGGTTGTGGTTCTCAGTGAGGGTTGGAAAGAAGCACCTCCTGCCCATGCCCTATGCATTGTTGCCCTCATTCTCCTCCCCCAGGGAAGGAGCTCTAAGCCAATCGTGAGTACATGATTAGTTTTAAAAAGTATATTCAAATTAATAGGAGATGTTTCTTTACATCAAGACCATTTAGAAATTGGCAGCATAATAGAAGTCAATGAAGGTGAGACTCTGATCCATTATTCAGATTTTATAGAACTAATATGCTTCTGTCAAGCAAACCATATGAACTGTTCACCTTCAAATTAAAGATAACAATGTACCTTGCTACCTTTGAAAATTATCCTTGCATTGATTTTGATACTGATTTGTTAAAAGTCCAGATAACAGTGATTGAGGGTACGAGATTTTTATTCTTACGCAAAGAAGACCTGACTTTAAACATTTGAAAATTTTTAATTTAATTTAATTTAATATTTCTTCCTCACCAAGGAGAACAACTCCTTAGCTAAAAACTTACAAAAATGTCTGTCCTCTGTTCCATCTGCTCATGGGCCTTTTGTTAGTTCTCCAAGTTCTATGAGTCCATCTCATACTCTACCTTCAAAGAAGCACTGTATTTTCGAACAGAAGAGGTGAAAAAATTAATCTTCTTTTCTAAAGATGCAGCTTTAGTATAAGGAATAGAAGTAAACCTATCATTAGGCAAATATCTCTTATTTCTTCTTGGAATGTGTTCTACCATAGATTTGTCTGTCCTTTTATAGCCAACTGTGTGGTAATACTATTGTGTGAGCCTCTAGGAAAAGGATCAAGTGTCCAGTGGCTTGCATCGAGCTCAAGATCTAGAGTCAACCCAAATGAAAGGAGCCCTTGCCACACATCTAGTGCCTAATTCTCCAGAATTCCATTAAGGATGTGAGGCTAACGTCCATGTGTAGTGAAATGTAGCATTTATTGGCCTATCCTTTTGTATATCTCCCTCCAGAATCATTGGAGGGCAGCAAGAGCCAACTTGAGGGCTTGGAGATAGAGTAAACTCAACTATGTATCTAATACATTGCCCTTTCTTTGATAATAGTATCCAGTTTTGTTTTGTTTTATTTTGTGGGTTTTTTTTTTTATTGGGGCACCATCCCTTCCCAAGATCAGCTTTTGTGCTTTGGGTAAACTGCACTTCATCTTGGACCACATAGGCATAGGTGTGTGGTTTAGACTTGGAAGAAAGAATCTGCCTACTATTTTGATGGACATGAATGTATAGAATGTGGGGGAAGCATGAGTTTGGAGTTACCCAAGATCATCTCGTGGAGGCTAGATACGAAGCCAGAGGAATAATTCAACAAATCAAGACAAATCAGGTCCTAGTAGTTTAGTTGAATTTGGGAATCAACCCATACATAAAGCCACCTAGAGTTAAACTTTCCTAATGAATAAACATTTCTTTCTAATTCTATTTGAATGGGAATTCGTGTTCTTTTAAAGACTCCTAACTAATATAGGAGGTAAAGCTTATTGCCAAATATATTGCTATTTCTTATTAGCAATAAGAAAGTGCATTATTTCTAGACTAGAAATGTGCATTATTTCTTATTGTCCACCTAATATTTTCATAGGTCAGGGATACTTTAGCTATTTCTCATCCCATGCTATTTTATGATGAATTCAGTACATATTGGGACCACATCATTTATGTTAATTTTGTGGAATTTTGAGAGTGCAATAGACTAAAATTGTGACTTTTTACTCAAAGCCATTTCTAGGTTTGATGAACATAACATTTATAATGTTATGCGAATGCTGTATTAATTAATTAATGCTCTATTAAATGTCCATTCCCTGTTCATCTGGGAATGATTGTGTCTTCTCATTAGAGCCTCTGTCTCTGTTCTTTCTCTTCTCAGTTTTTAGACGTTTTCAATCTATGTGCCTCAATGACAGGAGAAATCTGGTGACTTTCCTAGGTTACTATCTCAACTTAATTTTAGGTAGAAAGTGAGAAAAACTCCTTCCCTTGAAGTTAGAGGTATAGATATGCATTAGGATCTGGTCATTATTTAACCTAACATGAGAGATGGAAGATGGAAATAAAATGGAGGCCACATATTTATTGCTGTGGCAGTTGGCAAGCAACAGAGTGCAGATATGAGTATTTGAGAAGGAAGCAGTGGCCTGACTTTACATTCTGCATCTACGGTTCAGTATGATATACACCGAAGAAGTTCAGCAATAGCATCAGCAATGGCTCTTTGGCTGCTCAAATGTCCTGACTTTTGGTCTTCTAGTACCTCCAAACAAATTGGTAAGCACCCAGTCCTCCGTATTAAACACTTTTTTTTTAAATTGACCTTCACGGTATTTTTTTAAACATAGGCAAACTTTCTAAGTATAAAACATAAAAATGTACACAGATTTATATATTATATATCTGGGGATACTATAATCATAAAATATTATAACACAGCCACAAATGGTTTTATTTTCTAGACAAAATTCTGAATCACTTATTGAGAGATAGTCTTAATTATAAGTGACTATTATTGCCAGAATGCAATCAAGTAAGTTATTCTATTATTCATAAATTCATTTGTTCATGGAATCTATTTAATCTGGAAAATGGATTAAGTCAGAAGTACCAATGTTTTTGGCAAGGAAGAGCTTTATAATATGGAAAACTTGCCTCCCTCAAGCTATATTTTCTTTAACTTTCTTTGTAAAATATCACAGCAGATCGCTGGAATCCAAGAAGTTCTGGCAAATGATCCACATGATACTTGGATCTTTGTACTGTGAATAACACTGAATCTTGAGGGCAGGGAGTATGTTTTATTTAACCTATATCTGCCAATGTATAAATTGGTTTGACATAAGCATGCTGTGGCAGGCTGAATAATAACCCTCTGTAGGTATCTACTCCCTAATCCCTGGAATTTATGAATGCTACCTTATATACAAAAGAGATTTTGCAGATGTGATTTAGTCCTTGTATTACTTTGCTAAGGCTGCTATAACAAAGTATCACAAACTGGGTGGCTTAAAAACCAGAAATTTACTTTCTCACAGCTCTGGGATCTAAAAGTCCAAGATCAAGGCATGGACAGGGTTGTTTTCTTGTGAAGGCTGTCCCAGGCCTCTCCCCTAGCTTGTTTGCTGGCTATCTTAGGTCTTCCTTGACCAATGAAAGTGTCACCCTTACCACTGCCTTCACCTCTACATGTGTTCTCCCTGTATGCCTGGCATTTGTCTCTACATCCAAATTTCTCCTTTTTATAAGGACGTCAGTCATATTGAATTAGGGCTCAGCCTAATGACCTTGTCTCTACGAATTACATATGTAGTGACTTGATTTCCAAATAAAGTCACATTCTGAGGTCCTGGTGGTTAGGACATAAACAATATTTGAATGAGGTGTGTGTGCATAATTCAATCCCCAATCACCCTGGATAATCCTAACAGGTTGTAAATATCATCATAAAGGTCCTTAGAGGATGGAGGTAAGGTAAGGAGTAGGAAGTGAGTAATGGGATGATGTGAGGAGGAAGTCAGCAACAAAGGAATGTTGATGGTGACCAGAAGCTAGAAAGGGTAAAGAAACAGACTGACTCTCTAGAGCCTCAGGAAGGAAATGTAGCTTTGTCAACACCTTAACTTTTGTCCAGTGAAAAGCAATTTCAGACTTCTGGCCTCCAAAACTGTAACAGAAATAATTTATTAAGCCACTGAGTTTGTGGCAATTTGTTATAGTAGCAATATGAAACTAATATGCTTAATGAATTTTTGTTTAAAATATTTTATTAATAATTAATATTTTAAAAGTTTATCTTAATTGTTTGGATAAATAGGCATTAAAGAAGCTATTGTAGGACAACTTTACTTCCTGGGTGATATATCTGATAAATTGTGTTCTAATTCCTAATATGATTTTTTCCTGTTTTTCCCGAGACTATAAATCAGTTACTCTATTCTAATATCAGTGTGCTATTTCATAGTTATTTGAAGACTCCTATAGACAGCACCATGTACCTTGGATTCAGTACTCATCTCTGACGTTGTATATTTATTTAACAAAGCTAATTGCCCTTTGATTAGAGTTTTACATGTATCAATAAACATGTTGCATTATGTCAATTTCTATTGTTTGCACTTGATCTTAGCCAAAAGGCCAACAAGTGATCTCTCTTTCTGTTATTTAAAAAATATATCTTTGAAAGAATTTATAATTTACAAGTAGATATAATTATGGGTCCAAGTAACCAGAAAAATAGATTATTTGTATCTATTTTATATTTAAGAGATGTGAGCTACAGAAACCTTTCTATGTCATTGATGGCATAAATTAATTATTAGCTATGAAAACTATATAAAGACTTCTGCTTTTTAATATTTTTTTCAATAGTACAATTCCATTTTCTTATAACTGATAACATTATCTTCCTGTGCCTTCTCTAGTATGATTTACGTTAGCAAAATATGTACAAGAACTGCTTTTTTTGTATTTTCTTTGTAATATATCTCTTTATTTGCTTATAACTAATACAAATCTGCCCTCTAGTCATTTCTTAAAATGTTTTTTTTGTATTTTCTTTGTAATATATCTCTTTATTTGCTTATAACTAATACAAATCTGCCCTCTAGTCATTTCTTAAATGCCTTATTATAGCAAAATTAAATAGTGAAAAGGTTGTGTTTGAGTTCTAAACTTAGAAATATCAGTATTCAATTTTTAAAAATCTTATTTGTTTATTTGAGACAGAGAGTCTCAAGTGGGAAGGGAAGGGGAAGGGTAGAAGGAGAAGGAGAGGGAGAAGCAGACTCCTCACTTAGCCAGGAGCCTGACGTGGGGCTGGATCCTAGGATCCTGAGATCATGACCTGAGCCAAAGTGAGATGGTTAAGCAACTAACTGAGCCACCAGACAGTTTCTAATTCAATCACTTGTTAATTGTGTGACTTCTAGAAAATTATTTAACACCTCTGTGTTTTAGTTCTCTATATAATAAGGTATGATAATAATATTTACCTAATAGAGTTACTGTTAAGATTTAAAGTACCAGTTATTGTTAAGATTTAAAATGCCTGGAGCCTTCATTAGAATATAGTAGGATCTAAAAAAAAATCATAGCCAAGATTACCATTGTTGGAATCATGCCATGGGGCACAGATCTTTTTGTTTATCTGCAAGTTCTCTTCCTCTTATATAACACTCAAATTTTCAATTCCTGTTCATTCTGTTGTTTTGATATTTACTGAATAATCTAGGAAAAAAACCTGTATAACCTAATCATGGCCTATTGTGCACTGGGGATTTGGGGTAGATTCAAGGCAGTCATGTCTCAGAGACAGGGATAAGAAACAACAAAAACAACAATATAATAGACAAACTATATCAATATTAAATTATATTATTATAGTAATAAACTATATAAGCATTTAAATCCAAATTGTATCAGTTATAAATTAAATATTCATGGGTTAATACTTAATTTAAAAACAAAGTTTCTAATATTAATTTGAAAATGCCCACCTCTATGCTAGTTACAAGAGTCATTTTAATATTACAACCCTCACTGTTTTAAAGTAAAAAAAAAAGAAAAAATATATTTCCAGCCTATTTTTACATATGCATATATACATACACATCTATATATTTCAAACACTAACCAAAAGAAAACTGGTGAGGTTATATAAATATCAAATGAAATATATTTTAAGACAAGAACCATTCTGAAAAATAAAGACATTGTTTAGTGATTAGTCGGTTCAACTAAAAGATTAAAGAATCCTAGAGTTAAATCAACCGAATAACAGTTTTGAAATATGTAGAAGTTGACTAAAATCAAAGAAGGTATGAGTAATACCACAATCATAGAGATATATATATTCCTAACAATTTTTATAGTTTTCTCAAAGTACAATTACTATAATAAAATACACATTTTTAAATTGTACAATTTGATAAATTTTGACATATTTATACACTTGTGAAACCAGCAGCACAAAGATAATGAACGTATTCAACAGCACCCTCCTAAAGTTTCGTCATGCCCCATCATTGTCCTTTTTCCTCATTCATCCTTGCCCCTCTTGCCACTAAATAATCTAAGCCACTAAATAATCTGTTTCCTGTTATTAAAAATTCTTTGTCACCTTCTAGAATGTTATATCAATGGAAACATACAGTATATACTCTTTTTTGTCTCATTTCTTTCACTTACTGTAATTATTTTGAGATTCATCCATGTTACTGTATCATTAATCAATTTATTTTTGCTGTTGAGCATATTCCATTGTATTGATACACCAACATTTTTTTATCCGATTTTTGTTGATGGATATTTGGATTGTTTCCACTTTTTAGCTATTACAAATAAGACTGCTATGAATACTTATGTGCAAATTTTTGAGTGGACACAAACTTTCATTTCTGCTGAGATAATTAGAAGTGGAATAGCTGTGTCATATGGTTGGTGTGGGCTGGGCTTTTTAAGAGCCTGTCAAACTGATTTGAGAAGCCATTTTATCACATTCCAACCAGCAGCATATGAGAGTTCCATGTGTTGAACACCTACATCAAACTGGGTGTGGTCAGCAATGTGTTTTTTTTTTTTTTTTTAAGAGAGGGTACATGTGCTCATGGTCACTAGAGCAGGGAGAGGAAGAGAGAATCTTTTTTTTTTTTTAAGATTTTATTTTATTTATTTGAGAGAGAGAGAGAGAGAAAGACTGTAAGAGAGCACAAGCAGGGAAGAGGGAGAATCAGATTCCCTGCTGAGCAGGGAGCCCAATGCAGGACTTGATCCCAGGACCCTGAGATCATGACCTGAGTTGAAGGCAGCCACTTACCGGACTGAGCCACCAGGTGCTCATGAAGAGAGAGTCTTCAGCAGGCTGCACACCCAGCAGGGAACCTACTGCAAGGTTCCATCTCACAACATTGAGATCATGACCTGAGCTGAAATTAAGAGTCCAACCCTTAACCATCTGAGCCACCCAGTCTCCCCAGCCAGTGATTTAATTCTACCCATTCTAGTGGTTGTGGAATAGTATCCAATTGTGGCTTTAATTTACATTTCCCTAATGATTAATAATACCAAATACCTTCTTATATACTTATTTTTTTTCTTCAATATATTATCTTTGGTGAAATGTCTATTCATGTCTTTGCCCTTTTTAAAATTAGATTGATTTTCTGATTTCAGTTATCTTTAATGCTGATTTCATAGAACAAATTGTAAAGTATTTCATCTTCCTTAATTTTCTAGGAGAGTATATATAATAATTTTGGTATTTCATCCTTAAATACTTGGTAGAATTTACCAGTGAAAAGTGTGGGCTTACATTTTCCCTTGCAAGAACGTTTTTTTTTTTAAACTATAATTTCAATTCATTCAGTTCAATTCATGTTGTCTATTTCTTCTTTAGTGAGCACTAGTACTCTGTGTCTTTCAAGGAATTTAAGCATTTCATACCAACTGTCAAGTTTGGCATACTTTAAAAAATAATATTTCCACATTGTACTTTAAGTATCTTTAAGATCTGTAGTGATGTTCTCTCATCTATGATACTGGTAATTTGTATTCTCTCCCCTTTTTTCCAGTTAGTCTGGCTAGACGTTTATCGGTTTATTGATATTCTCAAATAATCAGCTTTTAATTTTACTCAATTTTCTCTACTCATTTTTGTTTTCTTTCTTTGTTTTGTGACCGTATTATTCCTTTCTACTTATTTTGAGTTTCCTTTCCTCATTGTCCCCCCTACTTTTTAAAGATAGATTATGAGGTCTTTGGTTTGAGAGTTTTTCTTTCGTAGTGAAAATATTTAATTCTATAAATTTTCATTTAAATACTATTGTGTTCCTGGAATAAACCCTACTTGGTCATAATGTATAATCCTTTATATAATTGCTGAATTTGTTTTGCTAGTGTTTTATTAAGGATTTTTGCATCTATGTTCATATGGGATATTGATCTGTTCTCTCACAATATCTTTCAATTTGACATCAGGGTCATGCTAACATCTTAAAATGAGTTGGGAAGTATGCCCTCCTTTTCTATTTTTTGGGAAATTTTGTGTAGAATTAGTATTCCTTCCATAAATTGACAAAGCAGACATGGGGGCATGGACTTTTGTCAGTGGGAAGACTTTTCACTCCACACTCAATATCTTGAACTGACACATAGGGTTATTCCATTTATCAATTTCTTGAGTGAGCTTTGCCAGATTGTGTCTTTCAGAGAATTTATTTGCATACAGCTGTGTATAATATTCTCATATTATCCTGTAATGTCTGCAGGATTTGCACCAACCTTCCCCTGCTTTTACTCCTGCAAATAGTAATTTTGTCTTCTCTCCTTTTTGCTTGGTTAGTCTGGTTAGAGATTTATCAATTTTATTGATTTCTTCAAAGAGCTAACTTTGAATTTCATTGAGTTTTCTCTGTTTTTCACTTGTTTACTATTTCATTGATTTCTGCTTGTATCTTTAATATTTCCTCTTTTCCTCTTGTTTTGGGCTTAATTTGTCCTTCATTCTCTAGTTGTGCATGTGTGTGTGTTTTAGGAGGAAGCTGAATTCATTGACTTACAACCTTTCTTATTTTCTAATATAAATACTATTCTCTAAACTTCCCTCTAAGCCTGCTTGACAGAGCTCCCTGGCCTCCCCTGGTGATAGCACACATGTGCTTTGTATCAGTGCAGTGCCTATTCCCACCCATTTTGTGCTCCATCAGGTTTCCTGCCCTACAGAGCAGGTGGTTCTGCTTTACTGCTCTCTCAGCAGCAGATACCTTTGCCCCAGAATGGTGGAGAGAGGGATTGCTGTTGGGGGTGGACAGATGGGCAATCCCGTTTCCCACTTAAGTGCAGGCAGCTTTTACTTCTTGGCTTCCTTTCAGCAGCGACTTCTTCTTACCCCAAAACAAGGGCTAGAGTCCTGCCTTTCCATCTGAAAAGGACAAATGGCTTTTGTGTCTACTCCTCCATCGGAATCAGTAGATCTTTTCTGGAACCCTAATGGCAAGAGTTTCCTGCTTTTCCCAGCCCAGCTGACAAGGCTTTTGCTTCCCAAGAGGGCAGGTTCCAGGAAGTGCGTGGATGTTTACTTGGGCCAGGAAACTCAGATCCTGAGGTGTCCTGCTCTGCGCCAGGAGCAGGGGGTTTAGAGCCAGGGGAAAGTGCTTTGAGTGAATGCAGGGCTCTGTTTTTGTCTGGCCCTTCCATGAATTCTAAAGTGCGACACCATTCCAGCTCTTACAGATTTGTCAAATAGTTACTTTTCATTTTACTCCCATATAATGGCTGCTTCTTCCTCCAGTGCTTCCTCCAGTGAAAAAGGTAAAACAGTTTGTGTCTGTACCTCCTCAGGAGTGTACACCTTTCGAAACTCAGTTCATCTGATTGCCTTTTGACTTCAGCTCTCTGGCTTAAAAAAAGTTATGATTTGGGGAATTATTTGGATTTTTCTCTTTGTGTGGAGTAATGTTCTCTTATGGTTTTCTGCATCTAAGCAGCAATAGATAATATATTTGGTGCATCTATTAGGGGAAAAAAGGTTGAAAATCAAATTCTAGTACATATCTCAAGAAATTAGAAGAAAAATAAATGTAATCTAAATAGACAAAATAATAAAACTAGAAAAATAATAAAATAGAAAATAAACAATTGAGATAAGTCAAAAGTGTTGTTGAAATCACTAAAAAAAAGTATCAAACCTCTGTTCCGAGAAGGAAAAGATAAAATATGCCAATATCAGTAATGAAAAAGGAGACAGTACTATAGTTTCTGCAGGAATTTAAAAAGATAATAAAACTGATATGAACAGATACTTGCTACTGAATTTCACAGTAGAAATTAAATGGACAATTTCCTTTAAAAGCAAAGTCACCAAAACCAATATAAGAGGAAATAGAAAATCTGAAGAGTTTTATATCTATCAAATATATTGAATCCATAATTAAAATCTTCACTTACATATACCTTCCCCTGAATATAACATAGATCTAAACGATTTACTGTTGAACTTATGACACTTTTGTAAAATAGTACTGTTAAAGAGAATGATGTATAAAAAGGAAATTTTCCTACCTTGGTTTATGCATGGTCATAATAACAAAACCTGGACAGAAAGTTTTAAAAATCTATAAGCCAGTGACTCTCATGAAGAAGGATGTGATGATTCAAAACAAAATATTATCAAATTTATCAAACAGTACATAAAAAGACAAGACTTCAGGAACAAGTTGGGGTTATCCAGGAAATCTGAAGTTGGTTGAACATTTTAAAATCAGCCAGTACAAATTCTCACAGCAATAAGATATGGGAGAAAATTGTGTGATTTTTTTTTCCATAGATGAAGAAATAGCATTTGGTAAAATATAACATCTCTTTATTTTTTAAAAAGATTTTATTTATTTATTCATAGACACAGAGAGAGGCAGAGACACAGGCAGAGGGAGAAGCAGGCTCCATGCAGGGAGCCTGATGTGGGACTCGATCCTGGGACCCCAGGATCACGTCCGAGGCTGCAGGCGGTGCCAAACCGCTGCACCACCAGGGCTTCCCTATAACATCTCTTTATGAAAAAAGTAAGTTATTTGTAAACTAGAAGTAAGCTTCAATTTACTTTTAAGATGTCTACAAAAGTATAGTATTTACCATATATAATTGGTTATATAAATAATTGGTTATATATAAATTAAAAATTTTCTCTCCGGAAAGGGGAACCCTCTCACCCTGTTGATAGGAATGAAACTTATCAGCCACTCTGGAAGACAGTATGGAGGTTCCTCAAAAAGTTAAAAATAGAGCTACCCTATGACCCAGGGATTCCTCTACGAGATATTTATCCAAAGGATACAAACATAGTGATTTGAAGGGGCACATGCCCCCAGTGTTTAGTAGCAGCAATGTCTACAATAGCCAAAATATGGATAGAGCCCAGATATCCCTTGATAGATGAATGGATAAAGATGTGATACACACACATACCAATGGAATATTACTTAGCCACCAGAAAGGATAAAATCTTTCCATTTGCAATGATGCAGATAGAACTAGAGGATATTATGCTAAGTGAAATAAGTCAGAGAAAGACAAATACCATGTGTGATTTCACTCATCTGTGGAATTTAAGAAACAAAACAGAAGAACATAAGGGGAGGGAAGGGAGAATAAGACAATAACTGGTCTTTAGGACAAGTTAGTATGTGTTAGCATTGAGACAAGTTGATATAGATTTTTGTGGCAGGAAGTTAAGAGATCTTTTAAGACTCTTAATTAGAGGAAACAAACAGTTGCTGGAGAGAAGATGGTGGGGGGAATGAGGTAACGGTGTGATGAGCATTCAGAAGGGCACTTGATACAATGAGCGCTGGGTTTTACATGCAACTAATGAATCACTAAATTCTACCTCTGAAACTAATAATACACCGTATATTAATTTGAATTTAAATTAAAAAGATTTCCCTTAGAATCTGGCACAAAGGCAAGGGCAACCACATTTACATGTTTACTCATTGTCTTAGATGTCGTATCACAGTCATTATAGTGAAGCCAGAAGAAAGATGTAAAGCTTAAAACAGAGGAAATAAAGCTACTATTCACAAACAGCATGATTTGAAGGATAGGAAAATTCTAAGACATATATAAACTAGATTTAGGCAGTGAATTTAGCCAAGAAATGAAATCAATTAAAAACCATACTGGAGATATAGGATTTAAAAAAAAATGATACATTGACAATAGCATCCGTCCAAACAAACATGAGGACAAATCTATAAGATTAGAAAGAAGTGAAAGGCTACGTAGTCTGAATGAATTGGAAATCACAGTGGTCATTTTCCCCCCAATTGTTTTACAGATCTTACAGGTAGATGCAAAGAAATTATGAGGTTAGGTGTCCATTTTAGTCATGTCCTTTATATTTTCAAAAATTTACTTATGTTACATATATAAATATATATAAAATATTTAACAAAACTAGCAAAAATGAGGGATAGGATATACATGTGTCACATAGGCAATGATAAAGAATTTTTAATATTAAAAATTTAATTTTATGAAATAAATTTACACAAATCAAAAAATAAGAGATGAACTGAACAATATTTTTTAAAACCTCAAAAGAAACAGGCATCTTATTGGAAAAATATACAGATGTATTATACACAAACAAAAAAGTTGTCAATCTCACATTTAAATGAAAGGTATACAAAGTAAAAAGTTCATGCAAAAACCAATTTTCCCTTAACAGATTGGCCAAAATTTTACATCTAGTAGGTGTGCCTACAGATACTCCTGTAAAATAGTGATAATATTATAAAGTGGTGGAACTTTCTTGAGAGTAATAGGATAGTATCTTTCATAATTTAAACGATATATACCCTTTGACCTAGAATTTTATTAGCCAGAATGTTATTCTAAAACCTAGAAACAATGTTAAATAATTTATAAAGTCTCTTTTTTTTAATAATAAATTTCAGTAGAAGATGGCTGGGGGTACAATTCCTTTACAATTATGCCTACAAAACCAAGTCAGTATTGTTTTAAATGGTGACAAAGGAGATTTCCCACTTAAATTAGGAACAAGTCAAGAACCTACCAATTTAACTAAATTAGGTACATGTCTATGTGTGACTATCGGATGGTCTTTAGGACAAGTTAGTATGTGTTAGCACTGAGACAAGTTGATATAGATTTTTGTAGCAGGAAGAGATCTTTGAAAATAAATGTTTTAATGGTGCACCAGGAGACAAATAATTTGCTCATAGGAGATGTTGCTCATAGGAGACGTTTGCTCACAGGAGACACATGAGGAAATTAGGGAAGATGTACAATGTACAATGGCTTCTGTGAGGAATGAGAGAGGAAGCTGAGTAGTGAAACAGAATAATGAGTAGTATTTAGATTTATGTTTACTCAAGAAATATTTAATGAGGACCTGCTGTGCCAGGTCATTTACCAATGAGTGAACAAGACAAAAATCCCTTTCCTCGTGGAACTTCCACGGTCTGAAATGATGTGAATTCTCACTTGATTTCAGAGACAGGGAATTTCTTTTGTCATGTTGCTGTTAAGACAGGAGTTACTCTCACAAAGAAATGTTGGTTTCAAGAGAAGTATCCTCTGCAGAAGGATTATGATCTATCCCCCCAAGAAGATACCACTTTAGTGAACACAACTTCGGTGCATTGATGGTTGGGCTCTTGATTGTTCTAGGCTCAGAATCCTAAGCTTCACAGCTCTCTGTCAATGCCAGATTCATACTGACTAGTCTCAATACAAATGTTTAAAATCAGATTGCTAATTTAATTTAGAAGGGAGAGTAGCTTTCCTGGGGATTTGAATACTCATGCCAGCATAATCAGTGTAGTTTCTCTTTGTAGTCAGAATTTCTTGGAAAGTCCAGTCAGAGGGTTGCTTAATAAATATGAAACCAGGAAAAGAGGAATTGTATGGGTGGATTGCTTAATGGCAAGCTAAATTGTGGGATACATGTAGGTCACATGGAGTTATTCATCTCAGATCTGTCTTGCAGATTATTGGTGAAAGTCTTTGTTTTCATATTCATTTAAGAGAAAAAAATGTTTGTGATTCGGGAAATCAAATTTAGTGCCCAATCTCTCTCTCCCTCTGCTGCTGTGCTTAGATGTTATATTAGTTATCTATAGCTGCACAAAATCACCCTCAAAACATGGCAGCTTAAAACGGTGAACATTTATTATCTCATACACTTTTTGAGGGTCAAAAAATATGAGAGTGGTTTTGCTGAGCGGTCCTAACTTAGAGTCTCAGGAGTGAAAGTACAGCCAAGACTCTAGTCTATGAGGACATGAATGGGGCTAGATAGAAGATCTATTTTTAAGTTCACTTAAATAGCTGAAGGAGATTGCAATTCCTCACCACCCGGGTCTCCCCCTGGAGCTGCTCATGACATGAATTCCCCAGATCCAGGGCATAGAGAGGAGGGGGAAACCTAGACAAGGCTCAGTCTTTTAAAACTAATCTTAAAGATGATATATTATCATTTCTGCTATTTTCTACCAATCATTCTGACTACTGTTGCTACAGTATGGGAGGGACCATATAATGGTTTGAATACCAGGTGCAGGAATTATTGGGGACCATACTGGAGATCACAGATGGGCACACTTGTTTTTTCTTTGATTCTAGATTAACTAATCTGGTATTCACACATTCTTCCTTATGCTACACTAAAACTAACAATTAGATTATTATAAAGTCATGTACACTTTGCCTGAGAGTCATCCTACCCCTTTGAGAAGATTTATTCTGCATTATTCTTGAAGTTTAATTCATGATGAAAATCTTAATTCTTTCCAAGTTCTTGGGGGACCAATTTTTTTGTCAGCTAATTATGAAAATGTAGCCATACATGTGCATTAATGACTAAACCTTAAGAGATTCTAAATCAATATGTCATGGTTCAGTTTGGCCATTTTCTTCACACTTGGATTTATTCATTTGTTTTGTTGTGCCTACTTAACATTAGTGATGAATGCTAACCTCCCCCCCCCTTTTGCCCCCTTTTTTGAGAAGAGAAGAGTAAAATAGGGGAACAAGTAATTTTAAACTAACTCCTGAATCTTTATGTAATACTTAAAAATACGTGATTTCAAATAGACATTAGGATGAAAGTTATATAACATGGGAATAAAATATTCCATGTTTATATTCATATATTTTATGTGGAAATATATACATATATACAAATACATGAAGTCAATGAATGAAAATCTTTGGCTTGGTTAATATATATTCTGTTCACTTTCCATTAAAAGGCACTACTCACAAATACTCATAGCAAAGGAATGCTTTGATAAACAACTCTAATGATCTGTTGGTAAACTTTGGTTTTAATGGAACCCTGTGGAGCATGAAAGAGAAAACAAAACATCCCCTGAGAAAGTTAAATGCACTAGATATTGACACAAACTAAAAAAAAAAAAACCCACAACAACCCAAAAAATTAACAATTTAAGAAATATAATTTCTCAAATTATAATATCATATATTATTCACTTAGCCACAATATGATAAAATATTTTTTCTATTTTCTATAAATAATTTTATATTTCTTACTTATTAAATATACCAAAAGACATTACATGTGAACACTTTATGGTATTTAATAATTCAGTTCCACAGGAGAACTCTCCATCTTGATTATGTACATAAATGACCATTGCTCCTAGTATGGTAGAGGTATATGCGATTTCTAAAATCATGAGATAGTACAGAGAAGCCAAAATAAAGAAATAGAAGAAAAGCAGACCTTAAACCTAAGGAAAACTTAAGTAACAATTTCCATGGTCACAAGTTTATTAAGAAATATCAAGTTTTGTTTTGTTTGTTTGTTTGTTTGTTTGTTTTTAGATTTATTTGAGAGAGAGAGTGCACCGTCTCACAGGGAAGGGGCAGGAAGAGAAGAGAGAAAGAATCCAAGCGAATGTGCTGAGTCTGGAGCCCCACTCAGCTCCATTTCAGGGTCCTGAGCCAAAATCAAGTCAGACACTTAACCGACTGAGCCATCCAGGTGCCCCAAAATATCAAGCTTTCTACCCCATTTCTTGAGAGTGATAGAACCATAAAGTGAGACTCCTTGAAATGGAGCAAGTAAATGACTTTGAATCCTCTCTAGTTACATCAGGAGTTATATAATCCTCCTAAATTTAGTTTAAATTTTCTGAAAGGATGGAATTACTGTTCTTAAAGATGACTTCAATGAACACAGTGATCGCACAAATACTTTTTAGAGAAAAGAGTTTTTTTTCATAGTTTTAAAAATAGTGACTTATTATTGACAAAAACATGAATGCACAGAATGTTTATTGCCTAAAGATATACTTCTTTGTATATTTGCTTATTGATAATGATTTTGTTTTTTAGCAGCAGGATATTTAGAGCCATGTTTGCTTCCTTGATTACAAGGAATTACATTTTTTTCTTTAAATTCCAGGTCTATTCAGATGTTTTATAGACATAAAACATTGTGTAAGTTTAAAGTGTATATTGTGATGATTTGATACACGTACACACTGCAAAATGAGTACCACTGTAGTGGTGCTTACATAATTACCATCTCTTTCTTATGGTAAGAACATTCAAGACATATTCTTTTAGAATCTTTCAAATATATAATTCAGTATTGTCAACTATAGTATCCGTGTTGTACATTAGACCCCCAGAACTTCTCCTATAACTGGAAGCTTGGATCCTTTGATCGGTATCTCTCCATTTCCTCTATTCCCTGGGCAACCACCACTCTGTTTTCATTCCATTGTTTTAAGATTCCACTTATAAAAGATATCATATAGTATTTGTCTTTCTTTGCATGACCTTTGTCACTTAGCATAATGTGCTCAAGCTCTATCCATGTTGTAAAATGGCAGGATTTCCTTCTGTCTCATGGCCAAATAATATTCCATTATACACACACCCCATATGTCCTATTATATACGTATATCACACACATCCTTATCCACTCATCTGTGGTTAAGCATTTAGGTTTTTCCCATATTGGCTATTACAGATGATGCTGCAAGAATGCAGGAGAACAGATATCTATTTGGAATTCTGATTTCATTTCCTTTGGATACATACCTAGAAGTGAAATTACTAGATCATACAGCAATTCTATTTTTAATTCTTTAAAGAAACCCCCACACTATTTTTTATGCTGGCTGTGCCAATTTACATTGCAATCAACAGTGCACTGAGATTTCCTTTTCTTCATGTATTTGCTTGTTATCTATTTTTGATAAATTCATTCTAATAGGTGTGTGATTATATATTACTGTGGTTTTGATATTCATATCCCTGGTGATTAGTGATGTTGAACATCTTTTCATGTATTTTTGGCCATATGTATGTCTTCTTTGGAAAATTTCTTCAGTTCCTTTGCCCTTTTTAAAGCATATTTTTGCTTTTTTAACTATTCAGTAAATAATATCCTATGAATTATTTATATATATATATTTAATTTATTTAAATTAAATTAATTAATATATAGTATATTATTAGTTTCAGAGGTGGAGTTCAGTGATTCATCAGTCTTATATAATACCCAGTGCTCATTGTGTCATGAGCCCTCCTTAATGCCCATCACCCAGTTACCCCATTCCTCCACCCCTCCTCTACTCCAGCAACCCTTAGTTTGTTTCCTATGGTTAAGAGCCTCTTACAGTTTGTATCCCTCTCTGATTATGTCTTGTTTAATTTTTCCCTCCCTTTCTCTATACTCCTCTGTTTTGTTTCTTAAATTCCACATATGAGTGAAATCATATTAATTGCATTTCTCTGACTGACTTATTTAGCTCAGCATAATACCCTCTAGTTCCATCCATGTCATTGCAAATGGCAAGATTTCATTTTTTTATGGTTGAGTAATATTCCATTATATGTATATATGACATCTTCTTTATCCATTCATCTGTTGATGGATATCTGGGCTCTTTCCATAGTTCGGCTATTGTGGACATTGCTCCTATAAACATTGGGGTACAGGTGCCCCTTCAGATCACTACTTTTGTATCTTTGGAGTATATACCTAGTAGCACAATTGCTGGGTTGTAGGGTAGCCCTATTTTTAACTTTCTGAGGAACTGCCATATTGTTTTATAGAGTGGCTATACTAGTTTTCATTTCCACAGGCAGCATAAGAGGGGCCCCCTTTCTCTGCACCCTCACCAACGCCTGTTGTTTCCTGTGTTGTTAATTTTAGCTATTCTAACAGGTGTGAGGTGGTATCTCATTGTGGTTTTGATTTGTATTTTCCTCTTAATATATTTTAATATAACCCTTTATCAAATATACAATTTGCAAATGTTTTCTTCATTAGGTTGCCTTTTGCATTTTGTTAATGATTTCTTTTGCTATTCTTTATTTATTTTACTCTTGCCTTTTGCATTTTGTTAATGATTTCTTTTGCTAAGTTTTTTAGTTTAATATTGTCCATATATGTATTCTTGCTTTTGTTACTTATGCTTTTTAGTATCATATTCAAAAAAATTATTGCCAAGACAATGTCAAGGAGGTTTCCTTATGTTTTCTTCTAGGAGCTTCGGGTCTTATGTTTAAGTCTTTAATCTATTTTGAACTAATCTTTGTGAATGGTATAAGATAGAGGTCCAGTTTTATTCTTCTGTATGTGATTACCTAATTTTCTCAACACCATTTAGTGAAGAAAGAATCCTTTCCCATTGAGTATCCTTGGCTCTTTTTGGCAAATATTGGTTGTTTGTACATGTGAGTATCTATTTCTGGACTCTTGATTCTGTTCCATTGCTCTATCTATATGCCAGTATTGTACTGTTTTGATTAGTATAGCTTTGTAATACAATTTGAAATCAGAAAGTATGATGCTCCCAGCTTCATTCATCATTATTAGGCTTGCTTTGGCCATCTGGAGCCCTCAGTGGTTCCATAAATATTTTAGAATTGATTTCCTATTTTTGTGAAAAATGCTGCTGGAATTTTGATAGGGATTAAATTACAGATTATTTTGAGTAATATGGACATGTTAACAAGATTTATTTTTCTAATCCATACATAACATGGGACCTCTTCCTGTTCATTTATGTCTTTGTTTTCTTTCATCAAAGTCTTCTAGTTTTTAGTGTATAAGTCTTTCCCCTCCTTGGTTAAATTTTTAAGTGTAGTAGAAATGCAACTGATTTGTGCATGTTGGTTTTGTATCCTATGATTCTGCTGAATTTATTGGTTAGTTCTAACAGGTTTTTTTTGTGTGGAATATTTAGGATTTTTTATATATAAGATCGTATCATCTAAATAGAGACAACTTTTACTTCCTTTCAGTTTGGATGCATTTTATTTCCTTTTTCTTGCATGATTGGTGTGGTTATGATTTTCAGTATCATGTTAAACAGTAGTAAGAGTGGTTACCCTTGTTTTTGTCTTGATCTTAGAGGAAAAACTTTCAACTTTTTACCATTGAGCAAGATAACGACTGTGGGCTTATTATATATGGCCTTTATTATGTTGATGCATGTTTCTTCTATATCCAATTTGTTGAGGGTTTTAACCATGAAAGGAGGTTGGATTTTGTCAAATACTTTTTCTGCACCTTTTGAAATGATCATGATTTTTTGTCTTTTATTCCATTAATGGGATGTACTACATTTATTGATTTGTATATAATGAACCATCTTTGCATCCCAGGGATGAATCTACTTGATAATCGTGTATAATCCTTTTAAAGTACCATTGATTTTAGTTTGCTAATATTTTAATGAAAATTTTTGATGAAAATCTTTACATCCATATTAACCAGGGATATTGGCTTATTTGTTTGTTTTTTTAGCATCTTTAACTTTGGTTTTAGGGTAATGCTGGCTTTGTAAAATAAGTTTGGAAGTGTTCTCTCCTTTTCAATTTCTTGGAAGAATTTGATAAATTAGTGTTAATTCTTTAAATGTTTAGTAGACTTTACCAGGGAAGCCACCTGATCCAGAGATTTTTTTTTCTGTTTGGACATTTTTGGTTATTGATTCAATACATATATTAGTTCTATTTCTTCAAGATTCAGTCTTGATAGGTAGTATGTTTCTAGAAATCTGTGCATTTCTTTTAGATTATCCAATTTGTTGTCATTAATTGTGCATAGTAGTCTCTTATAATCCTTCTTTCCATCTGTGGTATCAGTTGTAATGTCTCCCTTTTCATTTCTCACTTTATTTATTTTACTCTTCTCTTTTTTCCTCAATCAATACAAAGTTTGTTAATTTGGTTTATCTTTTTGAAGAGCTAGCTCTTAAATTCCTTTATCTTTTCTATTGTTTTATGGTCTTCACTTAGGTCTGCTGTGATCTTTGTTATTTCCTTCTTTCTACTAAATTTGGGCTTCATTTGATCTTCTTTTTTCTAGTTCCTTGAGGTGTAACGTTAGATTGTTTGAGATCCTTTTCCTTTTTTTCTTTTTTAAAAATATTTTATTTATTTATTAGTGAGAGACACAGAAAGCGAGGCAGAGACATAGGCAGAGGGAGAAGCAGGCTCCCTGGAGGGATGACCTCAGGATCACGTCCTGAGCCAAAGGCAGATGCTTAACCACAGAGCCACCCAGGTGTCCCAAGATCTTTCTTTTTTCTCAATGTAGGCATTACATTATAGCTTCTCTGTTAGAATTGCTTTTGATGAATTGTATAAGTTTTACTATTTTATTTCCATTTTTATTTGTTTCAATATTTTTTTGGAGACTTCCCCTTTGATTTCTTCTTGACCCATTGGTTGTTCAGGGCTATTTTGTTTAACTTCCCCATGTTTGATAATTTTTCAGTTTTCTTCTTGCTGCTGATTTGTAGTCTCACACCACTGTGTTCAGAAAAGATACTTGGTATGATTTCAATCTTATTAAATTTATTAAGACTTATTTTTAAAAAAGATTTTATTTATTTATTCATGAGAGAGACACAGAGAGAGAGGCAGAGACACAGGCAGAGAGAGAAGCAGGCTCCACGCAGGGAGCCCGATGTGGAACTCGATCCTGGCACTCCAGGACCACGCCCCGAGCGGAAGGCAGGCGCTAAACCGCTGAGCCATCCTGGGATCCCCTATTAAGACTTATTTTGTAACCCATCATGAGATCTATCTCTGAGAATGTTTCTTGTACACCTGAGAAGAGTGTGTATGTTACTGCTCTTGGACACAATGTTCTGTACATATTTTTTAGGTCCATTTGGCCTAAAGTATAGTTCAAGTCCAATGTTTTCTTATTATTTACTGTCTGCATGATCCATTGTTAGGAATAGGGTTTTGAAGTCTTCTAATTTTATTATTGTCAAATTTTCCCTTCATGTCTGTTAGTATTTGCTTTATATATTTAGGTACCCTGATGTTGGATGCATATATATTGATGATTGTTATACCTTCTTGATGAATTGACATCTATTTTGTTATATAATGACCGTTTTTGTCTACCATTTCTGGCTTAAAGCCTGTTTTTGTTTGTTTGATTGTTTTTGTTTTATGTAAGTATAGCTAACCCTGCTTTCTTTTGGTTTCCACTTGCATGGAAGATCTTTTTCCATCACTTAATTTTTAGACTATGTATGTTCTTAAATATGAGGTGAATTTCTTGTAGGCAACACTTATTTGGGTTTCATTTTTTTTTGTTTCATTTTTTTTTGT
Source organism: Vulpes vulpes (assembly GCF_048418805.1). Lineage (NCBI taxonomy): Eukaryota > Metazoa > Chordata > Mammalia > Carnivora > Canidae > Vulpes > Vulpes vulpes. Next base: position 92,455,145 of record NC_132790.1, read on the forward strand.
CCATTCAGCCATTCAGTACTTTTGATTAGATCATGTAATTTATTAACATTTAGAGTAATTGCTTATTGATAAAGACTTACTAATGTCATTTAATTATTCTGGCTGTTTTGTTTCATTTTTCCTCTCTGGCTGCTTCTTTTGATAACTAATGATTTTTCATAATGACACTTTAATTTCCTTCACTTTATCTTTTGTGTATTCAGTGTAGGTTTTTGCTTTGTGGTTGCTGTGAAACTTACATAAAGCATTATGTATAAAAAAACAATCTATTTTAAGCTGATAACTTTGATCACATACAAAAGCTTACCATTTAGTCACCCCTTTTATATTTTTGGTATCATGTTTATTTCTTGTATCTTGTATATTCACTAACAAATTATTTTAGTTATTTTTAAATCTTTTGTCCTTTGGGCAGCCCAGGTGGCTCAGTGGTTTAGCGCTGCCTTCAGCCCAGGGCGTCATCCTGGAGACCCGGGATCAAGTCTCGTGTCAGGCTTCCGGCATGGAGCTTGCTTCTCCCTCTGCCTGTGTCTCTGCCTCTCTCTCTCTCTCTGTTTCTTGAATAAATGAATGAAAATCTTAAAAAAAAAAATCTTTTGTCCTTTATACTACAGTTACATATGAATACACTGCCATATTATGGTACTAGAATACTCTGAATTTGACTATGTACTTACCTCTAGCAACGTGTTGTATATTTTCAAGTTAATGATTACTTTCCTTTTAGCTCAAAAAACTCTTTCAGGATTTCTTGTAGTAGGTCTAGTAGTGATGAACTCCCTCCGTGCTGTTTGTGTGGTACCTTCTTTTCCTTTCTTTCCTTTCTGAAAGACAGATTTTCCAGGTAGAATGTTCTTGGTTGCCCATTATTTTTCCTTTCAATAATTGACTATAACATATTCACTCTGTACTGGCCTATAAGATTTCTGCTTAGAATCTACTAATAGAGTAATGGGAGTTCCATTGTAAGTTACAAAGTTCTTTTTCCTTGCTGCTTTTAATATTCTTTCCTTGATTTTTACAGTTTTAATATAAAGTATCTTGGAGAAGAGTCCTTTGAGTTTCTTTAGTGACTTATGAGTTTCATGAACTTGGATGTCCAAGTCTCTCTCCAGATTTGGGAAGTTCTCAGTCATTATTTTCTTAAATAAGCTTCTTTCTCCCTTTATCTTCTCTTCTGCTTCTGGGAACCAAGTAATTAGCAGATTGTTGCTCTTGCTGATATCCTATAGATCACATAGGCTTTCTTCATTCTTTTTCATTATCTTTTCTTTGTTCTCCTCTGACTGAATAATTTCAAAGATCTTGTCTTCTAACTCATAGAATCTTTCTTCTGCTTGATGAATTCTTCTGTTGATCTTCTTACTGCATTTTTCATTTCATCACTGTATTCTTCAGCTTCAGGATATTTGTTTCTTATTTATCAATCATTTCTAACTCTTCATTAAACTTGTCATTTTGTTTATGTATTGTTTTCCTGATTTTGTTGAGTAGTCCCCCTGTATTTTTTTGTAGGTCACAGAGCTTCCCTGAAAAGTTATTTTGAGTCTTTATGGGGTAAATTGCAGATATTCATATTTTTGCAGTTAGTTACTGAAAGAATGTTGTGATCCTTGGTGGTGTTATTTTTCTTTGATTTTTCATGTTCCTTGAAGTCTTGCTTTTTTTTTTTTCCTTTCATTTGAAATAGGAGTTGCTTCCTTCCGTCTTTACTGACTGGAGAGAAATGTCTTCTGGCAGCCCTCTTAGTTACTCTGTAGCATTCTCAGACCTTCCCTGGATACACCTGATCCATATTTCTTGCTCCCTCTTGTGGCAGAATTTTAAAACTTGCATCAAAAAAAAAATCAGTTCTGCAATGCACCCAGCTGGGTTCTGACCATCTCTCTCTCAATTTGCTGAGGTGAAGCTAAAGCTCAAGTGCGTGGTGTCTTCCTGTCCCAGAGATTAGGAGAGAGCTTTTGGCATGTGCCCACTAGTCATCTCCCAAAGCCATTCTCACTGTCATTGGGAATACACTGAAGGTATCAGCCATGGAGTTGGGGTATGTGAGTTGTGCTGGTGGTGTCTATGGGCCCAACTGGGAAAATCTGCTAGTGAAGTGTCCCTGGTGATTGTAGGTGGGCTTTTTGATTGAGTCTGTGACACAGTTAGTAGAATCCATGCCCCTTTAATGTCCTATAATAGTATTATCTTTTGCCTTCAGCTTCTTCCTAGCCCACAGTCATACAGCTCATGACCCAGTACTTTGGATGGGGCAAGAGAGAAATGGGCCTCTTGGGCAGTTTCCTACACAGCTAGGAGCTAGGCACTTACTTATATGCTCTTACTTTCCCCTTCAGGAGAAATCATTGGCCAAGAAAGTCTCTCTTGGTGCTAAGTTGTGCTGCCTTGGGAGAGGGATGATGTAAAGTGGAACTGTTTCTCTTCCCCAGTGCACTCAAACTTATATATTTTTGCTTCAATGGTGTGCTAGAACTCCTCTGCTAGAAACCTGACCTTTTAGAAAGGCTCTCTTGTGTGTTTGCGGGTGGTTGTCTATGACAGTATTCCCCAGGTGCTCCCAGACTGTAGCCAAGAGGGTCTGGAGCCAGGACTGAAGTTGATATGCTTGTTATTCAGACACAGGTAGACAAGACTCCTCCTGGAGTACTTTGGCATATGGCATTGGATCTCACAGCTCTCCCAAGGCACTTTTGTCTGTGGATGGATGCCAGATTTTATTGTTGGGGGAGGATAAGAGCAGGGGACATCTTATTTAACCATTTTGCTGATGTTATTCCTAAAGCCAATTTTAGTTAGCTAAATATTTGCTGAATATTTACTTTATCTCCACCAAGGTGACATTCTGTGATGGGGTAGAAATTAAGTAGGCTAGTGTCACAGAGGCTGTAGTTTGCAAAGTCATAACAGAATCAGAGAGCATTTATTCTTAATCTCAGTACATGATAGAAAAGTGGACCCCAAAAAAGGGTATTTGTAAATGTCTGCCATGCCAGCACTTATATATATATATATATATATATGACTTGGTTCCAGGGATGCCTGGGTGGCTTAGTGGTTGAGCATCTGCTTTTGGCTCAGGGAGTGATCCTGCGGTCCTAGGATTGAGTCCCACATCAGGCTCCCTGCATGGAGCCTGCTTCTCCCTCTGCCTATGTCTCTGCCTCTCTCTCTCTCTCTTTCTCTCTCTGTGTCTCTCATGAATAAATAAATAAAATCTAAAAAAAAAAAAGAATTGGTTCCATATGTATTAAGGTATTGGATCACTCGAAGTAAAAAGGTATATTATATCAGTATCCTTTCAATGCTCATTAGAGGAAGGAACAAACCATAAAATGGGTGATATAGGCAATTAATAGGAAGGCTCTTAAAAGTTAATTCTTGATGTAGTAAAACCATACTCATCCATGCCAGCCAATTGATATCACCAACATGATAAAATCTATATATGTACGGACATCTTTTTGGGCTCACTAAGCAAGGTTATTTCTGGTGTATATTACAATGGTGGAATACTAGAGAGAAGTGTATAAGCATCTTCAGCTTACTAGGTATCAACAGATTGCTCCCAAAAGTTGTACCAATTTACACTCTCATCATAAATATCAGAGTTATTTTCTTATATCTTTGTAAATGTTTTATTTTATCCTGTCTCTGCCAACCTGAAAATGTGAAATATCTCACTGTTATAATTTGTATTTATTGGATACAAATGAGTTGAACATCTTGTTTTCTGCTGGAAGTTTTGGGCATACCTCATATCTCCTGATCATTTTTCTATAGAAGTTATTCCTGAGGTATAATTGACATACAATGTTTTATTAGTTTCAGCAGTACAACGTATTGATTTGACAATTTTGTACATTACTCATGCTCACCACAGTAAATGTAGTTACCATATAATGATATTGCAATATGCTTTAGTATATTATCTGTGCTGTACTTTTTTCCTCTATGGCTTTTTATTTTATAACCAGAAATCTGCATCTCACTCCTCTTCATCAATTTTTCCCATCCCCCTCATCCACCTGCCCTTTGGCGACCACCAGTTTGTTCCCTGTATCTAAGAGTGTTTTTTGGTTGTATTATTTTTTTAGACTCCACATATAAGTGAAATAATATTATATTACTTTGACTAATTTCACTTAGCTAAGTACTCTCTAGGTCCATCCATGTTTTCACAAATGGCAAGATTTTATTTTTTATGATTAATTTTCCCGTGTGTGTATGTGTGTCTGTGTGTGTGTGTATACCACCTCTTGTTTATCCATTCATCTATCAATAGACATTTGGGTTGCTTCCGTATCTTGGCTATTATAAATAAAACTGCTATGAAGATAGGAGTGGATATATCTTTTTGAATTAGTGTTTTCATTTGGGGGTAGGTGGGTAAATACCCAGTAGTGGAATTACTGGATAATATAATATTTCTACTTTTAATTTTGGGAGGAAATTCCATACTGTTTTCCACAGTGTTTGTACCAATTTACATTCCCACCCACAGGGCATAAGGGTTTCCTTTTCTCCACATCTTTACCAACACTTATTTTTTCTTTGTTTTGTTTTGTTTGATACTAGCCATTCTGGCTTGTGTGAGATGATATCTAATCGTGGTTTTGATTTTCATTTCCCTGATAATTAATGATATTGAGCATCTTTTCATGTATCTCTTGGCCATTCATAGATCTTCTTTGGAGGAAAAAAAAGTCTATTCAGGTCCTCTGTCCATTTTTTTTTTTTTTTGGTTGTTGTTTTGGTTTGAGTTGTATAAATCCTTTGTATATTTTGAATATTAACTCCTAGTCAGATGTATCATTTCCAAATATCTTTTATCATTCAGTAGGTAGCCTTTTTGTTTTGTTGATTATTTCCTTTACTGTGCAAAGGCTTTTTACTTGGGGGTAGTCTCAATAGATTTTTTGCTTTTATTTCTCATGCCTGAGGAGACCTATCCATAAATATGTTGTTAAGACACTTACCCAGGGATGCCTGGGTGGCTCAGTGTTTGAATGTCTGCCTTTGACTCAGATCCTGGTCACAGGGTCCTCAGATTGAGTTCCACATCGGGCTCCCTGTAGGGAGCCTACTTTTCTCTCTGCCTGTGTCTCTGCCTCTCTCTCTGTGTGTCTCTCATGAATAAATAAATACATTCTTAAAAGAAAAAAGGCCTTTATCTGATGGATCATCGTCTTTGTTTTTCTTTAGGAGCTTTATGTTTTCAAGTCTAACATCTAGGTTTTTAATCCATTTTGAGCTTATTTTTTGTGTATGTTGTAAGAATGAGGTCCAGTTCCTTTTTTTGATGTAGCTGTCTGGTTTTCCCACTGCCATTTGTTGAAAAGACTGTCTTTGCCCCATTGTGTGGCCTCTTTCATCATGGATTAATTGACCATACTGGTGTGAGTTTATTTCTGGGCTCTATTATGTTCCATTAATCTAGATGTCTGCTTTTGTGCCACTACCATACTCTTTTAATTGCTACAGCTTTCTGGTATATCTTGAAATCTGGGATTGGGATGCCTCCAGCTTTGCTTTTCTTTCTCAAGATTGCTCTGGCTATTTGAGGTCTTTTATGGTCCATACAAATTTAACTATTATTCGTTCTAGTTCTGTGAAGGTGCTATTGGTATTTTGATAGGGGTTGCATTGAATCTATAGATTGCTTTGGGTATATATGGATATTTAACAGTACTAATTTGTCCAATCCATGAACATGGTATGTTTTCTATTTGTTTATGTGGTCTTCAATTTATTTCATCAATGTCTTATAGTTTTCAGAGTATAGGTCATTCACCTCTTGGGTAAAATTTATGCCTAGGTATTTTATTCTTTAATATTTGGTAGAATTCACCTGTGAAGCTCTCTGGTCCTAGATTCTTTTTTTTTTTTGGTTGAGAATTTTTTGATTAATTAAATTTCATTACTATTAATTGGTATGTTCAAATTTTCTATCTTTTCATGTTTCAGTTTTGGAAGATTGCTTGTTTCTAGGAATTTATCCATTTCTTCTAGTTTTGCCAATTTGTTGGCATATAATTTTTTGTAGTAATTTCATAATCCTTTGCATATCTGTGGCATAAATGGTTATTTATCCTTCATTTTTTATTTTATTTATTTGAGTCACTTTTTATGAATCTGGCTAAAGTTTTAAAAATCTTGCTTTTCTTTTCTCTTGATTTCATTGCTCAATTTTTAAATTAGTCTCCATTTATTTCCAGTTTAATCTTTATTTTTATCTCCTACTATATTTGAACTTTGCTTTTTCTAGATTTTTCTTATTCCTTGAAGTAGGCTTGTATCATTATAAACTTCACTCATAGGATTGGCTTTGGTATACCTATAGACTTTGGACCATTGTATTTTCATTTTCATTTGTTTCCATGTATCTTTGATTTCCTCTTTGATTTCTTTATTGACTCATGGGTTGATTAATAGTGTGTTGTTTGGCCTCCATGTGTTTGTTTTTCCAGTTTTTTTTCCTTGTAATTGATTTCTAGTTGGATACAATTTTTTAAAATGTTTTATTTATGAGAGAAAATGAGAGAGAGAGAGAGAGAGAGAGAGAGAGAGAGAGAGAGAGAAGGAAGCCAACTCTCTGCTGAGCAGAGATTCCCAACATGGGGCTCAATCCCAGGATCCTGAGATCATGACCTGAGCTGAAGGCAGATGCTTAACTGACTGAGCCAGCCAGGCATCCCTAGTTTGATACAGCTTTGATCAGAAAAGATGCTTATGATTTCAGTCTTCTTTAGTTTACTGAGACTTATTTCGTGATCTAAAATGTAATCTCTCATGGAGAATGTTCTATGTGCACTTGAAAAGAATGAATACTTCTATTTTCAGATGGAAAGTTTTATATATACATATATCTACTAGGTCCATCTAGTCTAATTTGTCACTTAAAACCAAAGTTTCCTCTCTCTGTGTGTGTCTCACATGAATAAATGAATAAAATTTTAAAAAAAAACACCCCAAAGTTTATTTTTTGACTTGCTGCCTGGATAACCTACCCATTGATGTTAATGGGGTGTTAAAATCTCCTACTATTATTGTATTTACTTTCATTTTTTGCCTTTATATCTGTTAATATTTGCTTTATGTATTTAGGTGCTTCTATGTTTGGTGCATAGATATATTTACAACGCTATATCCTTTTGTTGGACTGATCCCTTTTTCATCGTGTAATGCCCTTCTCTGTCAGATTAGGGAAGTTGCAGTTAACATTTCTTCAAATAAATTTCTACCTCATTCTCTCTTCTTTTTCTGGGATCCATATAATGTAAATATTATTACAATTAATGTCACAAAAATTCCCTTAACCCATTCTCACTTTTTTAAATTCTTTTTTTCTTTTTGTTGTTCAGTTTGATTGCTTTCCATAATCTTATCCTCTGGATTACTGGTCCATTTTTCTGTACCCTGTAATATCTGTTGTTTCCTTCTACTACATTCTTTATTTTAGTATTGAATTCTTCAGCTCTAATAAGTCATTTTTTATATTTTCTAATTTTTTTGTTGACATTTTCACTGAATTCGTCCTTTTTTTTTTCCCCCTCAAGTCCAGTGAGTATTTTTATGACTTACTTTGAACTCTTTGTCAGGCATATTGCTTATGTCCATTTCATTCAGCTCTTTTGTTCTTTCATTTCTAACAATTTCTTTTTCTCATTTTCTCTCTTTGTGTTTTGTTTCTACATATGTAAAAGGTAGGCCAGCTACATTTCCTGGTCTTGAAGTAATGACCTTGTGTAGAAGAAGTCCTGTGGTGCCCTGTAGCATAATACCCCCTGGTCACCAGAACCATTGGGGTTCTGCATAAACACTTCGGTTAAGGCTGAACCAAAAATTGCTTTTAGCCCAGGTGGTTGCAATGACCTGCTTTGCCTGTTGTAGGTGCACTGGCAGTGTTTGTTCCCCACACTATTGAGAGGCCCAGTTGTATACACCACAGCCTCATTGGTGCTCAGGATCAGTACTTAAACTAGCTGTCTACGGTTAGACTGGCAAATAGCTGCAGGCACATCAAAATGCAGGGCTTGATCCTTGCACAACTAAGAGATCTGACTGCAGGAATTGTTGGCATACTGGTGTTTGGTAACATCTCCCCCTTCCCCAGAGCAGGAGTCACTTTGGGGTGGCATAGGTCCAGGCAAAGGCTGTGTGCCAGGTGTGACAAGGAAGGAGATGATTTGTAAGGATGCCTGCTGAGGCATGCTGCTTGGGTAGGGTGGATCCACAAGGGAATGTTGGTGTGGGGCACAGAGTGCTAGAAAGGTAGGTGGAGAGTGTTAACACTGGCTCTTGGCTATCTAGGATGGGTGAGGGGAAGAGAAATAATGCCTGCTAGTACTTTTGTTCCCAGAAAAATTTCTTGTAGCTCCCTGCCCCTCCAGAGCATGTTCAAAGATTAGCTAATAAATCTTCTTCATGTATACCCAATGCACTTTTCAAATTACTGCTTCTGTGTTGTGTCACCTGCCAAGTCATTTAATATTCTGGCTCTTTAAGGGTAGCATCTTGGTTTCCTATAGCCCTCAGGTTCTCCTGGAGTTAAGCCTGCTGTATTTTAAAGCTCCTGGAGTTAAGCCCCACTGGTTTTCAAAGCCAGACATTATGGGGACTGATTTTCTCAGTGTGGGTCCCCAGGACTGGGATGCCCAAAGTGTGTGTGTGGGGGGGTGGTGGTGATCTTGCTCCTCCATGCTTATAATGTCCCTCCTATTTGTAGTTAGTCACTCTAGAGGTTTGGTGCCCAACCACACATCTGCCCTTCCTACCTTTCTCAATGTGGTTTTCTTACTAGGACTAGTTGTGGAAGATCTGTTCTATCAGCCTTCAGGTCATTTTCATATTTAATCTCATTGTTGTATCTGTTGCCTTGGTGTCTCTATGGGATAAGGCGAGCTCAGGATCCTTCTCTGCCATCTACCAAAAGGCTCCCTCTTTGTCAGTCATATTAGTATATTTGTCTTTTTATTATTGATTTATGATGGTGAATTATTTAATTCATAATTCTTTATGAATTAAATTTCTGTAAAAAATTACATCAACTGTGTTATAAGCATAAAAGATTAGGAGCATCTATGGAGAAAACATTCTCCTTTTTCACTGCAGCAGATGCTGTTGGTTGATAACCTGATATCTTGTATAGAGAGTGATATATTGTCTACTAGTTGCCTTCTCATGATTCATTCTATCTTTCTTACTAACAAATCTGATTTAAATGGAGGTGCAAATGAATTCCTTTAAAAAGCTGCTTTTTGGGTCTCTTTGTGGTATGGACAATCATGAGACACAATGCTCCCCAATGGGATATGGGTACTGTGTAACATTCTGGAAAAGCTCCTTTAGAGAGGCCAAACTTAACTGGAAAATATGTATGACCTTTGTCCTAGTTACTCTTCCTGTCTGCAACATGGCCTCAATAATAGGGGATGGTAGAGGCAGTACTAGTATGACCCTGAAGGTGAAAGACATACCCTGAGGATGGAGGAGATAAAAAATAAAGGAACTAAAGTAATAAAGATTTTGTGCAGGGGCTGCATTTTTTCTAGACTGCCAAATTTAATATTTTTTGCCATAGAAAAAAGTTCCTAATTGGTTAAAAGCCACTCCATAATGTTCCTGTTACGTGTAGCCTAAAACAATTCCTAACTGACAAAGGGGCTATAAGAACTTTGATTTTGTTTCAGACAACAATAAACTCCTGTACCACCATAAATTACTTCCTAAGAAAACTTTTTAAAAAGATTTTATTTATTTATTAATGAGAGACACACAGAGAGAGAGACAGACAGAGAGAGAGGCAGAGACACAAGCAGAGGGAGAATCAGGCTCTATGCAGGGAGCCTGACATGGGACTCAATCCCGGGACTCCAGGATCACGCCCTGGGCTAAAGGCAGGCGCTAAACCACTGAGGCACTCAGGGATCCCCAGAAAATTTTTAACATTTTACATCATATGTTCAAATAAGATTTCTTCAGAAGAGAATACATTACTCCAAAATATATCAATATCAATGAAATGTGGGACTGAGCTCCTCCCAGTAAATATTGCCCTTTTAAAATATATATATATATCATATATATATATATATTTGATATATTTGATGGGAGGGGTAAACACAAGGACAAGTCTACACTGGGGACCAAGGATAGATTAGGTCACAAGTGACAACCCAGAGTTGTCAGAGGTGGGGAAGTTGCAGAAAAGAAAACAGGTAAAATTCCTGCTTTCCTAAAACTTAGGTTGCAGTTTTGGGTGACAAACTATAAATAGACCTCTGATTAAATGCATAAAATGGGGAATGGAAAATTAAATGAAAAAAAAATTAGGCAGATTAAGGGGACTGAGTCCAGAGTGCTTGGGAGTTATCAGAGGGGTGGCTCCCTCTTAGGTAAACTTGCCATTAAGGCTTTCCTGATAAGAGGATGGTTGAATTTCTGCATGAAGTGGGGAAATAAGCCACAGGACAGCTGTGTGGAAGCGGTGTTCAAGGCAGAGGGACTACCAAGTGCAGAGACCTCTAGGAATAGTGAAGAGCAAAGGAAGCAGAAGGGAGAATAGGGGCAGATGAGGGGAGAGAACAAGTTTGGGGACCATACCATGTTGGCTCGTTAAAGACCTTTCATTATTTTGAGGGCTAAACATGTATATTTAAATATAAATACACAAATATACATATGTATATAACGTGGCCTATAATATATGAAGCACATGGCAAATAGCTTGCCTCTTACAGGAAAAGTACATGTTCAATAAAGTTTTTGTCTGACATTCCAATATTCTTTGAGCTACATGTAGGTCAGCATTTGCAGTATGACAGTGTGTGAGTTTTAAAAAATTGTCTCCATTCACTTTGTGAGTTTAAAATAAATATTTTCCCTGTCCCATCCCCACTGGGCACATACCACACTGTGAGCTCATGACTTGGTGGTGAGCAGAGCATGGCCATATTACTGCCCCACTTCTGTCCTTGATATTCACAATTGGAATGATCATACATGGTGGCTTTGGCAAGAACTCTGCCTTAATCATTTTATTTCCAGCCCTCACTGTAATTTGCAATTCTAAAATAGTGGACATAGACTGAATTTATAGATATCTAAAGTTATTATGTGAATCTCCTTATCTGAAGACCCATAAGCTATGTGTCATCATTCTTGCTCTTTTTGTGAGAGTATTTTTAAGAATGATGTGTGAACATCATATAATTTTTTTTTCCATTCAAGTGTTTTTTTTTTCCCCCTCAAGAATGTGAATGAGGTTTTACAAATCTTCCTGACTTCTTTGTCGGTGAAATAATAGAAGGGGAAACCAGGTGACAAAGCATTCTTTCTTTCTCCCTTTTCTTCTCTTTAGTTCAGGATCTCTTTCTTTTTCTTACATCAGGCAGTTATTATCAGACACTGGTAATAGTTCCACTAGTCCCTTCTTGAAACATCATTTAAATTTTAGTGCCACTTTTGAATTATGCAAGCATTTTAAACTCTAGGAAGATGTAGAGATTGTAAATTCCCATGATGTGGGGGTCTTCCTTTCACCATGATTAATACTTGTGGCAGGAAGGATGGAATAAAGAATATTGTGCATGCTGGAATTTTACAGTCACTTCATGTACCCTGGGGGGTGGAAGTTGCAAGGAAGCTCAGATTCCTGTTCTCTTTATATATACATCAATTTTTTTTGAAAAAAAAAAAAAAGTTCAATAGGTCCAGGGAAGAGATTACTGAGTCTGTTCGGTCCTGCTGGTGTATACCTGCTGAGATGGGGTAGAGGGTCACACAGCTATCCTTGCCATGCTCCAAGGAGAAGACCTGCTGTGGCTAAAGTATATGTTCTTATTAAATATATATCATAATATACCTCTGTTGATATTGCTAAACTTCTACCGTAAAAAGTTGTATATAAACAACACAGCTAAATTAATGTTTCCATAGGAGCCTTAGCATTAAAACTTGCTTAATATAATATTAACCTAAGAGGTAGGTTTTTTGTGGGTTTTAATTTTTTTTTTTTTTGCCCAGACACGAGTGCACAGTGTATGTACGTGTGCAATTTTTAAGTATTTGTAAAATCATGTAAACTACATTGAGAACATATAGTTTTAGGCTCTCACTTTCATTGGGCAAACCTTGGTTTCTCTATTAAGATCAGTATAACCAAAATTCTCCCAGCTTTCTACCAGTTTGTAGGAATCATCTTTATTCCTGTATGCATATTCAATTTTCTTGGAAGGAGAAACAATAAGAGCAACCTAACTGGTTATATGCTGCATATGTAACAAGTTCGCAGTTGTGAACTCTGTTGATTCAAACCTAACTTAAGTAAGATTATTCATTTATAGTGGTTTTCATTGAATGGTTGTTCCTAATATATGTAAATGAAAGAAGTAGCGTTACATCCAAAGTTTTTAAATGGAACTACTATGTAACACAGAGTGTGACAGACACAGACTTACTATAGCAAATATTTCTGATTCCAGATTGAAGAGTCAATATATTCTAATGTAACTGCAAAGCTCTAAGGAGCTACAATGCCAACACTGATATATAGAGAGTGATATGCATCTATAAATTTATACCTAAATTGTAGTGTCTTCAGAGAAAAGTATCGAAACCATGAAAGGTCAAAATTATTGGTAGAATGGTGAATGAATTAATCTTATCTCCAGGTTCTATGACTTGTTTATAAAGCTGATATTGAGGTCATCTTTTAAAAAGGCCACCATTTAGAATTGCCATCGTTAAGATTAAATCTTGCTTAGATGATGGGTTACCCCTCCCTGGCGCATTAGCCATTTACTTCTAAGATGAAGCTATTTTATTCCTTGTCATCACGCTGCCGTAAAGATTGCAGGCAGTCAGAAGTTAGCAATGGCTGCTTCACAGATCCCCAGAAATACTTAGTAACAGATTTTCAAAGCAGTTCAAAGCGTCCAGTTTCCATCTGTGTTTGGTGAAGGGTGCACAAACCTTGAGGCCATCTGAAAACTCAGCTTCATCTCTAACACTTGGAATAACAAAGGTGTTATTTTTCAAAGCTGCATTCTTCCCTCCTGGGGTGGCTGTGCAGATTCAGTTCAGGGAAGGTGGGAAACTTCAGAGCAGGTATTCTCCTTCTAGACTTTGCCTCCTTCAGGGAGTTCCTTTGAGGGTGTCACAATGGTGGCCTCCTGAATATGGGTTATTGCCAATAGAGGCCAAGAGTTAATGAACCTTATAGACAAATCCCTTCTGATTTTCTGAGCAAAATATCCGTATAGAACCAGCATCTTCTTTCTTCCAGACTAGGAGTGCTATTTAATCAGAAGAAAGTAGAGGGTGCTCTCTGCCCACATTACACTGAGGAATGCAGCGTGAACATCAAAACTCCATTTCATTCAGCTGCATTTCTAAAACCAAGGCTGCAGATTGTTGGGGGAAAAGATGGTTGAAAGTCCTTGTCTTTGGTTTGCTACGAATGAGTATGAGATTTCAATGGAATATTTTTTTTCTGCTTTGGCTTAATAACTCACGTATTGGTCATCTGGCACACTTTTTGACATGGTGTCTTTATAAAAGGCTATCTAACATAAATTACTTAAATATACAATTAATGGGGGAATAATAGGAATGTATATATTTGCTATTTGCTATCTCTGTGATACATTTCTATCATTCTCATTAAGATGGAAAAGTCAAGAACAATGTGAACAGTTCACTCAGAGGTGATTTCTAATTTTTTTTTTGGTTCCTGAGTTCTTCCGATGTCTCAAAATTTATCCAGAATTCTCCTTTTAGAAAACTGATAGTTCAAATACTATCAAATTATTTTTCTATTTATTCCAAATTTCAGCCAAATGGGTAGTTTTATTTGAAGATAAAATTTTCAAATTTTATTTGAAGATAAGATTTTTTTCGTATCTGAAAAATCTATCCCTTTCATAAAAATCATCGATTGATATAATATAAAACCAAAATTTTTATTTTAAAGGGTTGATTAAAAAACACTTTAATGTGAGAAAAGTGAGATTTAGTGAATGGAGGTAATAGAGCTTATGTGTCATTATATCAAGATTTTCTTATTTTTAAAAATCCTTCTTGGGACACCTGGGTGGCTAGCTCAGCGGGTGAGCCTTCAGTTCAGGGCTTGATCCTGGGTCCGGGGATGGAGTCAGGCTTTGGGCTCCTGTGAGGAATCTGCTGAATCTGCTCCTCCCTCTGCCTGTGTCTCTGCCTCTCTGTGTCTCTCATGAATAAATAAATAAAATCTTAAAAAAAAAATCCTTCATGAGACACCTGGGTAGCTCAGCGGTTTAGTACCTGCCTTTGGCCCAGGGTGTGATCCAGGAGTCCCAGGATCGAGTCCCACGTTGGGATCCCTGCATGGAGCTTGCTTCTCCCTCTGCCTGTGTCTCTGCCTCTCTCTCTCTTTCTGTGTCTCTCATGAATAAATAAATAAAATCTTTAAAAAATCATTCATAAATAAAAACCCTTAATAAATAAAATTTGCTTATTTACTAAGTACAATTTATTTAGTTAAATAACAAAAATTTTTAGTAAGGAAAAAAATAAAAAGTACTCCTAAACTCATAATGAAAAAAACTGATTTTGCTATGACAGAGCATTTTGCCTGAAGTTAAAAAAAAAAAAAAAAAGATTTTCCACGATCACATTTAAAGAATAATTAAGGTGGATAAAAACAAATATATTAGCATTAAACAGTGAGCCATTTTTGGGGAGGCTGGGGTAAAAAGGATTCAACAAGACTGCACTGCTCTCAAGTTTCAGTCGCATCCCCACTGATCCTGAAGGCAGGTAGAGTCAGCGATAGTCCTGAGTGTGGAATGGCCCAGAACGAGACTGTGATATGTGCAGAACCCACGTGGAAGAAGGTATTTGGCCAATACACTGCTGCTGCTTTTGCATGTATAACTTGCTTTCCTGAGCAATTCTTTGCTATCAGTACCTGGACAAAGAATACTAAAATAAAGTGGAAAACAAGGGCACAAGAGGAAGTCCTCAACAGGTCATATATAAAAAGTGGCCACAATAAAACAGTGCAAGGTAAAGTACCTAAGAGCTGCTGGGATACTGAGTATATAATCATCTTCAATACAGACTTGTGCCTTCCCTCACAGCATTCACAGTTTCATGAAGAAACAAAAATATATTTAAAAATAATAGTATTGAGTATAGTAATAGTAGAAATTCTAAGGATGTCAAGGGTACTGATTGAAAGATGTCTGGGGCAACATAACTATAGAAAATGGATTATTGTTTGAGACTCTGGTTTTTGGAGTTCAGTTTATGTTAACCCAATTGTTTAAACATATTGTGATTGACCTATCTCCTAGATCTTTGTTGTCCTCCCACACCTCTGAGTCCTGTTTTCTTAAAATTATGATCTCAACTCACAAATCTTTCTTTATGCAATCTCTCTGATATTAAAGGCATAAAGGCTATTAAGAACTTACTCTATTAACCCTCTTAGATAACCACAATCTGTAACCTTTTACTGGTTCATGAACTTGATGAGGGTTTGTTGCTTATTCTGCATCTGTATGGGTAGCTCCTGGTTAAAAAAAAATTATGAATATATTCACAAATGAGCCTATAAATCAATTAATATTGGAATTTTAGAGCTGGGATTTTGATGAGCCTAATTTCAAAGAGGTGCAGAAAAGCAAAGTGATGCCAAGAGAATGAAGCAAAGTGACATCCAAGATCACGGTGGGAGTTTTGGGAAGTGATTCACCTAACTGAGATTGAGGGTGGTAAGCATGCAGAAATTTTCTTGGAATGATGCTTTAACCCAAGGACATTGAATATAAGAAAGATCAGTTGGGAGTTATTTTGATTTTTTAACACCTTCTATCATGTTATACAGGCAGCTGACAGGCAAACCCGTTCATAAGTATGGCCAGTTGATTTTCTTGCATTGGTACAGTTGTCTTCTAGCTATGGTTCTCAATCCTTGAGCTTTTAGAGTTAATGAGGGCATTTTATTTACCTCAGTGACTGGAGTAGGCTGCTCGCATTTGGTGAATGGGAGGCAGGAATGCTATTTGTCCTGCAATTTCTAGAATAGTCTAGCCCCTGGAAGAATCATCCCACTCCTAAGTGCCAATAGCATTTCTTTTGAGAAAGCTCTTTAAGTCTTTCTTACTTTTCTAGAAGACTTTAATAATTTTTATTTTAGTTACTATATCTTTTTTTACATTATAGTGCATATTTTATGGCATGGTCCTATAAACTTTACCTTGACACTAGATTTATAGCATATTTTTTGTAAAGCTCCATTTTTATGCTTATGAGCTTTTTCTAATTGCAAATATCCTGCATATTCATAATAGAAGTGTATAAAGAACAAAATTAAAAGCAAAGGTAATTTTTTCTCCACAGATTCACACTATTAACATTTTTAAATTTTTACATTTTAATTGTAAATTAAATTGTTAACAATTACAATTGTTAATTGTAAAATTGACATTTAAAAAAAATTGTTTTGAGAGAGAGAGAATGAGAATGAAAATGAACCAGGGGAGAAACAGAGGGAGAGAATCTTTGTTTTTTTTTTTTTTTTTTTTTTTTAATTTATTTATTTATTTATGATAGTCACAGAGGGAGAGAGAGAGGCAGAGACACAGGCAGAGGGAGAAGCGGGCTCCATGCACCGGGAGCCCGATGTGGGATTTGATCCCGGGTCTCCAGGATCGCGCCCTGGGCCAAAGGCAGGCGCCAAACCGCTGCGCCACCCAGGGATCCCCAAGGGAGAGAATCTTTGAAGCATACTCCCTGATGAACAAGGAGACTGACTTGGGGCTCAGGTCCCAGGACCCATGAGATCATAACCTGAGCTGAAACGAAGAGTCGGTTTAACCACCTGAGCCACCCAGGCGCCCCTACCCTATTAACGTTTTGATGTTTCTCTTTTCAGGCTTGTATGTCTGTGTATATACATATTAAAAAACGTCAAATTGCATATATTGCTTATAATATGTTTTTTTTTAACTATAAAATAAATCAGGAACATTTTTCTAAGCCATAAGATAGTTTTAATGAAATTATTTTAGATGGCTGCATAGCATTCCATCACATCAATATACATTTTTTCATGTTATAAATGATGTTGAGAAGTATGTTATTGTATCTAAGTCATTGAGCTTGCTCCATGTTTTACTATGAGGATAAATTCTAGAAGTAAAATTTTCTAAGTCAAGTGATATTTCACAATGAGTTAATGGCAATCTTGAATTGTTTTGCTTTCTCCTGGACTTATACCAATTCAATTCCAGATACCTTCATTAGCACACCTGATGTCAGTAATAAAATATGAGCAAAGCAAAATGATGAACAAATGACATAAAAACCTAGAAAGAGAGGGGAGGGAGACAGTGGAAGGGTTAGAAGGAAGGAAAGGAAGAGAAAGATGGAGTGGGGGGAGGGTGGGAGGAAATGAGACAGAGATTGAGAGACAGAGGGCTCTCATGATATTTCAATATTTTTTCTTTGTAGGTGACAATAGAAGCAAAAGTGTTCTATTTTTCTATTTGTGTCAACAATTTCTAATTTGTAATGTATATACATTTATTCAAGTTAAGTCAAGTAAAAATAAAGTGGTGTCTAAATGTGTGGAGGAATATCAAGACTGAGAATTGAAAATAGGAGCTGGAGAGTTCAGAACTGAGGCCATTGGGTCAGGCTCATGGCCTCCATGTCCACTCATCTTTCCTTCTGTGGAGGAATCCAACTCAAGACAGACTGAGGAATTTGATAAAAGACCAGTGATGGAAACAGAGTTAGTATTGGCTCTTTGACTCATCAGGGAAAATTCTTGGTGACCGCCTGCTGAGTTACTCATTCTTAATTCTCAGGGATTAAGACATTGAAGACATACACACAAATAAGTAAATGCAGAAATGAGTAGGTAAATTTATTATGTAAGTCTAAGAGGGAGAGTTGTGCACACCTAATTCATGAATGATACTTACTGAGCTATCATTTTTGATCATCTGCATGTAAGAGTAATTGGGTCATTCTTGGATTCTTCTTAGCTGTTTTAGAAAATGACCGTGAATGTGAACTGTAGCAACAATGATAGAAAAATGCAAATTTTTATGTATTGTGATTCTGGATAGTCTTGGACATAATTCCAACCCGTTCTAGGATCTACAGATAGAGAATGAAGGACTCTTCTAAAAGGATACTGTGTGGTAAAAAAGATCACTGGATTAGAAATCTTTACCACTACATTACTTTGTGATACAAGATTAGATCTTCACTCTTTTTCTGGATTTAAAATTTCTCAGTACTTAAATAAGCAGATTATAAAAAAAATCCTCCCAACTCTAAAAATCCCATAGATCTACCATTAGAAAATGACCTATCATTAGAAGTGATAACATGTGAACATGTTATCTCTTTAAGAACTCTTTCTCTTTAAGAAGCTATCGTCTGTACTCTTCAAAAAGTATCTCTACCAGAAGAAACTGAATCTCTGGCAACTAAAGATTAATTCTAGATTTCTAGTATCATCTAGCTTCCATAAGAAGCAATTAGGAAATTATCGAAACACTCCACAGAGGATTCACCTCTCTATAATTGTCTATATTGACAAAGACAAATCATTCTTGTTAAATAACACGTGCTGTTTTATATTTTCCAGCATCTGTTGCAGTTGAGTGTGGCCATGTGATCCTGTTCTGGCAAACAGGAAGGTAAGTGGAAGTGATGAGTTACTTCTGTATATGTTAGAGACGTTGTTTCTCCTCCATCTATTTTTCCCTGTGGAGGAAACATAGGCCACATGTTAGGATGGCGAATTTCAGATTACCATCAGAGCTGGCCTGGATCTCTATGTCCTCAGAGGGAGAACAATCCCTATTTACCCGCAATGAACTCTGTCTGGTTGAGTGACAAAAAAACTAGTCATGGTAAACAAGTGAGATTTAATAGAATATTTTACCACAGGGTAACTTATCTCATCTTGCCTCATATATCCTTTATATTATGGCTTGCCTGTCATATCACCTTTTAGAAAATTGATATAAACTTAGCAAGGACATAAAATGTATACATCTAGGCCCATATTGAAATGTTAGTGATTTTGTATAGTTGCTTAGTGTTATTCTATTAATTGTACATTTAGGGAAAACTGGTCAAAGTTTCTGGGACTTTTACTTGACTTAAAACAGCTAGTCTCCTAATTGCTTACTAACTGCCCTGAGCACTCAGAAAGTTACACTGATCTGTGGAATACAGGACTTTAGATAATCTAATGTCATTTTAAGAAAAGAGCAACTCTAGTTAAGTATAAACTTTTTGGATTTTTTTCTGGTTGAAATAGTATAGCAACAGTTTGTTATGAGAAACTTACACATGTTGATTTATTGAGAGTATTTTCTTTGGAAAGCATAAATGAGTATTTAAATTCCAACTCAATATTTTCTAATATAATATTGTATAATATTGAAAATAGCACTATGAGATCATTCCAACTGTGTACTTGATATATCTACATGTGGATGTCTTAAAGTTGAAGTTTTTTTTTTTTTTAAGTTGAAGTTTTTTTGAAATCTACCCCTTCCCCTTACCGCTTTCATTTCTTCCCTGCCCAAACTTGTTTTCTTCCTTTATCAGGTAGTAAAAGTGTTATTTACAGGATCAACCTAGCTAGAAACCTTTGAGTCACCCTAAATTCATTTTTTCCCTTGTCCCACAAATAAAATTGGTCCCAAAGTTCTCATGATCCTACTCCATAATCTCTTGACTAATTACTTTAGTCAAAGCTGCTAATATTTCTTATTTAGATTACAGAATCAGGTCATTTTGTTTCTCCTACTGGATCCATTCTGCACACTTTTGCCAGGACGTTCCCATCATCACATTTTTTCTCTGCTTTAAAACCTCCTAGATACTGCCTTTTAGATAAGAACTCTATTGTCTTAGAATGATCAGTGCCTTATGATCTAAGCAGTTAGCATTGACTCCTGCCACTCTTTCTTCTCATACTCAGGTGTCAGTCTCACCCCATTTTGGCTTTGTGCTCATTTTCTGATAAACATGCTTGTTCCCACCTCTATACTTTGCCTCTCTCCTCTGCATAGATACTATTCACTCCCCTGTTTGGCAGAAGTTATCCTCTTCCTTCAGGGCTCCTGCTCATTCTGACTCTGCTATGTTACCACAAATCCCTTTTGAAACGGTGGGTGCTTTTTATTTTCTAAATTCCTGGGAATGTTTCCCACACTCTTAATATCACTTACATTTTTTAAATTAACTTTGATAGTTTACTTTGCTCTTATTATAACTTCTGAAGAGGTGGCTGTAAGTACCATTCATCCTTGCACCCTTAGGACCAATCCATAAGAAGCCTTCTAAAAGAAACAAAATAAGGATGCCTGGTGGCTCAGCAGTTGAGCATCTGCCTTTGGCTCAGGGTGTAATCCCGGGGTCTTGGGATCGAGTTCCACATCAGGCTCCCTGCAGGGAACCTGCTTCTCCCTCTGCCTGTGTCTCTGCCTCTCTCTGTCTCTCATGAATAGATAGATAAAATCTTTTTTTAAAAAAATAAAAGAAACATAGTAAAAGATATTATGTTATACACATTTCTAATAAACAATTTTTGCTGGTTGCTATAGGAGGAGATGTCAACTAGGAACTCAGTTGAGGGGAGAGAGATACTTTTGGGGCTAGGTTCTTTCATGTGACTTTGATTAGAAATTGTGGTAAAAAGAATTCTGAAAAAAATCTATTGGAATTTAAAGGTGCAGTAGTTATTGGTTGGATATAAGCTCAAATAACTTCCAGTGTTTCAGAAGCCATGTGGAATTTGAGTCTTAGTTCATATATTTTATGCAAGCATACATTGTGCACTGCAAAAATGAGCTTTTTGATATTGGCTTTTTGAGCAGTTACAGGAATTCCTGAAGCCATACAATTTCTGACAATAATCAAAAGGGTATAGATGGAATGGAGAAATTCTGGTAAGAAAATACTAGAGGTACCTAAAATAGCCATGATTTCCCAGGTGAACTAATCTAAAATTTAGGGGCATAAAATACTGAAAGCTACAGAAACATATGACAGTGCTAAAGTTCATTGTGATAAGACTGATGTGGAGGTGACAGTGAAATTCATATTTAAATTATGTCAACTGTAGTGGTAGTGCAGCTGTGGAGGATTTGGGTATTAGATCTTCAGCGTAAGGGAGGGTCACTATAATCAAAATGACCCTTGAAAATCCCTTATCAAGATGTTATCTTGGAGCTCAACATAAAATCTCTCAGGATTTCCAACCTTAGCATACATTGCTATTTCTTTATGTGAACACTCAATAAGGAATTTTGTATGAAATTGTGTATACTAGAGATCATTTGTATGAAAATGTGTATACTAAACTATGAGAACATTAGAATTAATACAGAACAAGAGAAGAGCTAAGTTGTTCCTTTGATTTTACATTCACAATGGCATAAGTACTTATTGAGCAAAATTGTAGACTGGATTTCCTTCACATTTTACTTTCAGTGAAATATGCATTTTATGACATCTACCATGTATAAAATTCAGTCATTTAATTATATTGTCCATACTGTAATCTCTGCTGATTTGGCAAAGGCCATGTCAAACCCTTGTAAAAATGCATTCGGCCCCTTAATACGAGTTTGTTGTTTAAAAAATTCTTGATCATGAGGAAGCAGGGCAGGAGACATGTCCTCTAATTCAAGCCAAGAGCTGATCTGAGAACACTAGTTCAATAACATCATGTTGGAATAGAAAAAGGATACTTTAATTATTTAAACATTTTTAATGAGTACTTTTTTTTGCTCTCTAGAAATCACAGATTTTTTATATCAAATTAACCAATGGCATTCAATTTTTAAAGAGAGATAAACCTGCTACTTCAAAGAAAAGCACAGCTGACATTTGATAATAATCTTATGTGTAATATGATCCATGCTTGAGGCCAATTTATTACCCTCTTTTCTCCAATTTAATTTTAATTCACATTCAGGGGATTTTTACTTAATGCCACCTTTAGTAAATTATTTAATTCTTCTTAGCTACACTAGGCAATTATTTTTGTTCTTTTAATAATACACTCATTGGAAAAGAAGTAGAAGAAAAATAGAGTCCTTATTGTTTTAATACTTTATAATTTTAAAGCATGACAATATTCCTAATTTGTGTAATTAAAGCAGAAACCATATGTGAGGAGATAGGTAATAATCTTCATAAGTTATAATATGATAATAATCAAACTTTTTTTTTTTTTTTGAAGGGAAGAGGTAGAGGGTAAGAGAGATAGAGAATCTTAAGCAGGCTCCATGCTCAGTGGTGAGCCTGAAGCAGGGCTTGATTTCACAACCCTTAGATCATGACCTGAGCTGAAATCGAGTCAGATGCTTAACTGACTGAGCCATTCAGATATCCCAATATTAATCTAACTTTTATTTAAAATATTAATTATTTGAATTTAGTGGGGTTTTCTTTTGTTGACAATATGCTGATGACTGTGCATTTACAAAAATATCATATAAACAAAATAATCCTTGAAAATTGATGGCACATGTGAAATTATCAGAAGGGGGTAGGTTATTATTCTAGCCCAATCCTAATAATTATTTCAGAGAGCTAAAGTCTAAACTTATTTTCACTTCTGAAATAGTATGGGGTCATTTAAATTATAGTGAGGCAGGAGGAAATGACTGTGATTTATCCAGGACAGTTATTGACAGGGATCTCAGAACATTTTAAGAGAATGATAATGTCAGGAGCTCTGTGACATTAACACATTTCGAAGAAATTTAAGTAGAAAATGGGAAATTGTTTTAGATGTGTTGTCTAATGCAGATGTAATGCAGTGACAACAGGTAGTAGTAGTAATATGAAAGTATAATTGCATACATTTGCTCCCTTAAGTACTAAATCTTAAGTAGATTTTAGAGATTTTGTTTTGGATGCTTCTGGTCATTACCCATGCCAGTAAAGTCTGTAGATAAAGAAGAAAGGACAAGGGGATGAGTGGGGACAGATGATAGGGAAGAAGAGGAGGGGAATATCCAGTGTACTTCTTTGCCCTCATGAGATTTCAATGTGATATCCTGTGTGTCTAACCAAATAATTGAATTCACTGATAATTTAATATAGTTGGCACTAAACTAATCCCCATAAAATTTACAAATGGCTTAAAATGACTCTTGTAAAGAAGATAACACAGATAATACAACTACAAATAATGAAGAAAATGGTGGAGAGACTACGCTTTCGTTTCCTGTACAAGTTCTTTGAGTTATAATGCATGATGAAACAATCATGCATTGATTGTTGACAATGCATGACAAAAAGTGACAAAAGTGAGCAACACAAACTGATATCTTTATCAAGACTCTTTGAAATATGGATTATATCTACTATTATAAACACTGAACCCCATCTCTTGCATATATTTTATGTTGTACATAGTGTGCAATGATACATATATCATTTTCATCTCTTGCCACCATGAACACCAAACATAGAAATAAACTAAATTTAGAACCTGACATTGAAATTATTTATCCACAAATATTAGACACTGTTTTTGAAAAACATGGAGCATATATAATTAAATAGCTCATAAGGAACTATACAATTAGAGCTCTTGCAATATTCATTTAAAAATATTTTGTGCTGGGATCCCTGGGTGGCGCAGCGGTTTGGCGCCTGCCTTTGGTCCAGGGTGCGATCCTGGAGACCCGGGATCGAATCCCACATCAGGCTCCCTGCACATGGAGCCTGCTTCTCCCTCTGCCTATGTCTCTGCCTCTCTCTCTTTCTCTCTGTATGACTATCATAAATAAATAAAATTAAAAAAATATATTATAAAAAAAATATTTTGTGCTATTAGAAAATAAATATGCTAATATGTTAATATATTATAATTATATTACCATGTTTATCTTATTTTAATATTAATTATATGAGTATATATTATATATACTATTATAAAAATTCAGTAAAATCACAGAATACAAAATTAATATACAGAATATGTTGTATTTTTGTATACTAATAATGAAGCAACAGAAAGAGAAATTAATATAACCCATGTACAATTGCACCAACATTAATAAAATACCTAGGAATAAACTTTTTTTTTTTTTTTTTTTAGGAATAAACTTAAGGAGGTTCTGTACTTCAAGAACTATAAAACATCAATGAAAGAAATTCACAAACAAATGGAAAGAGATCCCATGCTCATGGGTTGGAAGAACTATTATTAAAATATCCCAATTACCCAAACCAATCTATGAATTTAATACAATCCCTATTAAAATACCAACAACATTTTTCACAGAACTTGAACAAATAATACTAAAATTTGTATAGAACTGCAAGAGACCCGTAGATAACTAAAGCAACCTTGAAAAATAACAAACCTGGATGTATAATTCCAGATTTCAAGTTATACTACAAAGCTGTAGCAGTCAAAACAGTATAGTATTGACAACAAAATAGACACATAGGTCAATAGAACCAAAAAGAAAGTCCAGAAATAAATCCAAGCCTATATTATCAATTAGTTTATAGCAAAGGAAGCAAGAATATAAAATAGGGAAAAGATAGTCTCTTCAACAAATAATTTTGGGAAAACTGGACAGCTACATGTAAAAAAATGAAATTTTCTTATACCATATGCAAAAATACTCAAAATGAATTGAATGTCTAAATGTGAAACCCGAAATCATAAAATTCCTGAAAGAAAACACAGGCAGTAATTTCTTTGGCATTGGCATTGGCCAATGCATTGGCATTTTCTGGATATGTTCCCTTAGGCAAGGGGAACAAATGCAAAAATAAGCTACATCAACATAAAAAGCTTTAGCACAGTGAAGGAAACCGTAGAAAACATAAAAAGCTAACCAACTGAATGGGAGAAGATATTTGCAAATGATCTGACAAAGGATTAATATTCAAAGAATTAATAGACCTCAATCCCCCCCAAACCAAAAATAATTCAATTAAAAGATAAGCATAGGGCATGAGTAGACATTTTTTCCAATGAAAATGTACAGATGGCTAAAAGACACATGAAAATCTCAACATCACTAATCATCAGGGAGATGTAAATTAAAACCACCACAAGATATCACTTTATACCTGTTAGAATGGCTAAAATAAAAGACACAAGAAACAAGAGTTGGCAAGGAGTGGAAGAAACAGACCCTGTGCATTGTTGGTGGTAATGCAAATTGGTACAGCCGCTGTGGGAAACAGTATGAAAGTTCTTCAGAAAAGAGAATTACCATATGATCCAGTAATTGCACTACTGCTATTTACCCAAAGAATACGAAAACACGAATTGGGAAAGATATATGTACCCTTATGTTTCCTGGAGCATTATTTATAATAGCCAAGATATGGAAGCAGCCCAAGTACCCATCTATAGATGAATGGATGAAGAAGATGTGGTATATATACGACAATGGGCTATTGCTCAGCTCTAGGGAAAGAATGAAATCTTGCCATTTGCAAGAACATGGATGGAGCTAGAGAGTATAATTCTAAGCAAAATAATTCAGTCAGAGAAAGAGAAATATCATATGATTTCACTCAAATGTGGAAATTAAGAAACAGAACAAATTAAAAAAGAGACAGAGAAACACTCTTAAATGCAGAGAAAAACTGGTGATTGCCAGAGGGAATGTGGACAGAAGGATGAGTGAAATAGGTGAAGATTAAAGGTACTGTGATGGCTCCGCGATTTAGCGCCGCCTTCAGCCCAGGGCCTGATCCTGGAGACCTGGGATCAAGACCCACATCAGGCTCCCTGCATGGAGCGTGCTTCTCCCTCTGCCTGTGTCTGTCTCTCTCTCTCTCTCTCTCTCTCTCTGTCTCTCTCATTATTAAATAAATAAAAAAAAGAGGTGGAATAAATATCTTAAAAAAAGGAAAAAGTACTGTGATGACATCTATTGTGATAAGTACTGAGAAATGTATATAATTGTTGAATCATTTATATTGTTCATCTGTCACTTATAGACACTGTATGCTATACTTCATAAAGACATATATTAATGTATATGTTAATATATTAAGAAATATTTAATTGTCAAGTTACCTTATATTTTTGTAATATATGTAATATTTTCATAAAGTAATATGTAACTAACAGATGAGTTAAATAATAAAATATGTATTGGGCTAGTGTTCAAATTCTTTTATTGCTAAAGACTCAAATATATTTGCAATTTTTAAAAAGTTTTTATTTAAATTCCAGATAGTTAACATGCAGTGTAATATTAGTTTCAGGTGTACAATAAACTGATTCAATACTTCCATACAACCTCTGGTGGTCAGCACAAGTGCACTCCTTAATTCCCATGAACTTTTTAACCTACGCCCCCCCCCCCACCTCCCTTCTGGTACCATCAGTTTCTTGTCTTTAGTTAAGAGTCTGTTTCTTGGTTTTCCTCTCTCTCACTCTCTCTCTTCCCTTTGCTTATTTGTTATATCTATATCTATATGTCTATATATCTATATCTAAATCTCCCACAACTTCTTTATCCATTCATCAGTCGATGGACACTCAGGCTATTTCCATAATTTGACTATTGTAGATAATGCTACTAAATACACGTATCACCTTGAATTAGTGTTTTTGTATCCTTTGGGTAAATACCTAGTAGTTCAATTGCTGGATCATAGGATAGTTCTGTTTTTAACTTTTTGAGGAACCTCCATAGTGTATTCCACAGTGGCTGTGCTAGTTTGCATTCCGATCAACAGTGCAGGAGGACTTCCCTTTCTCCACATGTTCACCAACACTTATTGTTTCTTGTGTTGTTGATTTTAACCATTTGGCCATGTGCGAGGTGATATCTCCTTGTAGTTTTAATTTGCATTTCCTTGATAATAAGTGATGTTGAGCATCTTTTCATGTGTCCATTAGCCATCTGGATGTCTTCTTTGGAAAAATGTCTTTTTATGGCTTCTGCCCATTTTTTAATTGGATTAGTCATTTTTTTTTAGTGTTGAGTTTTACAAGTTTTTTATATATTTTGGATACTAACCCTTTGCTTAGTTGTCCATTTGCAAATATCCATTTGCAAATATCTTTTCCATTCCATAGGTTCTCTTTTAGTTTTTTTGTTGCCTTCGTTATGTTGAAGTATGTTCCTTCTATACCTGCTTTGTTGGGAGTTTTTATTGTGAATGACCGTTGTACTTTGCCAATGCTTTTTTTGCATCTATCGAAATGATCGTATGGTTCTTATCCCTTCTTCTATTAATATGTTATATCACATTGATTTGTGAATACTTAACCACCCTTGCAACCCAGGAATAAATCCCATTTGATTTTGGTGAATGATTTTTTTAATGTATTGTTGAATTTGGTTTGCTAGTGTTTTGTTCAGGATTTGTTTGCATCTAGGATAATCAGATATATTGGTATACAGTTTTCTTTTTTTGTGGTGTCGTTATTTGGATTTGGCATTAGGGTAAAGCTGGCCTCATATAATAAATTTGAAAGTTTCCTTCCTTTATTTTTTTATTTTTATTTTTATTTTTTTTTATTTATGATAGTCCCAGAGAGAGAGAGAGAGAGGCAGAGACACAGGCGGAGGGAGAAGCAGGCTCCATGCACCGGGAGCCTGATGTGGGATTCGATCACGGGTCTCCAGGATCGCGCCCTGGGCCAAAGGCAGGCGCCAAACCGCTGCGCCACCCAGGGATCCCAGTTTCCTTCCTTTACCATGTGTTAGAATATTTGGGGAAGAATAAGTAATATCTTCTTTAAAATGTTTGGTAGAGTTTGCCTGTGAAGCAATTTGATCTTGGACTTTTGTTTGTTGAGAGTTTTTAAATTATTAATTTCTTCGCTGGTTAACAGTCTGTTCATGTTTTCTGTTTTTTCTTGTTTCAGTTTTGATCATTCATATGTTTCTAGGATTTTTTTTTTTATTTCTTCTAGGTTGTCCAATTTGCTGGCATATAGTTTTTCATAATATCATAATTGTATTTCTTTGATGTTTGCTATTTCTTCTCTCTTCCATGTGGTTTTATTTATTTGGATCCTTTTTCTTTTCTTTTTGGTAAGTCTGGACAAGAGCTTATCAATTTTATTAATTTTTTTCAAAGAACCAGCTTGGTTTCATTGATCTGTTCTGCTGTTGTTGTTGTTGTTGTTGTTTTTAGTTCTAAATCATTTTTCTACTCTAATCTTTATTATTTCCTTCCCATTGCTGAATTTAGGTTTAATCTGTTGTTTTATTCTAGCTCCTTTAGGTATAAGGTTAGGTTGTTTATTTGAGATTTTCTTGCTTCTTGAGGTAGGCTTGTATTGCTGTATACTTTCCTCTTAGGACTGCTTTTGCTTCATCCCAAAGGTTTTGGACCATTGTGTTTTTGTTTTCATTTATTTCCAACTATTTTTTTTAATTCCTTTTTTGATTTCTTATTTCCATTCATTGTTTAATAGCATGTTATTTAACCTCCATTATTTGTGTTTTCCAAATTTTGTCTGCAGTTAACCTCTAGTTTCATAGTGTTGTGGTCAAAAAAGATGCATGGTAAGACTTCCATCATGTATTTGTTAAGGCCTGTTTTATGGCCTAATATATGATCTGTTCTGGAGAATATTCCATGTGCACTTGAAAATAATATGTATTCTGTTGTTTTAGGATGCAATGTTCTAAATATATCTGTTAAATCCATCTGGTCCAGTTTGTCATTCAAAGTTGCTGTTTCCTTGTTGATTTTCTGTTTAGATGATCTGTCCATTGATGTGAGTAGGATGTTAATATCCACTACTGTTATTGTATTATTCCCGGTTAGATACTTCAAGTTTGTTATTATTTTATATGTTGGGTGCTCCCATGTCGAATACATAAATATTATAATTGTTATATTTTTCTTTTGGATTGTCCCTTTTATTAGTATATAGTGCCCTTCTTTGTCTCTTGTTATAGTCTTTTATTTATTTATTTATTTAAATTTATTTAAAGATTTTATTCATTTATTCATGAGACACACACACAGGGAGAGAGAGAGAGGCAGAGACACAGGCAGAGGAAGAAGCAGGCTCCATGCAGGGAGCCTGACATGGGACTCGATCCCAGGTCTCCAGGATCACACCCTGGGCTGAAGGCGGCACTAAACTGCTGAGCTACCCAGGCTGCCCTAATCTTTGTTTTAAAGTCTAGTTTGTCCAATTTAAGCATTGCTACTCTGGCTTTCTTTTGACAGCGATTTGCAAGATAAATATTTCTCCATCCCTTCACTTTCAATCTGCATGTGTCTTTAGGTCTGAAAAGAGTCTCTTATAGGCAGAATATAGATTGGTCTTGTTTTTTTATCCATTTTGACACCCTATGTCTTTTTATTGGAGTGGTTATTCTGTTTAAATTCAAAGTAATTATTGATAGGTATTGATTACCATCTTATGACAATTGTTTTGTGGTTGTTTCTGGATATTTTCTCTAATCCTTTCTTTCTTTCATGGTTTACTGATTTTCTTTAGTGCTATATTTGGATTTCTTTCTCTTTATTCTTTGCATGTTTAGTAGTGATTTTGTATACATGGTTACCATAGGTTTATATATAACCTCTTATGCCTATAGAAGTCTATATTACATTTGATGGTTGTTTAAATTTGAACCCATTCTTTATTCCTCTATTCCTCATGTTTTAGGTATATGTTACTATATTTTATATCCTTTTTGATAAGTTTCTTGACTAATGTTTTATAGAAATATTAATTTTTTTCACTCTCTTTGTGTTTCCGGCCTTTATACTGTTACTTTTGGTCTCTCCTTTCCACTCAAAGAGTCCCCTTTAATATTTCTTGCAGGACTGGTTTGTGTTCATAAAATTCCAGTTTTTGTTTGTCTAGGAAACTCTTTATCCCTCTTTCTAGTCTGAATGATAGCCTTGCTGGATAGAGTATTTTTGGCTACAGCTTTTTCCCATTCAGCACACTGAATATATCATTCCACTCCCTTCCAGCTTGCCAGGTTTCTGTAAAGAGATCTGCAGCTAATATTATGGGTCTTTTCTTGTAAGTTAGGGACTTCTTTTGTCTTGATACTTTTAGATTTTTTTCTTTATCACTATATTTTGCAAATTTAACTATAATATATCTTGATGTGGGCCTGTTTTTGTTGATTTTGTTTGGAGTTCTCTATGTCCTCTGGATCTGGATGTCCATTTCCTTCTCCAGATTGGGAAAGTTTTCAGCTATAACTTCCTCAAATTTTCTGCCTCTTTTTCTCTCTATTCTTCTTCTCTGATTCATATAATATGAATGTGATTATGTTTGATGGAATCAGTTTCCTGAGTCTATTCTCATGTTGAATAATTCTTCTTTCTCTCTTTTGTTCAGGTTCATTGCTTTCCATTACTTTATCCTCTACATCATTAATTAATTCCTCTACTTCTTCTGGCCTGCTGTTCATTGTGTCAAGAATGTTTCTAATCTTGTTTATTGTAGTCTTCATCTCTGATTGATTCTTCTTCAGCTCTTTTATCTCTGTGGTAAAAGGTCTCACTGATGTCTTCCATTCTGTTCTCAAGTATCCTTATGAATGTTGGTTTAAATTATCCATCAGGCATATTACTTATATCTGTTTTACTTATATCTCTGGCTATGACCTTATCTTGTTCTGTCATTTGGGATAAATTCCTCTGTTCTCTCATTTTGTCAAGTCTCTGGTTGCTGCTCTATGTTAGAAAAGCCAGTTATGTCTTCTGTTTCTGAAAGTAAGGGCCTTATGAAGGGAAAGTCATATAATGCCTAGGGTCTGGCCTTTTGGGGGAGTGCCTCCAGTGTGTGCTGCATGTACTCTGCTGCTGTGTTCTGACTGCACTCACCCTTCAGGCCAGTCATCTCCAGAGGCTCTCCTTGTCTACTGTGGACAGTGTTTGATCCCTGGCCTGAATGTGGTGAGTTTTAACTGGGGGTGCTTTGGTCTGCTTGTGAAATGAGACCTGTCATCACCTCCACTGGAACTAAGGCCCCACACAACTCAAGAGATGTGGTTTGTGCTGGTCTTCTGTAGGAGGGGTCTGCCACAATGCAACTAATGCAAACATGACTGAGAAGGTAAATTCCATTCAAGCACAGTGGAGTGGACCTTAATGCAAGCGAGAGAGGCAGCCAATGTCCATGTTGCACTCTTCCTGCAAATGACTATGTTTACACTGAGGGACAGGGGAGGGAAATAGCACCAGCCAATTCCTTTGTTCCTGAAAAAGTATCTCACTGAAGAGTACATCCAGGGATGCACTCAGAGAAGAGCAAATAATCTTCCCACTGTGTGCCCCAGGAGCTCTTCAGCTATTTCCACACTGTATGCCCCCAGGTTGTTTATTGCCTTCTTTCCAAAAGTAGCACAGTACCAGACTCTATCCCAGCTAAGGCCCCTGACTTTTAAAATTCCAGGCTTTAAGACCCACTGGTTGCAAGAACTCATGAAATTCAGCCCTTCTCATTTTTCAAGCCAGTGGTTATGGGGAAATGTTCTCTTTGTGCATTCCCTTGTGTGCTTCTCTCTGTCAGCCTTCTCTGTGACAATGGCTCCCTCCCCTCTGCAGTAGCCTTGATCCAGTTCTCCTTCAAAGCAGATCTCTATATTGCCTACCTTCTTTGAGATGGCTTCTTCTCTCCCTTTAGTTGTGATGTTCTGTCAGTCTTCAGGTCAATTTCTGGGGTATTTAGGATGATTAATAGTTATTTAGTTGTATTTGTGGAATGAGGTGAGCCTAGGGTCCTCTTACTCCACCACCACCTTTCTATTTCGTCCCTAGAGCCTTTTATTAAAAGATAAATATCATAATTTATGAGTCCATTAGTAGAAGGAACAAAATGGTGGAGAAAATATGTAACAATCCCAAGATAAATGGCAAAGTCAGAATTCGAATTCAGGTCTCTGAATTCTGAGGCTAGACCATTAGTTATTTAACATCGACATCATCTAAAGTCCAAACTCTTAGGTTGCTTTCAGGACTGTGCATATGCTTCTGCCTGCTTCTCCAGCCTTTCTTGTGAGGCCACAAACTGTATTCAGTTGTCCAACTACATGGAACTTCAGAGTATCATGCTTTCACTTCTGGACTTAAACATGCCATCACTTGTTCCTGAAGCACTTGTCATACCACATCTACCATCCATTTGTCTCCTGGATAATTCCTTATACATAGTTCAGGATTCCATTTCAATCTCACTTTTTCATATTTCAACCCAAGTGTCACTTTATCAAAGTAAATTTCAACTTGTGTCTCCCTAACAACGATACAGAAACACACACCCCCTAGTTGAGATTGAGTACAACTTCTGTAATCTATGGGCCTTGTTACGTTTCATATTGTATAGAAAGTACAAAACTCAATGGAGATCATCCAATTTTTTTTTAGCAGTGCTCCTAGTGCTTTGGAATTGTCTATCTTTTTCAATATGCCATTTGTGTGATATAGTGTAGTGTTTGTATATACTATATCTTCAATAAATTCATATTGACTGGGGAAAGCAGGAAGCAATATGAGACTTCTCTAGTGGATTTCCACATATCCACTAGACCTCTGTCACCTTCCACTACTTCAGTTTACCGGAAGGTGTGTTAACTTATGTGGAAATAGCCCAGCACTGATAACCCCTGAAAGCAAAGGCAGTGACTAACTCTAAATAATCAAAAAGTCTACTGTCACTGATATAAGAGCTTGCCCATAAATTAGATTTCTTCTGGCCCAAAGTAGACAGGAAACAATGGGAGGAAATAGCAGAACTTGGAGGAAACCTAATCTAGTTAAAGGCAATGTAATGGTTACCCAATTTTGCTCTTGCTCTCTTTAAGCCATAAAAAGTAGGATGGGAAGTAGGGGCTATGGAGTCTGAAAATCATGTGCTCTGTTTTCATGTATACAAGAAGCCTCAGGTTGCATCTTAAAGAAAGTGTCAGGGCACTAGAAGTGGTTCAGTCATATTTCTGTGTTTGCTATGAATTTGGAAGAAGTGCTGATATTCCCTCAAATCCAGGGCAGAAAAGGGTGGCTTGGAGATAAGAGCTACTCAGAAGGGCAAGGAGGCATGCAATAGATAGATATTAAGGACAATCATTTATATGGAATTCCTGTATCAGCCAGCTTGGGACTGTTCCATCTAGAGATTAGAACCTGGACAGGGAAGACGTAAAGAAAATACCTACAAGTGGAAAAATTATGAATCTTGAAAGAGAGTGACTCATTGATGAACTTTACTTTGAATCCAGAAATGACTGAATTGGACTGAATGCTTGTTATGCACCAGATGACATGTTTGAAATCAAGGTGAAGTGGAGGCTTGTGAATATACACTGCATCCCTGACTCTTGTGAATTTACTTGTCAGTGTTGTATGAAGTTTTGTCAATGAGACAACCTAGCTAGCTCTGACATAGAACCATTATCACCACATCATTGAAAACAAAACAAAACAACAACAACAACAAAACCCAGGTCAGTATTAAAGAACTTGATTTTCAAGTCCTTGGGTTTGAAAACAGCTGATAATTTATAATTTCTCAGTGCTCATAAACACATAAATTACTCCAACATTTTAAGGTACTGCCATATAGTTGAGAATATACTTTCTGGGAAAATTTTTGTGACTTCAAATAATGTTGCATTTAATGTTTTTGGTGATGGAGTGGGGGATTGCTTCTCAACCTACATATAATTCTACTCATACCAAAAAATATTTTAGAATAATTCTTTTAAACCTAAAAGTAGGTTACCCACAGATTAAAATAGTATAAAATGGAAAAAATTGGTCTATTTCCATCTTCAACCAGCTGTTTCTATAGAAGCAACATGGAAATAATTAAAATATACCTTAAAAGTATGCAATGAGCTCCATAAAGGTTTTACTTCATTTTGATTTTCAAACTTAGAAGTCTAATATTGATCCTTTTGAAGCCTGTAAGTGAAGATTAAAGCATTCTAACATGCTATCTACAGGTGTGCCATAGTGAGTTATGATCCTTGCATAATCCATAGAATGAAAAAGCTACAGTAAGTAACAAACTGTTAATCAGTGCAGTGGCACAGAAGATCAATCTTTGATTCTTATATTCACAAACCCTGTTTATTTGGTCACATTAGAGAACAGGCTGGGGTGTTGGAATGAATTCTTAGAAATGATGGATGTAATTGTCAAAACTGCCAAGGTCAATGTATAATGTTCATAAAAGAGCCAACCCAATTCAAGTACCTTCCATTTATCATTCATGCAATTTGACCCCCAGTTCTCTTTATAATAACATACAAAGGAGGAACAACTGCTGTGTTCATTCCAATGGAATCTTGTGCACTTTTCACTATCATTCAGATCACAGCCTTTCTCAGACTGGGATCATTTGTACATAACTTTCCTTTCTCTGAGGTTGTTGGAACTATTAGTTGAAATATGGATTTAATAAAGAAAAAGCTGATTAATGAATCTGTATGTGATTTCTGTGTTACTAGTAGAATATTTTGAAATTCAGAATCTTTGATTTATCATCTTCTTACTCTTAGAATACATTCTCAACTTTGATATTGACAGTATTTTGTTGAACATTATTCCAATACCAGTATTTTACAGATGTGGTTTTTTATGAAATTTGCAAGTGTTGAGGTGTTCGGTGTATTTGAATTGAAAAAAATACTCTAGGATATAGTACATATATTGTCAATTAAGAAAAAATGTAAGATATTTTCACTTATTTTGCCTGAACAACTGGTCTGTTAAAATGAATGAATTCATGAACATTCTGTCATAGATGCTTTCATTGAACATTATAATTAATAATTTTATGATTTTATCAAATTAGCTGTTTGAAATTACTGCATCTTTCTTGGTCTTTAGATTTGTGTATATATAACACTTTCGTAACAGTGGGTTCATACTTGTTTAGTGCTAGAATGTAAACTCCAGGAGGGTAAGGTTTACTCTCTACTATATCTGAGATTCCTGGAAGAATGTATATGTTGTAGAGGCCCTGTAATTGCTTATCGGAAAAAAGAGAAAAAAGAAAGAAAGAAAGAAAGAAAGAAAGAAAGAAAGAAAGAAAGAAAGAAAGAAAGAAAGAAAGAAAGAGAAAGAAAGAAAGAAAGAAAGAAGAAAGAAAGAAAGAAAGAAAGAAAGAAAGAAAGAAAGAAAGAAGAACAAAGAAAAGTAAAATGCATGTTTATTTAAAAATATTTACATATTAAAGTGATGGGGGGATTACCAAAATTATGCAAAATTTATTATGAGATTTTTATGAGTGAGACTACATAATATTTCTAAAAATAAAAACACTGTATTGCCTAAATTACAATGGATATTTATCACTAAAAGGAAGAAATAAAATATCAGAAAAATGCAGCTAACATGTAAAAAAGAAGCAATCACAACTAAAATGATATAATATTGAAAAATATCCTAGTGTTTCTCTTTTTCACGGAGGATAAATATATTCTTAAAATATACTTCGGAAAATATTAGTAAAGAAAAGAACTCTCGAAACCCCAAAGCTTAATAAAATTATTATTGAGTGATCTAGAATGTATACTTACATGAAAACATTACATTCAACAGATAGTCTAAATGTCAAGGTGGACCTGACACTCTATGAGATACTCAGAAAAACATGGCCCTTGTTCTTACTGAGCATATGCAATTCTAATAGGCAAAAAGATAAACAAGAAATAACAATTGTGTGATAACTGCTATCATAGGCCAATGTAGGCAACATATAACTGAAGACAAACAAGTTCATAAATTTAGCATTAATAAACAATTGAAATGTGGGGAGAAAGGATTCATGATTTTAATGGATGTTTCTTTCTTCCCTCCTCCAGAAGAGAAAAAAATGCCCTGCTTTATTGATTAACGTGATCATAAGGAGATGTTATAGCTGTGATTTGTATTACTTACTCTCAGTTTTCTCATTTATGAAACAAGACTTTAAAATTTTTTTGAAGGTCAAATGAGAATATTTGATATCTCTGTTTATACTGTCAAGTGGTACACAAGTGTTAGTCATTACTCTTACAATTATCTCTATCATGTGCATATCACATGGTTAATGTGAATTCTCACAATAGAAACCTTAAAAATAACCATTAGGTCCAATTTTATTTCACATTTCAGTCATTATTATTTATAATATGCTTTTTGAGTGACATTTACATAATAAAAAGACTAAAAAGTAGGCAATTAAATTATGAGCCTACAGTCCCAAATAATTTTCTTAATTATTAAAAAATCTATATTTATCCCAAAAGATATTCTTAGAACTTTTAAAATACTACACTTCTATTTGAAATGGCTATACAGGGGTGCCTGGGTGGCTCAGTTTGTTAAGCAGCTGCCTTCTACTCAGGTCATGATCCTAGGGTCCTGGGATTGAGCCCCATATTGGGCTCCCTCTTCAGTGGGGAGCCTGCTTCTCCCTCTCCCCAACCCCCACTTGTGCTCTTTCTCACTGTCTCTCGCAAATAAATAAATAAACTCTTTTTAAAAGATGAAATGGCTGCACTACTACTTAAGTCACAATTAACTTTTATCGTAAAGCCTCTAGATACAGTGATGTTTCCATATGATAAAATAGTAAAAGTAGGACTTTTAGTGCCATCTACTCTTATCAGAAATAATCTTAAATTTTATATGAAATTATTTCTTATCTCATGTTAGGGATGAGGTATTTATCTATTTAGTTATTCTCATGTTCTTTTGCTTGTCTATGATAAATCACTGACTTAAATTCATAGCATTGTTGTCTTTTAGTTTTACTTTTGTCTGTTCCAAAAGAATCAGAAAATAGAGTCATATTTATGCTTGTATTTTTCAACAATCTTATCTCATATAATGATGCATATATTACTGTGGAAATCAGACATATAAATCCAAAGAGAGATGGAGAATAGGGAGAAGAAAGTAAGCTTTAAAGTCTATCTGTTCTCTGACACCGCACAAAGAACTCATCACTCATGTGAAATCAAAGAGCGATCACACTCAATTCCATGTCAGACCCCTACTGCAATAGGAGACTTTAAGAAAAGAAAGTTAAGATAACCACTTCAAGCAAATAAAAATGTTTCAATATAATTAACATTCACAGTGATTTTGACTGCTAAAAATATAAACAAAATTCTAATTTCATGTATATAAATAAAAATATTTGTGTTTATATTAATAACAACATCTAAACAACAAAGAAACAAAAATACCATAAAGTGAAGTACAAGAATTTCTCAATCTCAAGAAACAATACCGCTGAGACTATTAATTTTATGAAAACCATAAATAATTCTCTATATAATTCTATTCAGCCTTATTTATTTATTTATTTATTTATTTATTTTTTATTCAGTCATTTTTAATATTTTGCATTTGCCGTAATGCACAAACTGAAGATAATCCTTAAAGTATTGATTTTGCCAATAGTGTCATTCTACTTGAAATCTCTTTAGATTAAAATTTTTAAATTTTTAGATTATATATTTTTAATAAAACTTTGGAAATATATTTCATCAACTAATTTGTGTTTTGGGTGAAATCATGCTTCTGTCTCCATAATGATATCTAGTTTAGCATTCCCCTCACAATACAGAGCTTCTACAACACAAGTGTTTATCCTTTTCCTTACCACAAACAGTATGATGTAGTTTTATTACATCTATATAGTTTGTGCCTCCAAACAGAAAAGTTCAAATAGATGGGGATAGAGTATGTTTGACAAAATTCTAGGAAAGAGAATGGTAAAGTGGAAGAATGATTTCTTACTTTTTGAAATTAGGCCAATAGATTTGGATTAATTGAAATATATATATATACATTGTTGCAGACCGTAAATTACATATATATACACATATATTTATGTATATACATATATATTTATATAGTGTTACCCAAGACACATATACATTATGAATTAATAAAAAGATTACACAATTTTACATTTATGGAATCTGATGAAGGACTGCCTTATCTGTGCTCGACTTGATATAAAGCCAACAAAATCTCTGTCAATATTTATTTTAATTACTCCAATAATATTAACTGCTGATGGCTTTATTCTCTCTATCTCTGTTGCCAACCTTGAAATGCAATTCTCACTCTAATTTAGCTCCCAGGGTGCCATCCACAAGAGATTGTCACCTTGCTGTGGATTGTGACCTCTGACCCCACCACTTTCTTCCTGTAACAATACTACCTTTGCATATTTACTGAACTTTTAAAAAGATATCAGC
Organism: Vulpes vulpes; assembly: GCF_048418805.1. Taxonomy (NCBI): domain Eukaryota; kingdom Metazoa; phylum Chordata; class Mammalia; order Carnivora; family Canidae; genus Vulpes; species Vulpes vulpes. Next base: position 92,493,367 of record NC_132790.1, read on the forward strand.
ACAGAGAAATATTAGGTCCTGCTGTGAAAAATTCCATTGTTTCTATACATCTAATTGAACTTTCACATTATAGAAGATAAGAAAAAAAATCAATAAGGTTATTTAGTAGCCAGTCCAACGCAATCTTTATTATTAATATGCTAAACATATTGCTTTCAAGGCATTGACACCTAAACACTGCTAGAAGTATCAAAATTACTTCTCATTAATAACCATTATATTAATCACTGTTGCCCAGAACTAGAATCTGACTGCGAAATCCCCTGGTGGAAATTGCTATAATCGTTCAAACTACAGGAATGAATATTTTTCAGCATAATTACTGCTGTCGTCTTATTGAAAAATATCCCATTAGATGGCAGCTTTTAGTTACGTAAATCGTGTTGATTAATTTTTAATTTCCATCATTTATATGACATTGCACAAGTAAAGATCTTTGATAATTTAAATGGTTAGCTGAGCAATTATTAAAATAACTTACAGCAATTCAAACATTCATTTACTTACTACAAGTGCCATACATCATTAACTCCTGATTAAAATAAAGTTTGAGAAATTGCAAGTGCTGAATTGATCACTAAGATATGTATTTCAGGGTGTTTTATAAAAATATTCATGCCATGTAGCATGTCTCAGCTGTAATGATAAAGCTCTAGCATAAATGTTTTAAAGCAAGGGAATCTGAATTACACTGGCAATATGGCATCCCAGCCGAGAGCTCAAATACATATTTATGCCTCTAGGCAGACAATTTAAATGGTCCTTAACATTACAATTTTTAGTCACCCCAGTCCCTCTTTTATTTTAAACAAACAAAAAGTTTCAGTATTTATGAGTGAAGAATGAGTCTTCAGTCTTAGTTGTGCATTTTGTTTTTTATTGACTTGTTTGAACCTTAACTGTGAATTCTTAGTTAACGTCCAGTCTCTTTAGCTATAGTTGGAAAATAACTGTACTTAGCTTATAAAGCTTGGGTACGGGTAACGTGACTCAAGGAATACAGTGAACACTGATAGTGTATTAGGCAATAAATAATGATCCTCATAATATTTCATAGTGTAATCCTTCAAATATAGGGCTGGTATACAAACATAAAGGTTTTTATGTATAAAGACCAATTCTTATGGTTTAAGTAAACAGAATAAAGAATAGTAGATGACTAGATTGAAGAAACCACATGTTGTCACACTTAGTGATTACACCCAAGTCCTATTTGAACTATTGGAAACCCAAAGGAAAAATTGAGTCTAATATATTTCAATATTACAAAAATCTAAAATTTACACTTTGAGGTGTTTTCTGGAACATAGTTGAACGATTTAGGAGGAATTGGCAGGGGACAAAATTTTTACCACATTTTATTTTCCAAAAATCAGGATAAATTTGTTAAAAAATAAAATTTTGTATATAAATCTTTACATACAAATATTCAGAAAACTTTTGTAAAATAAATTCTGACAAAGGTCAAGAAGTTATTTTCATAGTTTTTCATCTCAAAATATCCATAGTTGGAGAATACAGTTTAGACTAATAATTGCAATGCACAGTGACAATGCTAAAATATATCTAAAGTTCATAGCTTAGTGTATAGGAAGGAAATTCTTAACTGGATTTAGAGGGGTTTTAGAAACCTCCTCAAGGTAGGGTTCCATGTGATTGGGTCTTGAAGCTTAAGAATTTGCTAGATCAGTGTTTGGGAGAAAAGCATTCCAGGAAGAAAAAACATGATGTATACATGAGTAGAGTACTAAGAGTACAGATGATCTCATGTGCCTGTCCCTGGAAGATTCTGGGTGTTCGATAAGACTTTGTAGAATGAAGCAGTGAATGAATGTATCAAAGAATGAAAGAAAGTGATAGAAAGATCATGGAAGATATTTCTTAAAGTATTCTGAAAAGAGAAGGTCTGCCTGTCTTTCTCTGCATTTTTGTGCTCCAACCCCCTTATTTCTCAAGCCCTCTTTCACTCTTTTGATTCTTTCACAAATGTTATGCCTAAGTGCTTCCTGAGTTCATTCCACTTTTAATCCCCTGATGTTAAATTCATTTCTGATATTTCTTTGTGTGTGGTCCTGAACCTATGTGCCCAGATGTAGCCTTCAACTCTCCCTGGTCTTTCTCTGTATTTCAGAGCTGTGGGGTGTGGTTCGTAGGCTCCCATATGAATTACTTCCTGGTGGAGTTCTGCCAAAGGGTGACACTGGGACAGATTAGAGGGCAAGAAGACCAGAGAAGCCAGGGTGTGTCTCCACTCTGTCTTTTGCAGGGGTGATGCCTCCATGTGGTTCCACCTCCTGCCAGATAAATTCACCACGCTTCAATCTTCCGTGTGTTGACCCTAACCCAGGCTCCAATAATACCATTTCCTCCAATTTTCTCCTTTGAAGGATTCTGAGATTATTTTTTTACAGATTTGAATATACCACAATACTAGTATAGTTACTAGTATTTACTATTGCAAATCTACTGCAATACTACAGTGTCACTTCATTGAATATATTTGACAAAGAGATGACACATTACAACTAACGTGAGAAGATTAGAAAAACAAAGTTGGGGAAGAAGGAGCGAAAGAAACATTGTGTCAGAAAGAAATACTTTTGACTTCACATAACAGAAAACTACCCATAGACTAAACAAACAGGGGTTTCTTTTTCTTACATATGAACCAATCAGAGGTAGGCAGTTCCTGCCTTCAGCTCCATTGGTCCACTATATGGCAGTAACATCTCAGTGATTGATTCTATTGCTGTTTTCTCCATCGAACATGCAACTCCAGATATTATGTCCTTGCTTTAAGAAAGAAAATAAAGGCTTGCCAAGCCAAGTATATCCCTTTTTATCTTGAAAGCAAATTTCCCTAGTGTTCTCAGGGGACTTCATTTAGCTCTAATTAGCTCGACATGTGACACAGGACCATAGTTATACTGGAGGCCGAGGAAGTAAATATTTAGATTTTTTAGTCTTCTTAATAGAGGTTGCAACTGAAAAGAAGGCTGAGAGTGAGTTATGAGTTAGCTAAGCACTAGAGGAGAGAAAACAGGGAGCAATTTGAACTACAGATAAATGAGCAAATGCCAGCTTTGAGAGAAGTAAATTGTGTAGTTAAAAAACTTTGCATTACGAAATAACTTGGCTAATGTCCTGGTTTGGAACAAATGAAGGTGTTGGAGAAGACACAGGTTCGCAGAGACATTTTGATTTGTGGAAACTGAGGCTCAGAGTAGGTGGATGAATTGCCCCAAGTTAATATACCTGGTAAATGACAGTGCCAGTTTTCAGGACTTTGTTTTAACTCTAGGGCCTTCAGACCTTCGGATATCCTATGTAGTCATGATGTGGTTTGTTAGCTGCTACTAAAGAATTCCGTAGTTTATTATGTATGCAACCAGTTCATACACTTATTATTATCCTCCCCACCCCATTGGCTCACAGTGACTTATGTACTTCCAAGCTGCTTTGTACCTTAAAAAAATATTTTATTTCTATGAAATGTTTATAGAAAGCAAAATACTAATAGTTGAGTTTTCCCTAAGACCCAGACAGATCTTTTAAGAACGATATTGAGTTGTGCATAACACAGAAAATAGATTTTAATAATAGGACAGATCTCAAGATAATTTAATAATAACAGAGCCTGTGTTCACACTTTGGTTCACTTTTGCCCTCAAGAGATATTTTTGGACTAAATTGGTATATTCCAAGCCTTCTAAGTGTACTATACATAATTAATTCTGATGATTCTTAATAAGATCTGCAGTGAAACATCATAGTAGATGTAACTAATACTTTACTCATTCTGCCTAGTTGAATGTTACATGAATATTTCGTTTTTACTCAACTTTATATTCCCTACAGCATTCAGTCTCATATCTAACACAGAGGAGATGCTCGCTTACCATTCTTTAATGGATTCTTCAGTCATTCAGGCTGATATTTTGTTCACTATATTATTCTGGAAAGGTGACTCTCCCATTCTTGCTTAAATGCCCAAAATGAGAGGTACATTGGCTTCTCTATCTGCAGGCTTTTGATATTGGACACCTCCATATGGGAACCTCCTCAACTCAACTTCCTTCTATTGGAATTGGTCCTGTTCTTGGCTAGACTTCTTCTATAAGACACTGTGGCTTAAAGACAAGTGAGTCTATTTCTTTACATGTTTAATATTAAATGAGGACATTTGGGCTATACATTCTCTGAGGCTAATGCGATTTTAGTATTTGGTATTTACATGATTTTTTGTTGACCATTAGCTATCTCTTTTAACTATTTCCTACATGATTAGTTCCCAGATCCTTCATCTTGGTCATCCTCCAACAAAGCCTACTTCAGTTTAAGGAAGTATCTTAAAGTAGGAAACTCCAAATGAAGAGCTGCAATAAAAATAAACCATGCAAATAATAATAGCTAATGTTTACTAAGGTCGAATGTGTCAGAGTTTTGTATGCATTTTATTTTTATAATGACTTTTTTGAAGTAATTATTCTTATTGTCCTCATTTTATGATGAGAAGCTGAGAGCTCTTCAAGTTGCCATAAGCTATTTAAAGCTCAAAATCAGTGGATCCTTTTCTATATGGATTGACTTTTATTATCTTTTCTATATAGTTTTATTTTAAAAGTTGTTAACACAAACTTCCTCCCTCTGTGTTAATGGCTTCATTCTTCTGTAATGACCAAACATTTAAGCATGATTTTAAAACTTTGCATTTTTAAAACATTGCATTTTAAAAACTTACCTATTAACATTATTTCAATGAAATATTATAATTTTACTAACTCATAATCTAATTTCTAAAAATAAAATGTATGTCAATAGTACTATCTAATAACCTTCAGAGAGATTTTTTTGCAGATAACAATCTATATGGTAATAGGCTATAATAACATAATAGGACTATACTAAGCAAATTTTTTCATAAACATTGAATGTCTTTTTAGGATTTAATGTTGGTTTTTGATATCTATCCAATAATTCAATACTCTCATATTTTTATCATATTCCCAGAATTAAATGAAGCAAATAAACATTCCTATATCCGTGAAAATAAATGTTTATTCAGTCCACTTCCAGTGCTCAAAACATTTGTCACAGTACTTAGATGAGAAAGGAGACACATTTTTGCACAGTTGATTTATTTGAAAAGTTACACATATTGCATAAATCACCTGATTTAGTTTTCATAGTAAGCAAGATGATAAAACACATGAGATTTCTCCCAAAGGTAGACAGCTGAGATTGAATTGGCAATTTTGTCAGAATTATAATGTCATTTTTTTAAGCTAACTTGGGTTATTTGCTCTTGGTTTAAAATTAAGGTACTTTCAGGCAGCTTTATAATCAATATTTAAAAGTTCTGAACTCATAGTGTGACATGAGGAAGGGGGGTATTCCGGAGTCACTCACATTAATGCTAATTTTTCTGAAGTGTTAATATTATTAAGAAAGGTAATATTCCTATCAGAAACAAAATAAGTGATATATTTGGCTCATCATCTTTGGAAACATTCACATGTTTGCCTAGATTTCCAGTGTTATGACCAAGTCCCCATATTCCTGTTTTTTTTTTTTTTTAAGATTTTATTTATTTGTGAGAGATAGGGGGTGGGGGCGGCAGAGGGAGAGGCAGGCTCTCTGTGGAGCAGGGAGCCTGATGCAGGCTTGATCCCAGGACCCTGGGATCAGGGCCTGCATCAAAGGCAGATGCTCAACCATTGAGCCACTCAGGAGCCCCAATTCCCCATTTTCCATTTGCGTAGCCTTCCCACAAAGCATCTCATATTCCCTCTTATGAATCAGTCGTTAGTCAGTGTTAGATTTCTAAAACCCACCATCCAGTCTGCCCAATCTTGATGTTCTTCATAGCTACAATTTAACAATAAACACCCAGGACAAATTATGAACTGTGTATATTTATACAAAAATAAATGTTTGAGATATATCTTTTAAAAATTACCTGTGATTTCTTGTCAATGCCAAGGTGGTGAACTAGCCAGGGCTGGTAGCTTTCTGCTTCCAAAATCAACCTGCAGTAATTATAGATTTGAAAGGCAGATAAGGGTTCCAGGAATTAGCACCCCTACCACAAAATAGGCCCTTGGGGAAACCCCTAGAAAGAATAAAGGGTGTCTTTATCTGGACATGCGGTTATAACCCAGGGAACAGAATTGCTGGGAAAATACTTCTGAACTCTACCCCCCCACCGCCCCCATGCATACTCTAGACACCAGTGTCCTTTGGTAAATAATAGGGCCCTGAATAGATAAATAATTGACACAAAGTGTGGACTGATCAGCTTCTACATTCTACATTGACTCCTTCAAATCCTCTAGGCTGACAGACAAGGCTCACTACCAATATGTTTTCACCATAAAGAATTAAAAGGCATAAACCTTTTATTAGCTATTAGCTATTAGCTATTAGCTATTGCCTGGTAGAGTGGTTTCAAAGAGGGAGATTAACATTGAGTCCTGTTCTGGACCCTTCCCCCAAACTGCAGAGAGAGTAGTGGAGCCCAAGAGAAAATGAACTCATAACTTGAAAATAACTAAACCCTTATGGGAAAGACCTCTTCAGAAGAAAGATATCAAACTGAAAAATTTATGTTACCTGCTGCGGAATTATTGGAACACATTGGACAAGGATTTCAATTAAGCCTAATATCTTTGGGCATTAAGGGATAGGAATAGTAATATAAACAAGATCATTGCCACCATTCACCCAATGCGGATTGATTTCTATAGCTTGGAGTTTACCCAAACCAAAGAAACAGCAAAATATTTGCCACTGATGCTGGCGGCAGTCCATTATAATCACCAAGACAGAAAATGAAATTTTGTGTCCCTGTTTGTTCATTTGATTTTTGAACCCTTGTTTTTTGACTATGTGGTGCACCGCTCAGCAAGCCAAAGCGAGGTTTCCCCCAGGGACCTGGTGAAAGGACAATAAGACAGGGTCAAGCACCAAATAGGCAACTCCATAGATGGTCCTGTGTGATATAAACACAAACTTCTTTACATATATTTTCCAAGTAATAGATACACATAATTTAAAAAAGAAAATTCTGTAGGGGGATTAAAGTTTAATGCGACTGGCTCTTCCTTTCTCCTTGTTCCCTTCCTATAGAAATGACCTATAAATATTCAACAGTTACTTTTGATTCTTCTAAAATATAGGTTCCAGGAGGGCAGAGCTTCTCTGTGTCTTGATCTAGCATGTTGGAAGTTTTCTTCAAATGTCTGGCTATCCTGAAATATGAAATATCCTTTTCATATTTAAAAACGATGTAATAAAACACTCACTGAAATCTGGCATGGGGTAGGGCTTAGTAAAGATTGTAGAATTTTAACCCTTAGTGTTTGAGAGTCAAATCAAGTGTTTTAATTTTTCCCAGTTTTATTGAGATACAATTAACATATAATATATTAATTTAAGGTGTACAACAGTTTTATATATGTATATTTAGCACATGTAAAGAGTCCACCCATGTTGTCACAGATGGCAAGACTTCATTCTTTTTGTGGCTGAATAATATTCCAATACACACATCCACATCCACACACACACATATATATATATATACACATCTATGTATATATTTACATGTTTTCCATGTCTTGGTTACTGCAAATAATGCTGCAATGAACATGCAGGTGCAGCTGTCTCTTTTAGATAGTGATTTCATTTCCTTCAGATAAATACCTAAAAGTGGGATTGCTGAGAATGTAAACTGTTGCAGCCACTAAGGAAAACAGCATGGAGGTTCCTCAAAAACTTAAAAATGGAGCTATCATGGATCAAATCAACATTTAAGCTGAATTTCTCCTAAATGACAGAGATATAGGATTTATCTTTTAGAGGGGAGTGGAGTGGCTATATGTGCAAGGCATTTAGTTGAATAGAATAGAGCCATTCTGTTATTTGCTTTGGTGGAAGGTGATGAAGACACGAGCTTGACTGCAGATGTCCTCTCCGAGTACAGGAAAATGTGGACAGCTCAATCATGCCCCGTAGCCCTACACCTCATTCTTGTTCTCAGGTAGATCTATTCCCCACTCTTGAGGCTTTGGGGAATCCTTCAGGTTTTAGCTTCCTCTTTGGCTGGATTCCCTTCAGACATTTTCCAAACATGGTTTAAGCTGTTCTGTAGGTGGATTTCATTATTCGTTTTATGACACCCAGTTGTTTGTCATTAGGAGCCTATGTATTTTCTTATTACTGTTAATTACCCTTTATGGTATTAATGTGGATCTCATAGGAGAAAGTGGAGAAGAAAACGTGGGGCGGGTCTGTCACTTTCCTATGTAGTTTTCATGAAAGTTTTCTAGTGTGGCTCAGTGTTCTGGTTTTTATAGCCCTGGGAGCTGCCTTTAAAGAGACCATACTCTTCTTGAACCGTCAGTTTCTATTACTTCAATTCCTAAAAAGCAAGGAGGGGAGTAAAAGGTTCTTTATAGGACTATCTCAAACAGTGTAAAATAAAGTGTTGTCAACAATTAGCAGTTGTGTGTGCTAAGACTTAAAGTGCAGAGCAGAGGGGTACCTGGGTGGTTGAGTGTCTGCTTTTGGCTCAGGTCATGATCCCAGGGTCCTGGGATTGAGTCCCTCATCAGACTCCTCGCAGGGAATCTGCTTCTCCCTCTGTCTGTGTCTCTGCCTTTCCCTCTATGTCTCTCATGAATAAATAAATAAGATCTTTAAAAAATAATAAAGTGCCAGGCAGAGAAACTGGAAAGGAACAGGATCTTGAAGGATTGTGTCTGCTGGCTCAAGGTGCTGATGCTTTACACGTTGGCCTCCAGGCATCACTGAAGATGTGGACACAGAGCTGACCATTTGGACAAGGTCCCATTTTACCATTCTATTACATGGACAAACCAAAACAAAAAATGTGAAACATAAAATGGGAATGTGAAAATGAGGTCTCCGATGACAGAAACGTAAGAGATTTTACGACGCGTTTCTTTTGATTTCCTAGATGATTGAAAAAGAAAGAAGACTTGAGCTGCTAAAAAAAAAAAAAAAAAAAAGTTGATAGATAACAAAGCTACAGCTCAGAGTCAGTGGGGCTCTCCACCCAGAGAAGCTGGTAAACAAAAGAAGGCATGGTAGATTTTGTAGCCTTTGCAACAGGCAAGAAAGTAATGTGTTATGCCAAGGCTGGAAGGAATGCTAGTTGTTTAGGGGAGGTATATTTTTAAATTTTTCTGGATCTTAGTTTTAAATTTCTCTGATGTCAGCACATTTCACATCTGTCAATCAATAATTCTGAATGAAATACAGTAGGGTTGAGAAGCAGATTTGGGGCGAGAGATAAATTTGCTCTTGGCACTGCCACATGTGAACTCTACTGTCCTAAGGAAACTCTCAAAGTCCTAACTTTTCTTCTTTCCCTTGAAGGGGTTTAATTGTATGTGGTGCATCTGAGACACAGGGTTCAGTAAAGGGGGAGGCAAAGCTTTCAAAAACTGAAATACACCACCACCATCGTCACTTCCACTTACCACCCTCCACAATCTCACACACACATGGGTAACTTTTCTGTTTTGATCAAAATATGTATTCTTTTCCCCTATGTTTGATTGGAGGAGACCGTTTTAGATTGGTGGGTTAAAGATACAAAGAAGGAGTCTCTGAGTCTTCCTGCTGAGAAGTTGGGTAGCTGCAAATTTTGTTCATAAATACTAGCAATGTACCATTTCATTTCTATGTGTCATATTTAACCATCTTGTTACAAATGGAAAAAACCGGAAAACAGGAAGAAATACAAATGTCAGTAGAAACTGCTCACCTTTATGAGTACAGGTGATCTGAACACATTGGCTTGATCTTTATGCGCAGGTATTGCTTCCACAGAATACAGAGAGGACTAACGACTGTTTCAAGGCACCCTTGAAAATAATTATTCCCATGTCCTCTTTCTGCCCTTTTTCTCCTTGGTGGTCCTCAGACATTCTTTTTCTTTAATAGCACCAGAAGTAGTAGGGGGTAAGAAGAAGGGGTAGACAAGGCGATTTTGTGTACAGTTATAGATATGGCCTTTTGTAGTTTAATTTTTGAAACTGTGCAGCCTTTAGTTCTTTGAATCTATTTACACAGATGTTGGGGAAGACGGCTTGTAACCATCTACCACTGGCCTTGTGGTCACCTTTGCCTTAAAGCAATCTCTGGGAGGTACATTAAAAATGATTGTATTAGACACCCATTTCTATGATACCATGTTTTTATTCCACGTTGTCCTTTTGGAATGTAATCTAACCCATATTCTTTAGACAAGGCATGTTTACTTAGTATTATATGATTAGTTCATTTGGAGACCTATGGTTCTCTCATGCTAATATGAGTAGTCCATACAATATATATGGGGCAAGCTAACATATATCTGTTACGCTACTTAAACGAACATTTCAAAAATGTCGGAATTGGGTTTTGACATAAAATGTCAACGATTAACACTAAAGGGATGATAAATCCTATCATCTGATTTTTAGGTTATAAACTTTGATATTAAGGAAAATATTTTCAGAAGATCATATTGAACAAAACACAAGCTGAAATGTAAAAATATATGAAAACATATCATAATTCAGTAAAATTATTAAAATTAGCAAGAGATTTTGTCTTAATCTTTGTAACATTTTCCTGTATTAGCTACTATATGAAACATTATAAGGATGCAATGAAACACACTTTGATCTTATTTTTAAAATCTTGCTTTCTTGGTTTTTTTTTTTTTTTATTGTTGTTAATATGCCATTAAATGAGTAGGTCCTTCCTGGTTCTTCCTTTTAGGGATGATTTCTATTCCTTCAGATTTTGCAGGTGCATGTGTCCTGCTGCTTTGCCAAATGCCTTACCCCAGCAGGAGTTTTTACCTGGCCAGGTGTCATGGCTGCCAAGCTGAAAGAAGAACACTAAACTGAACCATAAGGGAGATGTGTGCAGTGTGGTTTCCACCCACCAAGTCAGAGATGTTACATTTATGATGGTACAGACGAGCCTGCAATAATGACTAGGCAGTTTCTGTACTTTAGCAAACTCTGATCTTGCTCCCTAACTGGTCATATGGACCTCCTGCTGCTAAGCCTAATAACTGCAGCTCAGATGCCTACATCTTTTCTCACCTTTTTACCAGGAAGGAAGCATTGTCTTTGATTGTCCATCAGGACTAATCCTTTCTCAGCGTGATACTTGTTAGCATAATTGCAGAGAAAGAACCAAAAAAGTACATTAGGAGTTGTTCCTTTTTAAAAGATATATGTAATTTGGATGAAAAAGGCACTGTATATATTTCACTAATTCTAATAGTTAAGGATTCTTTCATTATCATATTTTTCAACCTTTTATTTTCATTATTTGTGTGTAATTAGAAACCCTACTCAACCCCAAGGAAACTTTGTAATAATCTCTATTAACATTATTATCCAGGGTAGTTTCTGGCTAATATTTTTAAAGACTCCTAGTGCCTGTAGAACATGAATTATGAAAAATTCCAGTTACTTTTGGATCACCTTTGTTTGGTCTTACAATTGAGCTGTTCATGACTTGTGGGAAAATAGAATGAAAGAATTAGTTTTGAAGTCTCTTTCCAAAAGTTATGAAATCACTAAAATCCTTTTTATTCAATCTGCAGAGAATAAACTGAGAAAGCACACCTGTCCTTAAGGGAATATGCTGCCAGCACAAGAGTAAGATAAAATGAATATGAAAAAATATATGCTTGAATGAGTATAAATTCCATGTGCTAGAATAATTGTATACTTGAATTTTTATTTTTATTGTAAAATTTTTTTTTAAAAAATTATTTACTTAAGTAATCTCTACACCCAACGCGGGACTTGAGCTCATGACCCTGAGGTCAAGAGCTGTGCACTCTTTGGATGAGCCAGTCAGGTACCCCAAACTTGAAATTTAATAAAACAGAAAAGACTTCAAAATTTATTATTAATAAATATTGTAGCCCTGTTTAAAGAAAATGTAACTTAAAGAGTTTTATATCAGTGTTCAAGGTTACAAACAAATACTTATGAAGAAGATTGCAGGGATGGAGAATCAAAATATATCACATATTTGTCCCTGTATTTTATTTTTTGATCAACCTATAATGCCCTTAGTTTTTATGTTTCTGCACAAGGCTCAGCAAAGGTACAATGTCAGGAAAGTGAAGTTATCTGGGGCTTTGTCTGACCCAGATTGTAACTTGAAAAAAAAAAAAAAAGGGCTAAAAAGATTTTAAGGCTGAAATTAGGGCCAAAAATCTTGACAAGAGTCGAAAATATAATAAGATTCCCAGAACGTTACTGAAGTAAGTTTCTACTTCCATTTCATCTTCCAATAAAAATATGGTAATATATTTAGGTAGTATTATTCTTGCCAAAGTTTTGTTGCTGTTATGTTTTTAATGATATTGCTTGGTTCTTGATGTTGGAAGACACCTTTTTTTTTTGTTTTTTTTTTTTTTGGTAATAGTTTAAAACAACTCTTGTTCTGAAGAGGGAAAATCTTGATGCATGCATTGTTTTGTTAGTTTTGCAGTTATTTATCGTTTAACATGGTCGCCATGACATCGGGCAGAGTAAAAATTCCAAGGAGGTTCTCATTTAATCATATCATCTTAACATTAAAAAAAAATCACATTTATCCCAAGTTAGGTACGTTTTATTGAAGTTGAAATATACAATTTAAGGTTAGATTTTTATGAAGTTTTCATTTCTGTTAATGATAGAAAACAATTAGAAATTTAAGAGTTTTTTTTTTTAACTCATTTCAAACATGTTTTATGATAAACATTAGTTTGGAATATTGGGGGATTTACCCAAAAGCCCGGATTGAATTACAATAGGCAGGCTCACTTTCCTGCTCAGTATACTGCAGTCTGTGATGTCCTTTTGCTTAATTTTGTGACTTAACCAGTTCCATTTCCCCAAATACTTTTAGGAATCCCCAATAGGCTTATCCATGCCTTCACTGGAAGAGTCTGGTGCTAGACCACTGCCCATTTGTCTGCATGTCATTTATTTCTATGCTTAGCCCAGCTCCTCCCAGGTAGCTACTGCATGGATCCTCCCCACCTAAGTACACAAGACCAGGATCTAACTGTTGAAGACATTTAAATGAGATCTTTGAGATAGCATAAGGGTTTGACAGGACAGATAACAACAGATCAGACACAGGAGAATGAATCCTTTGTTTCACTCTTGTAATGATTTTGTAGTTTGCCTTATCACAACTGAGAGATTCAGGGAGAAGAAAGTGGTCCCACTGGCACTAGAAAAAAACATCTCGCAAGACCCAAGTTCCTATCTCATTATTGACCTTGTATGAGTTCCCCATGTTTGACCTTTTATAAATAAATGTTGGAGGACCCATACATACAGTCACAAAAACCAGTAATAATTTTTAGAGATGAATCCATACTAAAAAATGAAAGATTTCAGGGTGCCCTAGTGGCTCAGTCAGTTAAGCATCTGCCTCTAGATTTTGGCTCAGGTCATGATCTCAGGGTCGTGAGGCTGGGTCTGGTATCAGGCTTTGTGCTCAGGGGGGAGTCTGCTTGAGATTCTCTCTCTCCCTCTGTCTCTGCTGCTGCCTCCCCCCCTCCCCCCATGCTCCCATGCAGGCTTTCTCTCATCTCTCAAATAAATAAATATTTTTTTAAACATGAAATATTTCAAAACAGGAAACAATTTATCAAAATTTATCAAAATTTATCAAAATGTTGCATTGGTCTTAATTTAGAAAAAGTTTGATGTTATTATGCAGAGGAGTTTTCCCTGATGCCCATTGTCCTGGCTATCTACAGTCTAGATTATTTTTAAACCATCCTATAACCTAATATATCACTAGGCTAGATTTTCCAGTGTAGAATGTTTCACTGAAGGGACAATTCTTGTAAAAGAGAATCCCTCCTTAGGCATTAAAATTAGTTTGACTAAGGTTCAATATTTTGAGGCCAATCATTAGGGGTCAAGTTTCAAATTCTGGTGCTATCTTCACCAGAACAGTGGTTCTATTTAAGCAACGTTTTCAAGTTGTGATCTATTGGTATAGAAACGGGTCCTCAAGTAGGAGCAGTGGATGTGTTTATTCTTCCTATGACAATCATGGAACGGCGTTAGAGGGTCCTGACCTTGTCTTTATTGTGAGAATAAATGCTTCTTCCTATTTATTTTCCTGTATATACCCAGATGAAATCAGACTAAATATATGAAGGATATTTTAATGCAGAATAGATTTTACAAAATTTCCTTCTCTTCTGTAATAGTTAATTTTATATGTCGACTTGGTTAGGTCATGGTGTTTAGATACTTGGTTGAACATTATCCTAGATGTTTCTGTGAAAGCACATTTTATTTTTTTATTTTTTAAAAGATTAATTTATTTATTTGTGAGAGACACAGAGAGAGGCAAAGAGACAGGCGGAGGGAGAAGCAGGCTCCCTGCAGGGAGCCCAACGTGGGACTCAATCCCCAGACTCCAGGATCACGCCCTGAGCCGAAGGCAGATGTTCAACTGCTGAGCCACCCAGGCATCCCTGAAAGCACATTTTAGATGAGGTTAACATTTAAATCATGAAACTTTGAGTGAAGCTGACTCCCTTCCCTTATGTTGGTGGGCCTCATCCAGTCATTTTTAGGTCTTAACAGAAAAGACTGACCTCCCCAGGAGAAGAGGGAATTCTTCTAATAGATGACTGTAGGACTCAAACTGCAACACTTCCCTGGGTTTCCAGCCTACTGTCCTAGTCTGAAATTTTGGACTTTGCAAACCTCCACAATAGTGTGAGCTAGTTCCTTAAAATCTCTTTCTACATATACATGTATGTATACACAGACACTTAATTATATATATTTAATTAAGTGTATATATACACACCACACATACATGCATCCACGTATATACATACATTCTTTTGGTTCTGATTCTCTGGGGACCTCTGATTAATACAACTGCCAAAGCTCTTATTGTTTGTACTCTTAAAGATCTCTTGATATTTTCCCCCACCTCAGCTTTACTGAGATACAGTTGGCATAAAATATTGTGTAAGTTTAAGGTATGCAATACAATGATTTGATAATGTATGTATTGTAAAATGATCACCAAAATAAGGTCAGTTAACATATCAATCACCTCATAACTACTGTCTATTTGGAGGGGAGAGGAGTAAGAATTTAAAAATCGGTTCTCTCAGTAACTTTCAAGTAAGTAATACAAATATTGTTAACTATCGTCACTGTCATGTGCATTAGGTCCTCCAGACTTATTCATCTAAAAAATGGAAGTTGTACCCTTTGTTCAAATCTCCCCTTTCCCCCCAACTTCCAGCCTCTGAAAATCACCATTCTACTCTGTTTCTATGAATTCAGCTTTTTTTTTTTTAGATTCCACATGTGAGAAAATATAGCATTTGTCTGTCTCTGACTCATTTCACTTAGCAAAATATCCTTAATATCCATCTATTATGCCACAAATGTCAGGATTTCCTTATTTTTATTGTTAAATACTATTCCAGTATGTGTGTGTGGGTGTACATACTATATTTTCTTTATCAGGAAATTACCTTTGATCGACACTTGGGTTGTCCACTTGCTGTCAGTGGACACTTGTATTATTTCCATGTTTTGACTATTATAAATAATACTGCAGTGAACTTTGGGGTGCAAATATCTCTTTGAGATAGTGATTTCATTTCTTTCAGATATATACCAGAAATGTAATTTCTGGATCATATGGTAGATCTACTTTTAATTTTTTGAGAAACCGCCATACTCTTTACATTGTGGCTAGACGATTTATATTCCCACATCATTTCTACTCTTTATCTGAGACCTTAGTCTCCTGTGGAAAATCTTTGTAATTCTTTCAATAGATAAATTCTCTCTGTTCTGTGTTCTAATCCTATCTTTTTTTATATCCATATTAAGATAGAGGAGAGGAGAGAAAAAGAGGAGAGAGGAAGGATAAATTTAACTGGCAAGAATCTAAGTTTAGTGTTTTGTGAAATTCTCAATTGTTTTAAGGTAGATCTTAAATGCAAAAAAAAAAAAAAAAAAAAAAAAAACCCTTAATTTATTTCCCCTTTCTAATGAGGTAAGTCTTATTTTCTTTAGAGCCTTAAAAATATATCAATATGGTGTGATTAGCTCTTTAACATGTCCCATGTAATTTATTAAAGAAAAACTGACTTGATTCTATATATTATTTATATTAAGAAATCAAATATTTTCAGCTTATCTTTTTTTCATTCTATTTTAATGCTTAACAGTGTATTTTAGGTCAACCTAAATGGACAAGTATTTAGAACTTGAAAATAAAAAGAAGAATATTTTTTTAAAAATTAAAGTTTAGTATCTATCTTTGACAGCAAGCTGACCATTTTAACTAAATAAATTTAATTACCAAGAAAGTATATGCATATAAAAATCATGTGGCTCACACTGTACATACATACTGCAATGATATCCTAGGGGCATTAGTAGAATAGATCATCCATTGAATGATAACCACAACCCTAACACAAATAGTACACTGCAGAGTTTTTAAAACAGAGCACACATACATGTTGGATGGTCTTCCAATTGTACTGTTTTTTTTGTATGTGTGTGTCTGTGATTTTTAGATATCTATAGAGATTAGATCAGGGCCAAATATTTGAAAGTAAGCAGAATTCCTTTGAAATGAAAAAGAAAAGAATTTTTAAATGAATTTTCAGTTAAATAGGAAAACTAGATCAAGATTTCCCCTATTTTTTCGAAAAGACGTAGAGCACATTCAGGCAGAGAGTGCTCTGTCCTGAGTGACCCAGTGTCGGCCTTTACAGCAGGAATAGATTTGTTTTGGTAGACTGCTGTAGCCAGCTACCTGCAGAGAGAAGGGAATCCTAGTAGAGAGAATTCTTAATACAGTAGTTAAGTATTCTTTCATTTGGGTGAAGCGTTCCCATATGGTATTCTCTTATTTTCTGCATAATTTATAGACCTTTAATTTTAAAACGCTTTATTTCAAAATAAATAAAAATAATTTAAAAATTAACAAGAGAACTGTGTATCGTCCATAAAAAAAGTTTTAACCTATTCAAATCTAACAAGTCCACTCCAGGATGGCTGAGAACAAGATGTAAAATGAATGAGAAAAGAAAATAGAGCAGAGTGTACCAGATGTTTTTCATGTGTTGGCTGTACATATATCTTTCTCTTTAGCTTTTAGTTGCAGATTGAGTGCAATGTACATCATTTTATTCACAATAGATGGCTATGTATCATCTATTCACATATGGATATCATCTCTTTCAAGATTTATTGAAATAGAAAGATAGGAAAACACAACCAGGTATATATACTGAATTCTGTACAAGCAAATGCAAAGTATGTAGTTAGATGCTCTCTTCAAGGGATTTCTTATCACTGTCTCACTGGGTAGTGTAAGGATTAATTAGTTAAAGTTTGAAGGCTCTTTGAAGCTAGGAAACACTATGCAAGTGCTAAGCATTATTGTGGTAACTTGAGAGTGAGGCATAAGTGATTTGCAACCTCATCAGCTCTTTGAAATGTGTGTCTAGCCTGATTCACAGTTTTCTCTTACAGTGTTTTATGGATTGGAAAGTTCTTATCAGATTTTGAAGATGAAACATGTTCTATTGAAATTATACTAATCTGCACAACCGCTTTTTTTTCCTGTGTATTTAATAAAGTTTTTCAAAATAAAAGGAAACTTGAGGTGATTCTGAAGATAGTTTAATAAAGCATGATTTTGACATCCATTACAACTCATGTATTATCATGAGATTGACTAAGCTGTAGGTCTCCTAATTTGTGCAACCAAAGTCTAGTTCATTTGCATGAAGGTAGCTATTTCCATTGTTTATGGGAAAGACTTTAAAGGAATCAAGCAAGTATTCACTGTTTCCTTAATGCTTATATAGATTTTTATCAGCATATTTCAGTCATTTCTCACTGTAATAATGTCAAGTCTGAAGTGTTATTTATTATGCCTCTTAAGAAGATGCTTTAAACCATTAAACATAATAATTCTGTTATTCATAAGTCAAATTCTGCATACATCTTTCTCTCTTCTACTCGATGATTGTATATGTTAACATATGGAGAACAGTTATATAGCAATGATAACGTTTTATTTCATATTTATAAAAAGTTTTTGTTTGATAAAGTACCACATTTTTCAGTTTTCCTTTTTCTGGATCCCTTGGAGATGGCAATGAAGATATGGGATTTTGTAAAGCAAAGTAGATATGTGACAAACTGATTCTGAGTTAAACTGGATATTGCTCCTTCTGACATTGTTTTTGATGAAATTTTAAAACATAAAATACATAATAGTATAATAAATATCTATTTAACTCCACCCAGAAATAGCTGGTAATGCATACCTTCTTCCATTTGCATTACAGTCAGTTGTAGTTGTGGTATATCTTCTTAGACCCATTCCCTTTCCCCCCATCCAGTGGTGCCACTGTTAGGAACCTGAGGTTTAACTTTACCTTCATGTTTTCATAGTTTCATTGGAGTATATAGGTTTAAAAATAATACTTGCCCAGTATTTTATGAGTTTTTAATATTTATGTGACTATTATCTTAAGGCATGTATCATTGCATTATTTTTTCTACATCATAATCTTGTTGAGAGCTATGCATATTGATACCATACATCCTCGTCTGCTCTGCTCTGTTTTGTTCCATAATGTGTTTATCCAAATACTGTAATGAAAACCTTTCTTTATGCTTCCAGGTGTACATGTATAAGAATTTCTGATGAATATATAGAAAAGGAATAGCTAGATTGCAAGGTGTACACAATTTCAATTTGGGGGAGATCAAACATCCTCATTTGCTCCCAGGAATGCTATTTAAGTACTCTTGTCCACACATCCTGATTGGCTTAGCATTTGTCCTGGACTTTTCTATTTTAAAATGAAGTATTATCACAAGTCGCATTGAGAAAAACTAGTGTGAGTTTGGTAAATGTCCATGTTGTATAATTCTTACAGGTTTTATCATAGCTCTGTTAGAACACTGGGCAAATGACATGATAGAGTTCTAAGCTTGACAGGGAATTAAGTGTGAACATTGGCTCTATTTTTCAGACCCATTTCAACTGAAACATGGCTAATGCCACATTTTCAAGGACAGCATGCAGAACGCTGGATGATAAAACAATGTGTACTGGGGCAGTGGTGGCTGAGGATAACTGACTCCTTCCAATCTTGCATGATGGTGGTGGAAATGTTGGATGGATTTTTCATGCCATCTATTTAACTGAAACTAGAAGGCAGCATATGGTGGGTTTAGGGAGAATAAAAGAGAAGTTTGGGTTTATGTGAATAATGTGCAGGGAATGAAAGCTGAACACACAGAGAGTGGCTCATTGATCTTACTCAGTGGTTTTGTCATCCTCCAAACACCTACAACTCTTTATCGGGTTGGATGGTAATTGACTTATTTTGAAATAAAATTTCACCAGTGAGTTAAGACAATAAAAGTACTTATTTGATTAAAAACTAAGTACTGAATTTCCCTTTCAGGAAAGTGTATGGCAATCATAAAACTTGTACACTGTATCTGTTGATATTTTCTGCCCACTCTTGGGGCCTGGGGCTGTAAGTTGGGTGGTCTCATGAAATTCAGAAGATAGAAAAATAAGGAAAGAAATAAGTTGTTATTTCAAAAGTTAATAGTTACATTAAGAAAATGGCCTGAGGGTGCCATTATCACAGGCTTAGTATGTGAACCCAGAGGAAGTGTGTAAGTATATCACTCTGACAAGCATGGCTTTTCATTTAGATCAAATTGCTGTTTTCTGAAACAAATTGCATTCCTTTTTTATTTCAAATCTTTTCTTCACTTATGAAATACGTAGCAATGGCTGTTAATAGCATTGGAGGGGAGGAGCAGAGGAGAATCACATTAGCAGCAGAGGAGAATCACAAATAGTTGAATATTGCCATTTAGGTATTTTACACAGAAAATCAAATCAAAAAATGCTTCATTTGAACATCCAATTTATGCAACCAGAAAAAGTACTGGAAGTTTATGCTGTTAGAAATGAAACATTTGACAGTATTCTGGACGCTTTTTAAAATTCGCTCAAAAGAGTAAACATGGGTGATAACTTGTTGGTGAGAACACACATGATGTTTGGAGAAGATTGTGGATAATTTCATTAAAAATTAATAGTAAACTGCATTAAAAGAAATAACAATTTTCCAGAAAAGAACCAAAGATAATTATAACTAACAAACCACTTTAAGTATACAAATATGTTCCAGAATAATTATTCTGCTTGCTATTTTTTTAAAGATTTTATTTATTTATTCATGAGAGGCACAGAGAGAGAGAGAGACAGAGGCAGAGACATAGGTAGAGGGAGAAGCAGGCTCCATGCAGGGAGCCCGATGCGGGACTCGATCCCAGGTCTCCAGGATCAGGCCCCGGGCTGAAGGCGGCGCTAAACCGTTGAGCCACCAGGGCTGCCCTTTAATGTTTAAATAAGGAAGTTATCTTTGTTTTGCTTCAAGGTATATGATTATGGTTTCGAATTTTTGAAAAACTTTATTTTCAAAAACAATTTTGAAGAGAATTACATATAATTCCATCAATGTAATTAAAGCAATTTGTTAGTAAATAGAAAAACAAATATGAAAGATCACAGAATCTGATATAGCTTAGTATACTCTTTTATTCTAAAAACCTCTCAGTTTGACAAAACGTTTTTATAGCCACCTAGCTTCACTAGACATCATTAAATTACTCTGTGTATTGATGCAACAAATCTATTTTTTTGTTAACAGTTTGTCTTACTTTAAAAGTTGCCAGAATAATAAGGAAAGGTGGAGCTTTGTGCAGTTTTGAGTTGTATCTTCCTAATTATTATTGAGCTTGAACATCTTGTCATTTTTTATCAGCCATTATAATTTTCTCTTTTTTGGCTATCTCCTTTTTTCTATTAGGTTAGACTACTTTTTTTTCCTCTATTGATTTATAAGAGTCATTTTGATATTTGGGGGACACTATTATGTTTTCCACATATATTTTTAATAACGCTTATCTGGAGGTTCATGGGGACCCAAGGTAAATTTTGGAATGCTTCCAGAAAGCCAACTCCAAATTTATTCTGGGGCTATAATGGTAGCCTCAAATGAATTAAAGTATTTTGCCATTTCAGCAAAACATATTTAAAGATATTCATTAAAGAACTCTGAAGCACGAAATGCTATCATAAAAAATGCTGCAATTAAAGAGCTGTTAAAGTAAAATTCCCTGCCCTTGTAGAAAGCAGCTACTTGTTAAATGCTGATTACCTAGCTCCTGGATGATCTACTCATTATTTTACAATTGTCTTTTTGGTAATAAATAACCACTTAGCAGTGGTTAGTCTTTGTTACAAATGTGGGTTCTCCAAGCCGTATTTCAGATCACTGAGTCAGAATTTCCAAGAAAATTCCTCACACTCTGGATTTTTGAAAAGACTCAGGTCACTTTTATCTTTGGGAAAGTCTAGGAAACTCCACTCTGACACAAAGAGCAAAAACAATGGAAAGCAAGTGAGAGGCAGAAAGAAATACCTTATCCTCTGGCCACCCTGCTCCTTCCTTAATCATCTGCCTTCATTTTCTTTCTCAATCTTGGTAAATAATGCTCCGGGCGGCCAGCATTTCACGGGAGTCAGAAATCTGTTGGTTTGCAATTTAGCAAAGAGTAAGAAACCTATTTCTGAGCATTTTCCTTGAGAGTATAAGATTTCTGGCTACACACTCATGTGTCAGTTAATGCTTATTTCTTGCTATAAAATAGCAATATTTAACAACAATGTTTTGCCACTGTGGCAAAATAACCTCTGTAAATATTCCACTGCAACTAAAATTATATTGAAAATTTGGAGAATGACATTTTGAATTCCAGATATTCATGGGCTATAAAAAAGCAGCTTGAGAAAGCAGAAGCTATAATGAGAAGGGTTCTTATTCTTATTAACTTCTAAGTTGTTTTGTGTTGAAGGAGATGTGCAGGTATTGGATGAACAGGTAGGTCACTGAAGGATAACTGTAGTTAAAGTCGTAAAAGCTTTGGTGAGATTGCACATGGTAAGATCTCCACGGGAAATTTAGACCTTGGCTCAGCTGGGAGATTTCAAAGACAAGGATATTTCTGATTCTTCATTGATTCTCGAGTAGGCTCTTAAGGGGAGATAGCACAATATTGTGGGAAAAGGCCAATTTTGTAGTCAGATAACAGATTTTGAGAAGTTAGCTAACTGTTTTAAGTCTCAAATTTCAGGTTTGGGAAATGGGTTAAAAATATCTACTTATCAGAGAAGGTGGTTATAAAAATTACATAATAAAATAATGGCAATTGATTATATTTGCCCTGTCCTTGTCCTTAAAACAAAGACCCCGTTTAACTCACTTACTCTGTATAGCCTGCCTTTAAGAAACACCTTCCTGGTGATGAAGAAAAGAATAGTTATTCCGGCAAAATAGGGTACTTAGTCCAAGATTGACTTTTCAGGGCTCCAGCTGTTCTGTAAGGAAATTGACATGACTTGCAAACAAAGTGGATAATTGTGGGTTATTTAGGAGGTGGTCATTATTTACTATGCCTGTACAGTCCTCAGAAAGGGCGTACGGCTTGCACTGAAGAGTAAGATGAGAAGGGGGAGAGTCATTGGGAAAACCTTGCATCAAGGATGAATCCTCTAAATTTCTGGTTTGAAGTACTGGGGGTTCGGTGCTACTAACCTCAGAGCTAGAGGAGTACCATAGAAGGACCCATGCTTTGTGGGTAAGGTAAAAGGACTTGCTTTGATATGTAGACGTGTAAAGTAGAAAGTTGTACATGTCTTATCTGGCAATCAGAGCAGAAATTAGGCCTGGAATGTAACTTTGTTAGTAGTCAGTATTTAAGAGACAGTATTTATAAGTATTTAAGTATTTATAGAGACAGTATTTAAAGCCCCAAGAATGCATGCATTTAGGAAGGAAAGCAGACAGGATCCATGATTAAGACCTAGCAATTCCAACATCTAGAGGTTTGGTAGAGGAGCCAACACAAGGCAAATAAAGTTCATGTTAAAATTGACGGGAAAAGATATTATTCAGTAAAGAGATATTGAGACAACTATTAGCTAGCAAATTGAGGACCTAATATAACTTCTAGAGTGTCTTTGATCAAGTATCCATATGTAAAACAACAAAACCCCTTACATGCTGGAAGTAAAATATAAAATGGAATTATTTTTAATATCAAAATTGTATAATCCAAAATTAAATAATTATTATGAATTCTATTAGCAGATGTGTTCTATTATTCCTTTCCTTTACTTCTTTATTTGTATGGCATATAAACTCACTACGCAGGGACTACTCTTAACCCAGTTAACGTTTTTTTGATAGTACCTCTCTGCTTTTAATATGTGCAACATCACATTCCTTGGTAGAGAGGAAATGCAGACTTTGAGATGTTAAATTTAAAACACCTTTGCTTTTTAGAGTTGGGCTTCTGAAATGTGGTTTATTTAGGGATTCTCATCAGACCTTGATTTTTCAGGTTTCTGTGATTGCTTCTCCAAAATAATCAGTGTCTGAGGCGATGACTACAATAAAATTAAAATTATGCAGGCTTTTAAGAAAATTATGTGTAAAAGAATTCCAACCTCTTAAATTTGAGTCCTTAATAGCATTGCTTTCATCTAAGTGAGTTCTCCACTCACTTTCCTGAGAATTTCAATCTTTTTCTCCCCCTCAGACCAGATAATACAATTAAGAACACTGTTAAGCTTGAGATTCTCATCTATAAAAATAAAGACCGCATAAAACCTTTTAAAAATTCAAATCATTCTATAAATTCTCAACATGGAATTTTTTCAGAACAAAACTGTGGAGTGAATAAATTTTATCTTAGGGTCCTCACCTCCTCTTCTTCCTCGTGTACCTTTTCCTTTCCCTGGGCACCTACTGCCTGGGTGTAGTCCACATGGACATATTGATTAACTTAGGGAGAAATGTTGCTTCTATCACATAAAGATTTCTTAGTCATTACCTGGTATCTCTCTCCATATTTACTTAGGCTGTCTTTTACTTCTTTTAATAAAATCTTACGATTTTCCTTGAAAGACAGGTATAATTTTTTATAGGTTTATACCTATGTGTCTGATAACTTTGTTCTTGTTAATAGTATCGATTAAATTTTACACTCTCTATTTCTTGGTGTAAATAATTACAATTTGTATTTGTCTATTAATCTCGTTCAACTTCACTGAACTCCTCCTAATCATGCAAGTAATTTTTCTTCACTTCCTTTTGTTTTTTCTATGTAAATAATCATATCTTCTGCAAACAATGTTTCTTCCTTTCCTCTCATATAACTTCTTACAAAATCCTTTTTTATGTTTTATCATATTTGTTAGGAATTTCAAGACAATGTTGAATAGAAATGTTGATACTGGGAATCTTTGTTTCACTTTTTAAAATAGAAAGTTCTTAAAGCTGCATCATTAAGGTGTGGTATTTTATGTGAGATCGTGATAGAAATATCATATGGTCAAGGAAATTCTCATGAAGTAACTTGCTAAGGTTACTTTTTGATTTGATTTTGACCCAAGGGGGTGTTGAATTTTATCAAAGGCTTTTTCTTGCTGTTGGCTGAAATGGCAACATAACTTTTTCTCTATTTAATGTAGTAAAAGTACATGACTAAATTTTCTAAAGTCTACTCATCTTAAAACTATACCTCTGTAGGCTGTGGAGAGGGGCACCTTATAAAAGAATTATATGTATTTTGTTTATTGCTGCATTTAGTTTGGCCCTGACACGTTTTAGATATGGATTTCAATTCTTTAATGGCTCTCACTTTAATTTTCTCATTTCTTATGAAGTTACTTTTGATAAGTAATTTTTTAATTGTTCATTTCTTTTTAAAAATTTTAAAAGATTTTATTCATTTATTTGTGAGAGTGAGGGGAAGAGCAGAGAGGGAGAGGGAGAAGCAGAATCTCTGCTGAGCAGAGAGTCCTATCTGGGACTTGATCCCAGGACCTGGGGATCAGGACCTGAGCCAAAGGCAGCTGCTCAACCACTGAGCCACCCAGGTGCCCCTAATTGTTCATTTCAATGTTTATAGTTTATCAGTCTTAATTGCTCAGAGCTTTAAAATTTATTTTTGTTCATAGCATATTTTTAAATATATATTAAAATTACTTCATGATTATCTCTTTTGTCATTCATTCCTAAATTTGCTTTTTGTCTTTTATTTTCCTTTTTCTTCTGTATGTTGGCCTGAGTAGCATCTCTTTTATTAGCCTTTTCAAAGAAGCAGCTCTGATTCTCTTGATTTTTTTCTATTATTTGTTTTCTATTTTTGTAATTTTAGTTCCTCTATGTATTCCCTTCCTTCTGCTTCTTTTGGGGGGGGCTAACTCTGTTATTATTTTTATATACTTTTTTGAATGGGGAGATAGTTCATGAAGTTTTAGTCCATTTTTTTCCCTTCTAATATATTCACTTTAAGCCTCAAAATGGACTCTAATCTGGCTCATCCATATTGTGAAAGATGAGCTTGAGAGTGGTTTGTTTTTTTTTGGTCCTTTGTCTCTAAATATTTTCCAGTGTTCTTGTTAGTTCTAGGTTTAGTTTGGTTTAGTATATGTTTAGATACGGTTTGGTGTTAATTTAATCAGCTTATCACTTCCTCTACTTTTGAGACTGAGTATTAATATATTTTATCCATTCTCATATTTTCTTAATGATTGCTTCCTTGAGCATTGCCTCTCACCTCTTTTCTCTATTTACCTCTTCTGGAATTCCCATTTAACCGATGTTGGACTTGTCATTCTCTCCTACATGTCTCCTTCATCTCCTATTTTTATTTTCTGTCCCTGCACCCTCTGTGGCATTCTTAAAATTTTCCCTGGCTTATTCTCTATTCTTTTATTGCTGTCTTCATCTTTGTCTAATTTTATCTTTAACCTGTTTATCCACTCGTCTTTGATGTTAAAAACGTGATTTTTAAATCTGTCTGTTCTGTTGAAAATGTCTTATTCTTTTCCTACTATACCAATTACTTAAAAAAATCACTTTAATCCAACTTCATACTGTCTTTCAGTTCATCATTGTATCATCCAAATACTTGGTGTAGTAGTAGGCTGTCCACTGTTCAAGGTTCCTCATTATGGACTCGCAAGTATTATGAAAGTTGAACTGTCATCAATTATAAGAGGCAACTTTTCTCTTTATATCCTTAAGAAAGAAAAATAAAACCAAGTACTGATTGTGATTTTAATACCCTGTTGTTTCCAGATACCCAAAAATGTGAAAAATGCCTCTAAATCTGAGTAACTATGACATAGACACATCATTGTGTGTTTTGTACATCCTATGTAGTGAATTCACCTTTAGGCAGAATTTGTGTGCATATGTGTGTGTAGGTATGACGATCACTTGTGGCTACTTTGTGAGGACATCTTTCCAGAGTGGCTTTCATATTCTTATACCAAAATCTCTTAGACCATTGCTGACTAGAGACTAATTTTTTAAAAAGATTTTAAAAATTTATGTATTCATGAGAGAGGCAGAGACACAGGCAGAGGGAGCAGCAAGCTCCCTGTGGGGAGCTTGATGGGGGGACTTTATCCCAGGACCCCGGGATGATGACCTAAGCCAAAGGCAAATGCTTAACCACTGAGCCACCCAGGTGCCCTGAGACTAATTTATACATGAATTTCTAGGCCTGAAAATTCCTGGATCATGGAGGTGATTTAAATTTGACCCTTAAATCATCAGGCCCAGACCTACTGCTTGGAATTCTCAAGTACTCTGTTTTCTTTCTCTTCTGAGAATCAAATGCAGAGATAAACAAAACCACCCTGCAATCTCACTTCCAGCATATTCCAAGATTTTCTCTCCTGTCTCATGTGGACCTTGAAAATCATGCTCATTAATTCTCCAAGGCAACAAGGCCCAGATAACCCTCAACTCAGTTCATTTTTTTCCAGTTCTTTATTCTTTTAATATAAATTTGTAGATTGCCTAGTGTGCAATACCAGCTAAGTGGTTTATTTATATTATAATGAATACCAATCAGGATGGTGTATATATATATATATATAATATTTATGGAGATATATATGTGTGTATATATATACATATATATATACACAAATATTATATATGTGTGTATATATATATATGTATGTGTGTGTGTGTGTATATATATATATATATATATAGTCCGAGTAGAGTTTTTTGAGTTCTTGCAGTTACGTATCCCTCTGTCTATTTACAATTGGTGTTAGTGTTAACTCAGTTTGTCTTTAAATAGCTACAGAAGGGATACATAAGTTTATTTATATTATAATGAATACCAATCAGGATGGAGATATGTATATATATTATAAAGGGATATATAAAATATATATATAATATTTAAGTAGGCTCCATTCTCAGCACAGGGCCTAACACAGGGCTTGAACTCATGACCCTGAGATCAAGACCTGAGCTGAGATCAAGAGGTGGGCACTCAACCAACTGAGCCACCCCGGTGCCCCTATCAGAGGTATATTATTGAGTTATTTTACATTTTAAAATACATATTACTTTTTATTTGAACTCAAAAATTCACAATGATTTTCTTTTCCCATTTTGATCCATTTTCATCTGTTTTAATTTCCATTTCTTTTCTGAGTTTTGTTTTTAGCTCTTTGTTTCCCATCTTGCCTTTGAGCTGTTGCTGCTTATCTTTCGATTTTGTTTCAGAGTGGCCTTACTTTCTTTTATATATGGATTTTGATATGAAATATTTGCTCTTTTTTATCTGGTTCATGATGTATTTTTCTATTTGTCCATTTTTCGTGTTGTTTATATTGTTTATTTCCTTTTCCCCTCTCATATCCTTACAGAGCTGCCATGTTGGTTACTTTCTTTTAAGTGCTAATCTTGCGTGGGTTCATTCTTCTGGTGTGATCTGTGCTATGGAAAACGGTGTAGGGAAGTGGCCTGGAGAATGAGATGGGAGGGAAGACTTCCTCTTCTATACTCTAAACTTGGAGTTTGAATTCTCCTTAGGTTAGGAGAATGTTTGCAGGGGCTGTCAGTGAAGTCTCAGGTCTCAAGTCTTACTGTGGACTAGGTTCTCTAGAGCTGTCTTGCTTCAATAATTGTATTGCTTACTTCTCCCCAATATTTCTTGACTTTCCTAAAAATCAAACGAAAAACAACCAAACAACTGGTTCCTGCAAACATGACAGTTCTGTACTATTCCTCATGTAGTTCCACGTCCTGTGCTACTCTGCTAACTCCCGCAAGACATAGAGATGTCATGCATTCCACCTGGCACAGCAAGACCTGGATGTTCTGGGGAAGGAGATGTTCTTTATATAACTCAAGGAATGCTGCTGTCTTGAGAAATATTTTGCACTCCATGTGATGTCTGCAAGTGTATAACTGAGCACCAGTCTAAATATTCTATCTAACTGGTGTCTTTTTTTTTTTTTTTTTTGCCACCCCTAGTAGTCTTACCTCATAACCTATGGTTCAGGACCAGTGCAGGAGCAAGAAGTGGCTTACCTAGCACTCCTTACCTAATGGGAAGCATACAAACTAAGTAATTGTAGAGGGCTTCCTATGCAAATGCAGCTTTATGACATGCTCCTTCACATCGTATCCATGTCCATTCAAGTTTAGTCCTTACAGATTTCCTAGTGGTGCTGTTAATTTTTTTTTTTTTTACTTTCATTGAAATATGATTTTATTTTCTTTTGGTGGTTTTTGCTCTATGTTTATTTTTTTTAGATAAAAGAACAAGATTGAGATATTTTTACAAATCCTTATATGGAAGTCATCCTCTAAATCACTGAAAAATATATATGTTGTGTGCATAGCAAAAGGTGGTATGTTGATTCCTTCTTATTTTAAGAATAATGAGTTTCATTGCATTTTGCTTTATTATACTTTGCACAGATTGCATTTTTTACAAATTGAAAAACAATTTGTGGTATCCTGCATCAAAAAAATCTGATGCATTTTTCCAATGATATTTGCTCACATCGTGCACATTTTGGCAATTCTCACAATATTTCAAACTTTTCCATTTTCAATGTGTTTATTATGGTGAACTGTGGTCAGTGATCTTTCATGTTACTATTGTAACTGTTTGGGGGAACCACTAACTGTGCCCATAAGATGGAGGACTCAATCCATAAATGTTGTGTGTTTTCTCACTGTTCCACCAACTGGCCTTGTGCCTGTCTCTTACCCTATCCTTGTGATTCCCTATTCCCTAAGACACAGAAATACTGGATTTAGGTCAATTAATTAGCAAACCTACAATGGCCTCTAAGTGTTCATGTGAAAGGAAGAGTTACACATCTCTCACTTTAAATCAAAAGCAGAAGTGATTAATCTTAGTGAGGAAGTCATATTAAAAGCTGAGTTAGGCTGAAGGGTAGGCCTTTTATGCCAGTTATCTGAGTTCTGAATACAAAGGAAACTTCTTGAAGGAAATTCAGAGTGCTACTTTAACGAGCACGTGAAGGGTAAGAAAACAAAACCGCCTTACTACCTTATTGCTGATATGGAAAGAGTTTTAGTGGTCTGGCCAGATGGTCACACTAGCTACAACATTCCCTTATGCCAAAGCCTAATCCAGAGAATCATCCTAACTCTCTTCAACTCTATGATGGCTGAGAGAAGAAAAGTTTGAAGCTAGCAGATGTTAGTCCATGAGGTTTAAGGAAAGCAGCTATCTCCGTGATTTAAAAAAAAAAAAAAAGTGCAAGGTGAAGCAGCAAGCGCTGAAGTAGAAGTTGTAGCAAGTTATCCAGAAGATCTAGCTAAGGTGATTAATAAAGGTGGTTACACTAAGCAATATATTTTCAATGTACATTAAACAGCCTTCTCATGGAAGATGCAGCTATCTAGGATTTTCATAGCTAGAGAGAAGTCATTGTCTGGCTGGCAAATTGCAGCAGACCAATTCTCTTGTTAGAAGCTAAGGAAGTTGATGACTTTAAGTTGAAGCCAGTGCTCATTACCCATTCAGAAAATTTAGGACCCTTAAGAATTATGCCAAATCTACTCTGCCTGTGTTCTAGAATGGTACAACAAAGCCTGGACAACAGCATATTTGTTTACATAACGGCTTACTCAATATTTTAAGCCCATTATTGAGACTTACTTCTCAGAAAAAAAAAAAAAAAGATTCATTTCAAAGTATTACTCTGCGCTACCTTGGCTTTGTTGACAGTGCACTTGGTTACCCAAGAGCTATGATGAAGATGTACAATGAGATTGATGTTGTTTTCATTCCTGCTACCACAGCATCCATTCTGCAGCCATTGGCTCAAGGAGTTATTTTGACTATTAAGTCTTATTATTTAAGAAATACATTTCATAGTTGTCATAGATAACAATTCCTCTTGGGGACTTGACAAAGGAAACTGAATACCTTCTGGAAAGGATTCACCTTTCTAGATGCCATTAAGAACATTTGTGACTCAAGGGAAGAAGTAAAAATACTAACCTGAACAAGAGTTTGGAAGAAGTTGATTTCAGAGGACTTTGAGGGGTTCAAGGCTTCACTGGAAGAAGTAATGCAGATGTGGTGGAAATAGCAAGAGAACTACAATTAGAAGTGGGGCTTGAAGATAGGACTGAGTTGTTGGCCATCTTACGATAAAACATCAAGGGGTGAGGAGTTCCTTCTTTGAGCAAAGAAAGTGATTTCTTGAGATCGAATATACTCCTGGTAAAGATGATGTGAAAATTGTTGAAATGACAACAAAGGGTTTAGAATTTTACATAAATTCAGTTGATAAAGCAGTTTTTGAGAGAATTGACAGGGTTTAGAATTTTACATAAATTCAGTTGATAAAGCAGGTTTTGAGAGAATTGACTCCAATTTTGAAAGAAATACTACCGTACGTGAAGTGCTATCAAACATGCTATAGAGAAGTCATTCACTAGAGGAAGAGTCAATTGATGTGGTAAGCTTCACTGTTGTCTTATTTTAAGAAGTTGCCACAGCCACCCTAGCCTTCAACAGCCAGCACAATGATCGGTCAACTGCCAGAAAGACCCTTGACAAGCAAAAATATTACAACTTTCCAAAAACTCAGATGATGAGGAATATTTTTTATCAATGAGGTATTTTTAATTAAAATATATACATTATTTTTTAGACATAATGCTATTGCACAGATAAATTACAGCATAATGTAACCACAGCATTTATATGCACTTGGAAACCAAAAAATTCATTTGACTCACTTTGTTGTGATATTTGCTTTACTGTAGTAAACTGGAGCCAACCTACACTATTTTTGAGGTATGCCTGTATTTTGCTATTAAATTAACCGGTAGCACTTGTGTTCTTTCACCTTCCATGTGGGGGCACGGAGTGTGATGTTAAAAATTAAAACAAATTACTTTCTTTGGAAAACTATCAATTTATTGACAAGTAGTTTTATTTCAGGGTGAAATTAAAGATAGTTGCAGGGGATCCCTGGGTGGTGCAGCGGTTTGGCGCCTGCCTTTGGCCCAGGGCGCGATCCTGGAGACTCGGGATCGAATCCCACGTCAGGCTCCCGGTGCATGGAGCCTGCTTCTCCCTCTGCCTGTGTCTCTGCCTCTCTCTCTCTCTCTCTCTCTCTCTCTTGCTCTGTGTGTCTGTGACTATTGTAAATAAATAAAAAAATAATAATAAAGATAGTTGCAGAATACCTTTCAACCAGTGTTATCTAACTCCTTTCTGATTCAGGGAAGTGGTGCTTTCTTGCTTGGTATCCTTAATCCTGCACTCTGTCATTTTCTCAGAGAAAATTAGTAATAGAATATCAGCTTTAGCAACTCAAAATTCTTGATGTGCTTGCTACCTCTGCCTCTGCTTGATCTTAAAGTTGTAACTCATCTTATTGGTTGACTTCACTGTCTTTATTTCAGCTAAGTTCTTCAAAGCTTCAAAACAGGGTGGTGAACTTCTGGTTTCCAGTACAGCATGTAAGGAGCTTAGAGGTTGCCACCCCATCCTAACAATAAGTAAAAAGCTGTGCAAACTGAAAAGTCAACAACCCTTCTTAGGCCCATCAGTAAAGTCAGGTCACGGTCCTAAACATTGGAGGGGTAGACGGGTATATACAGAGAAGCACAATTTAGCAGAGCAGCAACCTGTGAGCAGAAACTTCAGTAGGAACTGGTCCCTGGACAGGAAAAGCTGAAGTGGTAATGGACAAATTGCTGAAGGCTCAGTGTGAACAAGTCTGAGCGTTAAAAACTCTAGGGGGATACACTCAAGGGGGAATCCACAGGCTTTTGTGAGTTTTAACTCCTAGGGCTTGCCCAGCTCCTCAGAGTGAAGATCAGAGAAAATTCCCTCATGCTTTCAGCAGGGAGAGGGGAAAAGGAAACATTTTAAAATACACCGGATCATCCTATTCCTTTGAAGGAGGCTTGCCCACAAGGGGGAACTATTTTACTAGACCTAATCTGCGGCTGGGGTTTTATGGCCACTTAATATGCCTGGGGGAAGGGAACACCCATTTCCAGCTCCCTTTCCCCTTCCTGTCCCACTTTGGGATTGGAGGGAAAAGTACTGGTGAACTTTCAGTCCAGAAGTATAGGCTCACCAAGACTGAGACCCAACTATAGGCCTATAGAATGCTTGCCCTCCCCGACACCTTACCACTTCATTACATTATTAAAGGCCTATTTACTGCAGTTACTTTTACCCTGTACAACATATCTACCTTTCAAGAAAAAATTGCAGTGTAGGCTGAAAAGACAAAAAACAAAAGCAAAAAAGTTTGATGAGACTAAACAAGGAGAAGTGGAGTCGGATATGGCAGGAATGTTGGAATCATCAGACCAGGAATTGAAACAAAACAGAATGATGTTACCATTAATATGCTAAGGGCTTAAATGGAAAGAGTGGACAACATGCAAGAAAAGATAGATAATATAAACAGAGAGATGGAAATTCTAAAAAAGAAATAAAAAGGAATGCTAGAGGATCAGCAGCAGCGTTACAGAAATGAAGAATGCTTTTGATGGGCTCAGCAGTAGTAGAGCTTGGCTGAGGGCACAATTGCTGAGCTTGATGATATGACAACAGAAACTGACAAAACTGAAAAGTAAAAACTGAAACTGACAAAACTGAAAAGCAAAGCAAAAAAAAAAAAAAAGCCAGAGAATATCTGAGAACTATGGGGCAATTACAAATGTGTAATATACATATAAGGGGAATATCAGCAAGAGAGGAAAAAGCAAAAGACACAGAAACAATATTTGAAGCAATAATGACCAAGAATTTCCCCTCAATTAACGTCAGACACCAGCCCACAGGTCCGTGAAGCCCAGAGAACACCAAGTAGTATAAATGCAAAAGCAAACAAAAAACCAACCAAACAAAAAGCCACACCTAGGAAAATCATATTCAAACTTTAGAAAATCAAAGATTTAAAAAAAATGGGGGGAATCCCTGGGCGGCCCAGTGGTTTAGCGCCTGCTTTCAGCCCAGGGCATGATCCTGGAGTCCCGGGATCGAGTCCCACATCAGGCTCTCTGCATGGAGCCTGCTTCTCCCTCTGCCTGTGTCTTTGCCTCTCTCTCTCCTCTGTGTCTTTCATGAATAAATAAATAAAATCTTAAAAAAAAAAAAAGGGACACCTGGTGGCTCAGTTAGTTAAACTCTTAGTTTCAACTCATGTCATGATCTCAGGGTCATGAGATACAGTCCCAGGTCTGGCTTGTGCTTAGCCATGGAGTCTACTTGAGATTCTCTCTCTCTCTCTCTCAAATAAATAAATAAATGGATCTTAAAAACAAAACACCCAGAAGAATAAAGCAACTTACCTATAGAAGAGTAGAGATAGGAATTACATTTTACTTCTCCTCAGCAGCCTTGCAAACAAGAAAAAAATAGAGTGAAATGTTTAAAGTGTGGAGAATTTTGTATGCTGCAGAATTATCCTTCAAAAGTGAAGGAAAAATGCTTTCTCAGACCAAATTTGAGGGAATTTGTTGCCTGTAGACAGTGCCTTGTTAGAAGTTCTTTAGAAGGAATGAAAATGTAGGTTGGACATTGGGATCTACATAAAGAAAGGAAGGCCATCAGAGAATGAATAGGTGAAAAGTGAAAACTTTTATTTTTCTTGTTAATTGACTTAATAGATAACCCTTTGAAATAATAATAGCAACAATGCATTTGATTATATGTGTAATATATATAATATATATGTATGATATATAACCAAATCCATTTTGTGTATGGGTACACACCCCCTCCCCCCCGACAGATGTATAAATGAAATGAATGGCAGTGATAATAGAAGAACTGGGTTCCTTGATATTTACCCAAAAGAATTCAAACCTTATGTCCACACAAAAATAGCAGCTTTATTCATAATTACTAAACCTTGGAAGCAACCAGGATATCTCTGCAAAGGAATGCATAAACTATGATACATCCAAATGAGGGAAATTACTCGGCACTAAAGAGAAATGAGCTTTTAAGCCATGAAAAGACACGGAGGAAATTTAAGTGCATATTACTAAGTGAAAGAGGCCAATCCTCGAGGGTTATATACTATATGATTTCAACTATATGACATTCTGGAAAAGGCAAAACTTACAGAGACAGTAAAGCATCCATGATTGCCAGGAATTAAGGCAAGAGAGGCAAGATGAGTAGAGAGAGTACAGAGGAATTTTAAAGCAGTGAAACTATTCTGCCCAACACTACAGATTCACGTCAGTGTACATTTTTTCAGTACCCATAGACTGTACAGCACCAAGAGTGAACCCTAGAGGAAACTACAGACTTTGAGTTGATACTGATGTTTCAATGCAGGTTGATAAATTGTACCAAGTGCATCACTGTGTTAAGGGATGTTGATGGTGGAGGAGTTTGTGTGGATGTGGGGACAAGGTATATGGAAGCTCTCTATACTTTCTGCTCAATTTTGCTGTGAACCTAAAACTTTTCTAAAAAAAAAAAACCCACAGATCTATTAATAAAAGACCCAAGTGATTTAATATGCTGATTATCATTTCGGTCTTCAGCAGAACTACTCCCACCTGGGGTACTGTAGAGGATTTCATTTCAATGCTTTAACTTTCAAGTCAAGGAGGAACTTAGACTGAATCCATACCTGCTTCCTCTTGACCACTCAACACACAGTCACATCAGGAACATTTAAAGCCAGTACTTTGTGTCAGAATAAGCACAAGACATAGTACAGTTGGGCTGCTCTTTTAAGACAAGAAGAAGGACCAAGGGCCTACAAAAATCTAAGATAACTGAAAGCTTGCCCTAAGCACCGACTCTGTTCCTGGATTACTCTATTAAATTGGAAAGCTAACATTTGTGCCAAGAAGGAAGCGTAAGATAGAAGTAGACCTCAGCTATCCATGCCTTGTCCAGTTTCTGACTTCAGCGGACCCAAGCAGACCCAGCTTGCACCATCTGGAATGATTGACCATGTTCCTTAAGCTTCTGAAATATGGTTCATTTGTTTGTTTATGGCATTATTTCTTCAGCGCCCTGTAGAGAGTCTTCCAATCCACTCTCAGCCTTTTAATTTACTATTTTTAGGAACCATTCTTTTTTTCTGAAACTCTGTGTAAGGAGAGACCACTGTGGCTGGCATCTCTGATTGTTTTTCTCTGGCACCAAGGTTGATGTTGGACCATCGGTCTGCTGTCTTTATAATCACATGTAACCTATGATTTGAGCCCAGTTTTTCATGAAAAACTTGCTAACAATCCCATATATTTTCATTCACCTCTTCTTCCCACTCTGTTAGATAACGTCCTCATCTTCTAAGTGTTTTCCTAATTGGGCTTTGCTGGGCCCCTCCCCACTCCTGATGGGAAGCTTTGCCTTCGACAATGTGTGTGAGACTTTTTATTTAACTGCAGTGATAGATCTGATCAGAACTTCATAAAGCTTTGGTAATACAACTTGATGCATTACTTAGGTACCTCTTGAATGACTCCTATTATTGCCAGAATAAATCCTAATAAGAGATAAGAGGAGGAGTGCTTTTCTAAAGGCACTACTACTTTGCTTCATTTTTAGAAAAAAAAAATTTGGTGGGGGAGAGGTATAGTGGAAGGGAATACCTAGGTCTTCAGTTACAGTTGGATAAAACAAATGAATGCCATTTCAACCCATAGTTATAAGAAGTCTTGAAGAACATGTACACTGACTTTAAACCACTGTACCTATTGTACCACTCTTCCCTTAGATGACTTAGTCTTTTAACCCACAGAACACTCCTCTGTGAGATGGGTCCCTGTACTCTGTGAGTGGCTTTAGAAAGATTGGTGGTTTTACATCAGCAGTTACAGTAACTAGAGAAGAATTATTGCTTCCTTAACTTTGTGGCTCTGTCTGTCGACAGAAAAAAATAGCTAAAAAAAATCAAAGCCAGATGGCTCTGGAGGAAATGCCTCTAATGCTTCGGCTGTTGTTAAGACACCCTGGGAGGAGCTCTTTTATGGCTGGTCACCATGGTCCTGCTTTACTGGCCCATCTGTTCCCTAGATCTTGTATAAGAGCACTTGTGCCCTGGGTTAAGTTTAACTGAGTAGCAAAGTACCTTGTTCTGACTCCACGGTGCCTAATAAAAAAGTAACCATTGGGACATAAATGAGGAAAGAACAGACAAGGCAATATGTTGAATATGCTCATAGACTAATAAGACCTCAGCTAAAACAGAAGGGAAACATTTAAGACAAATTGATACATCATTTTTAAATCAGCAGAACTTTCTCTTATTTCTTTTTGAGAAGTGACCTGATGGCAATGGGAAACCTAGAAAGGCTGTGAAAATTCATTTTCTTCCCTGGTTATCTGCAGGAAATCATCCTTTACAATTTTACTCCTCCTTTGGCCATGAGGGTGACAGTCTGTATAAGATCCACAAAGTACTTAGTTTCAATAAGGAATTATTGAAATAAATAGCACTGTTCAGAAGGGATCACATCTGGTAAACCCAGTGGCACTTTGGTAAACAAGCTCTCTACAGTGGGGAAAAACGGATTTGTAGGCTCTGTAGAGTTTCATGATATAACCTGTGGCCTGTGTAAACTACCAATGATTTAAAAATATGCTTGCAAAATTCTTGAATATTTAAAATTCAGATCTCAGAGGATCAATTTAGTGAGCTCCGGCTCATGGCTGGACACATTGCAAATAACCGGCAAAGTCATGGTTTACAGCAGGTGTGTTTTGAGAAGGAATGAGTTTCTTGCAAAGTCATGATGGGAAGGAACCCTAATACAAACAATAAGCATGACATTCCTTGGAATGGTCTTGCACACACACAAAAAGGAGTTTGGTTCAAAGGCTTTTTATTGCTTTTTACAAACTTGTAAGAACATTGTTGGATTATGTTGCATGGGAATTTTCCTTTCCAATTTCAGTATTTAGGAGAGTTTAAAAGACTTGTGGTAGAATTAGAGCATAGGAGTGGTGGTCAGTTTTAGTCAACAGCATAAGGTAAAAATGCACTGAGTATTCCTAATATATAGACATAATGATTATATTAGGAAACTAGGTAATCTCATCATTTAAATAGTTCTGTGTTTCTCTGAATTCAGCTACTGATCTTACTGGCAATGTTTCTACATACAATGAAATTTAAAGAATAATGTGTAGATACCTATGCACATTTGAATGATTGACATCTTTTTTTTAAATTTTTATTTATTTATGATAGTCACACACGCAGAGAAAGAGGCAGAGACACAGGCAGAGGGAGAAACAGGCTCCATGCACCGGGAGCCCAACGTGGGATTCGATCCCGGGTCTCCAGGATCGCGCCCTGGGCCAAAGGCAGGCACCAAACCGCTGCACCACCCAGGGATCCCGGATGATTGACATCTAAATATCAAAAAGAATGTAAGAATTGATAAAAGAAGCAATCTATCAAGTTATGTGAAAGTTTTCCGATTCTTTAGAATGAAACAGAGGGCTCTGATTACAGAGGTTATTGGTAATGTAAATTGGTAAATTAAAAAAAAAAACAGTATTTTTAATACTACTGTCATGTTGTCTTGAACAATCTAGTACCTGTTTTCCAAGAATGTAACTCTTATATTAAAATGAACAATTTATTTATCGTTATCATAATCAATAGGTAGATTTGAATTGCTCATGTTATTTCTCATCTTTTTGTGTTTTAAGAAGGGCTTATATTATTATTTGAAAGGATAGCATTTAATCTGAAACATTCCAGAAAAATAGAACTGAGGTAGTTGGAGGATTTTGATATGAAGTTAAAGTAAAGCAACAGAACTACATTTTGGCATAAATCCATTTGAGAAATTTTTGAAATGAGTCTTTATAAATCGAATATTGAAATGTTTTTTCACTTTGATAAACTTATTATATGTATGTATACATATAACTTTTTTCTTTTTGTCAATTCAGTGAAATTACTCTTCCTCTAAAACAGTGAGTGGTTTGATTAGGAATATTATGCTCTGGTACCAGATTGCCTGGATTGAAATCCTACTTCCTCAGAGAATTTTGCTTTGTTTTATTTTTTAATTTATTTGTATTTCATTTACCATATCTTTAAATACACTATAAATACTTATAGAACAATAACACTTCCAAATGGTTATTATGATTAAATGAGTTGATGTACATGTTTTAACAAATATAATACCATACTAAAAGTCCTCTTCTAAAATTTGCTTTTCTGATTTAGTAATATAGTTCATTCATTTTACCCATCAGCCTGAATCTTTGCGAAAATTTCCAAATAATATGTCCTTGACATGCTTTTTTTTTCAAACATTGTTTGCTAAAACAATGCCGAAATGATTATTTTAACTTAGCTTAAATATTTTATACCTCAAGTTCTGATAGTTACTTATATGCTAGAATCAACTGTCAATTTATACATTTTTTCAAACTATTGGAAAAGAGGGCATTTACTTAATGGTTAATAGTATAATTGAATTTTAATTAGAAATTCAAGGTTGAAAATGTATTTTCTATTACCAAGAAGTAGGTGACTACTATTTCAACCGTATTTATTTGAGTGAGTTTGGGAGAGTTAAATATACAATGTTTGGAATGCAATATGCTGTCAGATTTTTCCTCTTTCATAGAAAAATTATCTATACCATTTAATCTACACCTTTTGACCCATCGGTATATAAATGGAATAAGGGAAATTGGCATCCATCTGAAATAGCCTTTGCCCTTGCTTGAGGTAATGCCAAGGGGGTAGTACCCCACCCCCTCCAATCTTACAGATCTACCCTGTTCCTAGAAAACTATACCAGAGCTTTAGAACTTCTATGACTCTTGGAAGGACCTCTAATTTAGGATTCTTAGAGCTTTGGTTTTTGTCTTTCCTATGAGTTACTGAGTCAATTTTACGGTGAGATGTCCTCTATTTAGTAGCAATATGTGCTGAATGAGTCTATGAAGTAAAACTAATAAACCTTCTAGGATAAAAAGTATTGGGAAAAAGAAGATTGCAAAAAGGGTCCATTTTTTAACAAGGATAAGAGAAACTAATGTGCATATGTTGAAGGCATACATACAGAACCTCTTTGTGGTTTCACAGGAAAAGGTGGCAACCCAACCTCAGCATGATAGCAATTATGTATAAAGAATAATGCATTCTCAACTTCAGTGTGATAGTGTTTATATTTTTAGGTACAGTGTGATTTTTAACTTTGTTGGGTTGGTAATTAAAATTAAGATAGGTGCATGAATAATTCATGATGAATGAAAATGGCTTACATAAAAAATGATACTACTAGTCAGGTATTTAGGAATTAAAAAAAATTGTCTTTCCTTTCAGAAATTCATTACCTCCAATGAAAAATGTTAAAGAGTAGTCTTTTTAAAGCAAAAGTAAATCTGTCTCCTGAATCATTTCAGTGTGGTTGAAATTGATTGATTCATTTATTCCTTGGGTCTCCTAATGGGGAAGTCATTACTGAGGCACAAATCAAATGAAATCTTAAGATAATTTTGCTCATGTCAACATTAAGAAGAGTTTTGGAAGTATTTGTCATTATTTCCATGTCCATTAATCAATTTTAACTTAGGATAACTTTATATTTCCTTGAAAGGTTAAAGAATCTTTTGATTAAATTTTAAATCTTGAATAACAGTAGATTTAACCATTGAGAGTAAGAACAACTAAATTTAAGGTATTACTTTTTAGTTGAAAGATCACACTGAAAGCAGAAGATATGCTGTCTGGCCTCATCAATTGTTAGTTCACCTTGTGAAAGATCACAGATGTTACAGGCAAATCCAAGATTCTTCCCTGGTGCTCAGATTCTACTTGTCAAGTTTTCCTTCAAAACCTCAGTGCCTCACTGCAATTCACATTTGAATGGGTCACATTTCTCACTACGAGAAATAAGAGCCTACCTGCAGCCACAAGAAAACATTAATCACAAAATTTTATTCAGTGCCCTTGTACCATATTATGCTACTAATCCTGCTAAGCATAGTTTAGTGTCTGAAATCCTCTTGAATGAGGCCTTTGTTAATAATTTTCCATGGTAACTTACTTGATCTCGGATCTGGGAAATATATTCCTCTCATTTGGGATATTTAATTCTTTAAATCTATGATGTGTTGATTAATTCCTGGCTCTTTAGCTACAATGAGCTATATATAACATCTAAACAAAATTAGTAAAGGTTCAAGAAGGTTCTCTTGCCTGCATATCATGTGTCATTATTTAAAGGATACTAAGCCTACTTATAAATATGAGACTATGATAATAACACTATTAAATATATAAATTTTATTTAATTTTCTGGGCCATTCTTAAAAGGAGTTCTAAAAAAGGCACTAGACAGATTAGATTGCCAAAGGAAAATAGGAAGGATTTTAGAATCAGAAGATGAATTAATGTCAAAGTTTGTCATATGGTATTAGTATAATATTATAGATTGATTCTTTTGATAACTATTTTTGGTCATTAAAAGATAAAATTCTCCATAAGCAGATAATAAATTTATTACATTACAATAAGAAAAAAAAATCTTGTTAACAGACCAAATTACCTTGCATTTAACCAGAAAACCTTACTAACTTCTCCAGTATTTTACAGTTTATTTGAATTATAATACTAGATAACAAATTAGCCCTAGATAGTATTTATTTAAATAAATTACATATGAAATATAATGTATATTCTCACGTGTAAAATATGTTGTGTTACAAAATTATTTGCAAATTAATTGTTTGGAAGCAATACTACATTTTTCCATAAAAGTAATCTCACAAGTAGTACTAATATACACAACAATCTTTATAATTAGAAAATCGCAAAATATAAGACCAATAAACCTTTACAGCCAAAGTGTGATTCCCTTTGACCCTAAAATAAGTAAAGAGAGGGTGGGAGGAGTACAGGGGAGCAGTAACTGGAGGTAAGGCCTGGCAATTGAACACTGATAAGTCAGAACCAGGGAAGAGCTCTCAGGGTGCGGATTCCTGGAGGAAAGGAAATGTGTGCAAGTCATTTACAATCTGAGTATTCTCGGGTGCCTGGGTGGCTCAGAGGTTGGGTATCTTCCTTTGGCTCAGATGGTGATCCTGGGGTCCTGGGATCGAGTCCTGCATCGGGCTTCCTGCAGGGAGCCTGCTTCTCTCTCTGCCTATGTCTTTGCCTCTCTCTCTGTGTGTCTCTTGTGAATAAATAAATAAATGAAATGTTAAAAAAAATATGAGTATTCCCCCAAATGAAGGCTGCTTGACTATAGGAAGATAAAATTAGTGATATTTCTATCGTTTAGCAAATATTCACTGTTTCATGGCAGACCTATACTTCCCAGCTCCTTGACTCTGATCAGGATCCAATGGGATATTAGCACATGGGACACACACAGGGACTTGAAATGGACTTGGCAGTTAGACTTGCCATCTTGTCCTCTTGTCTTTCTTCGTGAGAAGGAAATAACTTGGTTAGCTGTTGGCTTAAAGAAGATACAATATAGCGAACTGAGATAAAACCAAGTCCACCTAGAGGAGCCAAACCACAGCTGATCTGCAGATGCAAGAGCAAGAAATACTTAATGCACATTTGGGTATAACTTGGGCCTTGCATTTTCCACTCAGAGCAGTTTAGCCAACTCCTTTTTTCTTTTTAGATTTATTTATTTATTTATTTATTTATTTATTTATTTATTTATTCATGATAGAGAGAGAGAGAGGCAGAGACACAGGAAGAGGGAGAAGCAGGATCCATGCCCAATACGGGACTCGATCCTGGGACTCCAGGATCAGGCCCTGGGCCTAAGGCAGGTGCTAAACCGCCGAGCCACCCAGGGATCCCCTAGCCAACTCTTTGTTATGGTTAAACTGCTCCCACTATAGACATGGGAGTAAATCCTGTCTTTGTATATATAAAAAAAAATCATTTCCTGGATGAAATAGAATTGACAACAGACAGATCTTGTCATCAATGCTTTATCACTCTGCCTTTGTGACTCTCTTATCAATGTTTATTACCTTGATTGGGTAGTCCTTAACTCTTCAAATAGGCAGAGGACCTTAGGGAGTATATTGCTTCCTCCTTTCACTAGCATACAATGTGATTTGCTTAAGTATTATAGGAAGATAGAGGTTTCATCTATTAGCTACTGAGGAGAAAGGAGAGGCAGGGAGGGAGATAGAGGGAGCTAAAAAGAGAAGAAACAGACGCAGAAAAATAAATGATTAGAATTATGGAATCTTCAAAAAACAAAGGATTGTTTCTGAATCTTAAAGCAATTAAAATGTAATGATGTGGAGGAAAGACAAGTTCAGTCACATCCTGAGCAAAGGAAAACGAATGCTAGGAGCTATGGAATCCTGTGGCTCACTGGAGAATAGGGGGAAAAGTGGTAAGAATAGGAATAGACTAGAGCATGAGTGGACTAAGCCAGGGGCATAGGGCTGTGGAGGCAATGAGTGGAGAGAAATACTGGTGGTGCAGGCTTACCGTAGAAACTGAGATGAGGCATTTGAAATTAGGCACTTTTCAATCCATATGCAGTTTTTAGAGAAGGATGTGAAATGTGATTTTTATCTCTTTTTAGAAACAAACTCTGATGTCAATGTGGAAAAGAGACAGTGGTGAGCAGAACCTAGAGACATAGACCAACCTAGAGACAGACTGACATATAGGGAGAGAAGAGATTATTGTAATATTTCAGGTGAGACATGGCAGTTCTGAACCCTAGTAGAGGTTTGGAGGATGGGGAAGAGGAGATGAATTTGAGACACCCCAGAAAGCAGTGCAAATGTCACCTGTTAATCCAGCTCCTTTTCTGTTGTCCCCACTCCAGTCTTCAAATCCAGGCGCCGATTCCTGCCCTGTCTTTGTGAGTTCAGAAGAAGGTCTTACTCAAAAATGCTATTAGTTAACTTATTATGACTATATTTGAGAAAAATAAATTGCATCTTTAAAAAAAATGAAAAATTGACTTAATGCACACCATTTTCTATTTTCATCCAGGCTGCTTTTTAAAGTAAATTTTCAACATTGCAGCTAATTTAATGTACAAAGTTATATTATTATTCACCAACAAATAGGTGTGGAAGATATATCTCAGAAGGAAAGGGCTACATCCCACCAAGTAGAGTTCTGAGAGTGTTTTATTTTTGTATTGTTAATCATATGCAAATATGTGTTAGAACTGTTGATACATTCATCTTCATAATGTCTTTTCAGCTTGTTAAAATGAAGTTTAAGAAGCTCCTGGAGGAGTAATAGGCTGCATATAATGGACTAGGGAGTGAAAAGTTTGGTTCTATATGCTTAATTAGTTTCTAATTCCTCTGTAATCTCATCATGAGTCTCTAACAGAAAATAATATTGACCATACATATGGTACAAGTGGGTGCTGGCATTTTAGATCATTCTCAAGGGAGCTCACTAAATTATTTACTAAGCCTAATGTATTACTGATTGAAATTAAACTTCACCTCCAGTGTAATTTTAAATTTGATGAGTAAGTAGTACCCTATGAACATCATAGGCTTCTCTAAGAAGTAAGTGAAATAGGATGCCCAGCATAATGTGTGTGAAGAAAGAAGCTGATGCTTCGCCCTCCTTCATTTAAAGAATAAAGAAAGGTTCATATATCAGGAAAGAGAGGAAAAAAAAACCTACTTTGACCCTTAGGTAAATAAAAATAAAGCAAGTAAACAATGACAACAACAACAAGATTCATTCTTTCTAGCTCTAGCTCCCTAATTAAACCAGATCTTGAGCTTTCTTGTAAGAGAAAATACTTTTATCCTGACCTTTGCAAAAAGATGCTACAAATCTTTATGAAATATGATAATCATGTCAGAAAGTTTAAAAAAAATTTACTGATTATCTACTGCGAACACTCACTACAAATTTGATAAATGCCTATTCTGTTGT
Source organism: Vulpes vulpes (assembly GCF_048418805.1). NCBI lineage: Eukaryota > Metazoa > Chordata > Mammalia > Carnivora > Canidae > Vulpes > Vulpes vulpes. Next base: position 92,537,776 of record NC_132790.1, read on the forward strand.
TTTTTTTTTTAATTTAACCAGTTTTGCTAAAATCTGCACTCCAATGAAAACTTTTCTGCAGGTGAACTTACTTTTCCAAATACTTTGGTCTCTGTCTTTTACATCTGATTTCTGGTAAGGGCTTAGTAAATTGTTGCTATTATTATATTGCTACTATTATGGCAGACCTTTTCATAGACATAAATAGACCCACATAGGCACTTTCTATGATAAATTTCCACACTGCAAGTGTTCTGGTGGCCTTGGCAAAACTATGAGACATTTGATTACCCTTGTAATGTGAAGCAGTGATGTATGTTTCCCTAATGTTTCACTGAACATGGTATTCTTTTGGGGATGCTGAAAATTTGGGGAGTCATTCCTGAGAGTTCTGTATGTCTGGCTATCGTTTACTACATTTTTATTCCACCAGGTGCTATGTATAAGTAAAATGTACAATGTATGTCCACCAGTCTTAATGGATTGCCCCTATAGGAGACTGTATAGACCACTTCCAATAGAAAGGCTCTCTGGCCTGGGCACATTGTTCCTATACACTGACCGCTTGAAATGTTTTGAGGATTCTAGATACATTTGGTCAGATGACCCAAACTGGCTTTTCCAAATAAAACACAATGACTGACACATGTAAGTGATCGTAGAAACTGACAATTCTAAAAAAGTGAACTAATCTGGACATAAATACTATGTCCCTGGCAACTCAGGGATGCCTAACCTGCCCCACACCCTTGCAGGGATAAATGTGACAAAGTTGAGATATCGAAAAATCTCTAGGGCCATCTTCCATCTTCTGTGTGTATATACATATATATATATAATGCTTATGTATGTTTTATCAAATTTCAGTTGACCACGATTTCACATAATCAGTCCCAGTGAACACTCTAATATTTTGTGATCTGAGTGAAAATTCTTCCAAATTTATCAATGTCTCTAGCTAATGAAGGATAGGTAATACTTGTTTTTAAAATTTTAGTGTATTTCTTAGTGTTCTTCATCTTTTTTGTTAAATAATTATTTATTTATGTTGGAGAAAGAGAGATCGCATGAGCAGGGAGGGGGATGTGGAGAGGGAGAGGATGAAAAGAGAGAATCTCCAACAGACTCCCCACTGAGTGCAGAGCCGGAGGCAGGGCTCAATCACAACCCTGAGGTCAGGACCTGAGCCGAAATCAAGAGTCAGACACTTAACTGGCTGTACCACCTAGGCACCCCATTAGTGCTCTTAATATTTTAAAAACTCAATTAGCATGTTTATAATGTGTAATATTAAGGTATCTCCTTTTCAGAACTTCATATAGAGCAAATTATGTGTAAGAAATGAGTGTCTAAGTGTCTCACAGAGACAAACTCAGATGGCATCTATTTATACTTTCTATCACTTACATTTAGTAACACAGAATACATGCTACCCTGTTAATAACTTTATCATGGAACTGATATTTGCATCTGAGCTGAATTAAATTGTGTTTGCAATGAGTTCTTTGAATAAATATAATTCATTAATCTTTTAATATTAACAGGATTTGTGAGAATGGCATGTTATACTGAATACTGCTAATTTACTAAATATTAGTCTTATTAATTTATTACTCTGTCGACGAATAGTTTGTTGAACAGGTACTGCACATTTGGAATGTGGAGATCAATCTCTCAATGCAAAATACGTGTAAGTTGCGAAATTCGTCATATACCTTACAACAATGTGGTATTACAATGATATGCATCATATCAAAGCAGACTTTTAATGGTTCTTTAAAGTCTAAACTCACCTTAAGCTGTCATGCAATTCTCTTAATAATTAAGTACTCACATAATTTTTTATCCTGTCTTCCATTATTTTCTACATTACTTTGCGACTCAGTATTTTATTTCACAACCTGCTCAATAGTTTATATGCCTCCACATGATTTTATTCATGTCCAACAAAGTAAAATTATATAAGAAAAAGATGGAGAAGATCACAGAGGAAATGGGACATAAGCTGCGTCCTGAAAGGAGACTAGAACTCTAACCAATTGCGAAAAGATCTTGACTGTCAGGCAAAGGAGCTTAGAATTGATTTGATGGACACCTCAGAGCCTCTGTATTTTCTCTTTCAATCTTTTTTTTTTTTTCTTTTCTTTTTCTGTGAGCGCTCTTTCTCAGTTTTCAGGGCTCAGGATCTTGGTTATCTTGTTACTTCAGTTCAGAGGCCATCCTAAAATTGAAAAAGAGGTTTAGTCCAGCAGTTAGTAGGTGGAATATGAACAAGAAAACAAGGGCTGTTTCTTATTGTCCAGTTTCATGAAACTAATTTAAATACTTCCGTTTGAGACATTCTCTTCTTTCCTTAGGGCAAAATTAAGCTTTAAGGTTTAGAGGTAAGAAGAAAAATCAAGCATCACCTCCCCTCTTGCTACAAACAAAAGAAAACAAACTTTGTAGCCAGGACAGCAGGAACCTGGCTTTGTAAAATTGCAATCAAAGCTGCTCTGTTGATCAGCCAGCAATAGATCTCAAGTGGTAATCTGGGAGCATGCCACCACCATGATGCTTTCAATTCTAGTTAGCAAATACCCCCTTCTAAGATGAAATCTGTCTCCTATGAGTAGCCATCAGGGCCATAAGGTCGATAAACCCAAATGAAAGTGTATTTTCTTGCCCAAATCCTGTTATAAATTAGGCACATTTTAGAAATGAATATTGTTTAATTTTAGTTATTTTTGGACTGAATGCAAAAAAGTTATAGGCTCGTGAGCATATGCATTTTGGATGTATGTACCAATATACAATGTATCATGATATGCTATTCATTTTTTCAAAGATAAAATGAATTTGCAATTACAAAATCATACAATTAAATCTTCAGAGGTATGCAGATACAACTAAACCTAGCAAGGATATAAAGAAATGACAAAACTGTGAGGAAAAATCACGGGCTATAGCAGTATAATAAGGTTTACGTTCTTTTATCCTTGTGAAAGAAATCAGTAAATTACTTACAATTATCTGGAAGTGTGATACTAATTCCCTTAGTCCATGATATTTTAAATTTTATCCTCAGGTTTTCATAGAAACTTAGATTAGCTGGAATTAAACTTAGCTGAGGCAAACTTTGTTTTAGGAGAAAATTTATTTAGCAAATACTACTTTGGAATTTTAGGAAAAGATTTTTCAAAATTATAATCTGTTTATTTGGTCAGATTAAAAAATTAGTGAAAATTTTGAGTAATGACTTAATTCCTGTGAAAAAAGCGAACATCTCAGCACATATCATGTCTAAAATATCTTTCTTTTCCTTCTCAGAGAAATAATATGAGATCATGGCAATCAAAGATTTTTAAAATGTAGTCTTTAAAATGTAAAATTGGGGGGAAATAACTAGATTTCTATATTAAGAGAAAGTTATTAGTTTTATAGTCTATGTTATATATTGGAAACTCAATGAAAAAGTGGTCTTTAGGATTTTTACCTTTCCTTTTATGTGATAGAGTTTAAAAAGATGAAAGGCAAGCTTTTGTGTTTACATCTGGAGTATAAAAGCGGCTCAGTATGAGAAAAGGACATTCCATGAAATACTATGTCAGAAACATTCTCAGTCAGAATTCCAGAAATAGCAAGATGTTAAATAGATAATTAAAATGTCTTCAAGGTTTAAACCATAGGGACTTAGGGTTTTAATCATGTAGTGTATATTCATCAGAAGTTTTTGCTTTTATCTTGATCAGATTTTGATGCTGTCTTTGGAGGAAGAAAGACCAAGCTCTGTGCTTCTGAAATTCTTTGGTTTGATCGGATCTGATATTAGCATGCTTACCTCAAAATAGCTATCATTTTATTAGATGGCTGGCAGCCATCAGCAATGCTGTCTTGCAGAAACATAATGGGCTTTTCCATTTCTGATGAAATTGGAAAGCTGTGGGAACTTCTGTGTCATGGCATAGGAATTGTGTTACCCACAGTGTAAGATTTTTATTTTCAGGGAAGGAGGCAAACAGAACATTGGAACTAATCATAGCTTTAATGTAAATAGGTTTTATTCCAAATAATTTTTTAAAAATGTAAATGCAGACATAAGAGCATTGGGTTTGGCAGCAAGATGCTTATTGGATAAAAAAGTAATTGTCTATCTAAGTATGTACTGGAACATTTATATCATAAAAGATGTACAGCTTAGAAATTTACTTGTTCCTGTTTCTCGGGGTATGTGACATTATTATTATTTTTTTCTATTACACTCTCTGCATCTGAAAAAGGCACCAGAGGTATACTTGACAACTCTGGGCATAAAAATTAATATACAACAAAGTTTATACACTGACATCTATTAATTTCACATTAAAGTGTATCTTCATAAAGTAATATTTAAGACCTAATATGAAATACAATATTGTGTACCATTAATAGTTAAAAAGATCACAAGTGCATTAAATATTTTTCCATATCAATTCTCACATCAGTACTTTTATCACGTTAAACAAAAGATATAGATGTGAATTATTGTATCCCTTAATAGCTTACATTAAAAACAAAGCAGAAATATCTTTCATTGTAGTGAATGAACACACTGTAAATAATATTTATTTACTTTTGGTAAAAGTTGAGTAGTCCTTTCCATTCTTGTTAATGAAAAGGAAATTAAAATGATTGTAGAACAAGATGCTTTAAGTAAATGAAACTTACAAAACTCTCTGTATTTTACGTAGAATAAAGAAATTAACTTGTCTCATTTGTTGCAACAGATGAGAAAATGACAGGAATAGATTTAGAAATCATATCCATGGAAATGTTCTTATTCACAAATGAGTTTTAAGTAGTAAAACTGCAGATGCTGTTTACACTTTGGTTTAATTGCTTGAAAATACATGCAGGTGGAGAAAATGCTAACTTGTACGTATTCGACAGGGTGACTGGTGGTGAAGCAGAAATGCCCTTCTCTTGTAAAGAGGATTTGTAGAATAATATAAGTAAGTGAAGAAAATATAATTGGTACTTTAAAACATCATTCACAAATAGAAATTAATTTCTAAATTTTAATAAAGAAGGTCAAACATAAAACTTCCTAGAAATGATATTTTAAGGTACAGAAATGTATTTATGAATACATTATATAAATTATACTATATAAATATATAGTATATGAAATATAGTATAGGTAGAATGGAACTTTTGATGAGAATTTTTTTCAAATGTCTTAAACTGTCTAAATACACTAAGCAACGGCGTTTTATTGACAATTTTAACTTTGAGGTTTTGTTTCTAATCTTGTAAATAACATAGCTGAACCAGAGTAAACTTTAGATTTTATTTACAGATATTATCAAAATTGAGATTTTTTCAATGGTCTCATCAAAAACATCAGGCTAGAAAAAAAGATTTAAATGGTGGTATAGTTATTAAATGTGTAAAACAAGAAGAAAACCCAGCTTAGAGAAATAAAACATTAGAAAAAGCCATCTGACAAAAAGAATACTTCTTTTCAGTATTTAATAGATTGATATTCCCAGGACTAAATGTATAATTTCATTCTTGGTATCTATCAAAGTCATGACATTTTCTTCAGGTTTGTGATTTTGTAGCACCTCTGCAAAAACCAGATATTGTAATGCTGTGATTCCCAGAACACCCAGAGGCACTTTGCCTTTATTCTGTAAGGACTAAGTCATTAAATTTCATCTAATATCAGAAAATGCCCATCAGTTTATCTATTTCCATCCAAAATTCCTAGAATTGTTTGAAGTTCCTTACAGAACCTCCCTCAGCATGAAGTCAACCTGAATTTTTTTAAAAAATGTTTTAGTCTTATTTTGGAGATCTTTAAAAAAACAATAACGTGAGATTTTATCTGAAAGAAATGTTGGAATTAAATATTCTAATGCAAAATCAATTAAAATAAATATGTTATTGTGTTTCAATTTCATTGAATTATTGGTCTCAGATGTTCCAGAGTACCAAAACATATTTAAAGCCTGAGGCTGTTTTTATACACACACGCACACACACACAGACACACACACACACTCTTCTAAAATATTCAGTTGAATAAAATAACACTGGTAATACTTTTTAAATTATAAGCGAGATATTTATCTGAATTTACCTTTTATTTAAAATGAATCCTGAACTAAACTTTTATATTTTAGCAAAGTGCCATTTATATATAAATAAACCAAACAATATGTTTTTGTGAAGTTTTATTTCAATAATACTGCAGGTAATAGCAATTTACCTATAATATTAAACATATTATATTTTAGTTAATGTTAATGAAAAAGAAAATTGGTTTATTATCCATCAACTCTTCTACCTCAAATTGGGAATTTTAAATAACTAAGCTTGAATATTTAAAGCACAAACTCATTCATATCAATCAGACATAATTTTTATTTTGCCTTTTTGAGAAATGATCTAAATACTCAATCATTTAGGAATGAAGATTATAATTAAAACAGTATGCGATTTGATGTTAATCAGAAATTATATGATATACAGTAGCAGCTAAAAAGATTCAAATGACTTCCAAATAACAGAAGTAAAGCTGAGAACAGTCTTTTAATAAAGGCCATTTTGCCTGGTAGGAAAAGATTGTTAGTTGTAAAAAGAAACCTTTTAAACTAATATGATGAGGTGCATGTAAAAATTAATATTATGCTCTAATGTTCTCTCTAGTGAGTAGCCTAGGTTGATTTATTCATTTAGGTAATTATGTTCAGCAATATTAGTAATTCACTGTTAAATTGAATTTGAAGAACGCACAATAAATTGAAACGGTAGTCATATTTCTTTCTCACTGTGTAACAAACAGAGATGTATTGATGTAAGTTCTGAGTGTACTACATAAGTTAAATTCCCTAGACTGCAATTTGATCAAAAAGCTTTAGACATTTACTTGAGCTATATTAGGCAGCTGCCATTGGATGGCAGTAAAATTCTACATCAATCACTTTAAGCAAAGTGAAGCTGGGAAAATAATGGGACTTTTCTTTTATTATTTAACAGCAGAATGCTGATTTAAAAGGCAAAGCTCGGGGGGTTGTGTATATTGTAGCAATACCAACTAATTTTTTTAAGTGTTTTCTTCTCCTCTCCATTTAAAGGGATATGCAATTCTAGAAGGATCATTTATAGTATTTTATCACTCCAAGAGATCATGTTCTTACTTATCTTTTATGTAATAAAAAAATTTCACGTTATATTTTAAAAGAAGTCAGTAAAAGGAAATTAACAAATTTATATGATTTGAACCTTTTCTGCATTCTCAATGCCTAAGCCCACATTTTTTTCTGCTTATAAAGCACACTTGCATTTTCCTTTCATTCAGGCCTTGAAAGGCTAACTTATTTACAGACCTGTAAACATCATAATGCTTATAATTTACTTTTAACAAATCCAAAAAGAGGACAAAATTTCAAATAATATAATAAATATTACTAAAGGTGATATTACAGAAGAGATTTTTTCCTTCTAAGGAGGCTTTAAATTCTGTGCTTGCATACCACTGACATTAGTCAATATTTTGCCTTTGAGATTTTAAAAACAGTGTTGCTGTTTCTGGCTTCATATTAAAGATGGTGATCTAAAAAAGATTCACAGAGAGTACAAATCTAAAAAAAGAAACTAAAAAACTTTGTCATCTTAAACCTGTTGTGTTTATCACATGAAATTAGCAGGAATGAATATGGTAGAGTAAATAAAATGAGATGTATCCTACATGCTATATCACATAGAGAAATATGTGTTCTTCTGTCCCTTCTCTTCATTTAGATTTTTATTTGGTTAGAAGTTGGTAAGTTCAATTACAATTTATTTGGCAATAAAATGAACCAATTGTTTTCAGAAAATATTCAGGGTGGTCTGACACAATCAGAAGGCTATTAATCAGGATTTCCTGGGACAAACCACAGACTTCCTTGCTATTTATCCTCTCCCTCACTTTATGTTTAAAGTCTATTAAAAGTTTATAGTCTTACAAAGATCATATTAGGCATTAAAATTCAGGCATCTCATTCTTGCTGCAAAGATTGTTAGAAGAAAAGAAAATAAATGGGTTATCACGAATCCATTCTCATCATGAGGAGTGTAAAAAGCATGCACAGTGGAACAATATTCATTTATTTTTACGACAGCGCTTGAGAAGAGAAAAAAAGGAAGTGAAATAAAACTAGGGATATGTAGTATTATTACTTCCATGCACAGGGAGTTAGGAAGGCTGCAATGAAATACCTTAGAACGCCGAGAAGGGTATATTTAACTTTGTGTGTGAGTGTGTGTTGTAGGGCGTGATTTTTGCAGGTCTTGGTTTATTGAGTTAATTGGTTTACTTCTGATGCAAGAAAACGCTCATTTAACATTTATTTAAATTGATATTTTAAATGTTTATCCAAAAGAATTTTTGTCAGACTGGATAAGACATTTCCCTGCATATCTACCTGTGTCATTCTCAAAAAGACATCGTTGACAAAATATGTAAAAATGAATCACAAATATACAGTGGCAGAGTTTTTTAAAAAAGATCAATTTTCAAGATTTAAATATTTTGCATTTTTATATAGCATTAAAATAAAAGCGGTTTCTTCCAAGGGAGTACAAGATTGATTGATGCTTGAATCTTAATCTCTGTTTGCTTATGTATAGCTATTCATTCAAAGAATAAGCTGATTTTGCCCTAAAATTTAAGAAAGCCATTGGAAGTGCATAAACTGAATTTGTCTTGAGATACTACCTGTCGAAATCTGATTATTTACATTCGTTCAGAAAGACAGTGATATGGTCAAATGTTTTCTCAATAACCAGAGCATGTTGCAAACACTTTCTTAAAATTAATAGTTAAATTATTGAAAACATCTGGTGATAGTCTGTAGCTATTTTAGGAAAATCACTGCAATTCTTTGAAGAAATTACATGACTTACATGTAAAAACATGAACCAAGATACAGCTTTTTATATTAAATGTTAGACTGGATATACAAAAAGAGGTAGCTTAGAAACCATGATGTCTACTTGAGAATTCACATTGTGCTTTTTACTCTTCTGATGCGTCTGCATTGAATCAGTATTATCAAGTGTGTGCTTAAGCATAGTATTATACTCAGGAGCTGAACAATATTGTGTCAATATTGGTTTTGACACTGACTAGCTGTGTGACCTTGGGGAGTTTACTTGATCTCTCTGTACCTTCATTTTTCTTTTTCTTTAAAATGTATGGAAACAAACTGAGGCTTGCTGGAGGGGAGATGGGTGGTGGGATGGGGTAATTGGGTGATGGGCATTAAGGAGGGCACATGTGATGTGCCCTGGGTGTTATACACAATTGATAAATTATTGAACACTACATATGAAACTAATGATGAATTATATATTTGCTAATTGAATTTAAGTAAAAAAATAAAATGTATGCAGTAATATTACCTGTCAGGTTTGTTGTAATGAATAGATGAAGAAAAAATAGATACAATTACTACTTAGAAGAGTGATAACACTATAAATGCTGCAATTATTACTATTATGTGCCATGAAAACAAAAGGAAAACACCCACAGTCCCTGCTCTCAAGAAGCTCATAAACTAGTTTAGGAGAGAAATGAATGTTTTTGAGGTTTAGCACTTACTAGACACTAGCGATACAAAGATGTGCAATTCAAGATGCTCACAGGCACAGGTGGGAGACTTCTCAGGCAATGCAGTAAATCAAGTGATAGAGCTATGCTCTGGCTAGTAAATGGCATGCAGAATGGGACACCATCTAGCCTACAGGTTGCAGAGTTGATGAAGGTTGGGCTGTAGGGGACCAGTCCCATAAAAAGCCATGCATTTAAGTGGGTCTTGAAGACTATGAGTCTGGAGAAGAGGAATTTGAGAACTCTAAGCAGCGAATCATTATAGGTAAAGGCATCAGACACAGGAAAATGTTAACTATTTGATATCCTCCAAGTAATTCAACCATGATGTAGACAGTAGATACATATGAAAAATTAAAAGTCATCCTTTCCCTCAAAGGGATTTAATTAAATAAGAAAGAATGAAGTAACACCTTTCATGCGTATCATCTTATACCATAGCAGAATTTCACTGTCATTTAATTTGACATTCAGATTATCCAATGAGGAATTTAGGGCTTGGGCTTCTATCATATATTCCATCTATATGTTAAATCTGGAGATACAAATGATATCCAGTTCTTTCATTAAGAAATTATATCTGGATTAAAAATCACCTTCTAATGAAAATAATACTTCAACAGTTTTCCCATTAGATCACCAAATTATCAATAAGGATGTAAATTAAAAAGAAATTATTATTAGTTGTGATATTATGATATAAGAAATATTGATTTGATTTTCATCCTCATTCCTGGCACAGAGCTAAAATCCTTGGAATTTCCTAAACAGTGAGAGCAATAAAGATATCTCTTGTTATGTTAGTGTTGTAAACTGGGGAAGCACCTGAGGTTTGGTTGCCTAGGGAACCAACCCTGAGGTTTGAAGGTTGGAACTTTTAGTCCCACCACTCCTCTCTTCCAGCTCCAGGGAGCAGGGTGGGATTGGAGATTGAGTTCACCAAGAGCCAGTGATTTAATCAGTCATGCCTAAGTGACGAATCCTTCATAAGAGTTCCAAAGAACAGGTTTGGACAGCATCTGGGTTTGTAAACATGTGGAGGTTTGGGGAGAATGGTGTGCTTGGGAAGAGTGTGGAAGCTCTACATACATCCTTCCTCCATACCTTGCCCTGTGCATCTCTTCCTTCTGGCTGTTCTGGGTTATATCCTTTTATAATTAGCCCATGATCTAGTAACTAAAATGTTTTGGTATTCTGTGAGCCACTTGAACAAATTAATCAAACCCAAGGAGAGGGTTGTTAGAACCTCCAGAAGCTGGTCGATCAAAAGCTCAGATGAAAACTGGAACTTGCAAGTGGCCTCTGAAGTGAAAGGGCCAGGGCTGTCTTATAAAACTGAGTCCTCAACCTGTGGGATCTGATACTATCTCAAGGTAGTATCAGAACTGAGTTGAATTTTAAGGATACCTAGCTGGTTACAGAACTGCCTCATATGGGGGGAAAACCCCTCACCTTTGGGAATTGGATGTCAGAGCCGTATATTAGTATAATGAAAAGATATAAAATTTATATTAAATTATATAACTTTACTAACAGGTTGTAAAATAGTTGAAAATTGGGCCAAAATGGCAGATTGCATACAAATTCAAGTACAATTAAAAACACAATGAAAATATCATGTACTTAATGAAAAGGTTTTAAAGAATTATAAAGCTAAAGTAAATATATACTTAGTTTCTCTGTCTCATATGTGTATATGAGACATATATATGAGACATATTTCATATACATATGAAATAAACCAGAAATAAAAGTAAACCAGAAATTATGAGGAATTCCTATAAGATAGCAAATAGGTAAAATTGAATTAAGAGAAATATCAGACCTGAATAAATCACAGCAAAGAGTATATGCAAGGAATGCCAAAATAAAATTCATGTTTTGGTTGAAGAAATGCACTATTCAAATTAGAACCTCAATAGAAAATAAGAACAGATCATCTAAGAACACCTACCTTTTGAGAAAATAGCAATACCATGAAAGAGACCAAAAGAGTAAAGTAGGAAATAGCTCCCAATGAACAGATTTTAGGGAACATAGAAAACTTTATTTTTTAAAAATATTTTATTTATTTATTTGACAGAGAATGAGCATAAGCCAAGAAAGAAGGAGAGAGAGAGAAGCAGACCCTTCGCTGAGCAGGGAGTCTGATGTAGGGATCTATCCAGGAACCCTGAGATCATGGCCTGAGCCAAAGGCAGACTCAAGGACTGAGCCACCCAGGCACACTGGAAAATAGAAAACTTTAAAATAAATATAAGCAATAACCTTTGAGGGAGGAAGGACGGCAGTAAAATAAAACATTTACTAGCAAAATTAATAAGAATAAGCTTATAAAATGAAAGAAGAAACTGATCATCAAAGTATAAAATTTTAATTATGGGAAAAAAGTAAGCAATTTGTCAAACCAGAAGATTAAACTAGTGAGTGGAAAGATTGTGCTAAGAAATTAGAGCCACACAGGACAGAATGTCTCTCTGATATCCAAAGTTCATAGAACTTCCCATTTTATCTGGTATTTATATAGTAAAATGTATATTCACGTACCCCAAACTAAATACATTTCAGTGAAGCAATGTGGGGATGATTTCGAGTTATTATTTGGCAGCTAATCAGAATCATGTGTAGACATTTTTAAAGCATATATAATAATGTCACAAGGGAGATGAGTGCTTAAAGAGAGGTCCCTAAAAATTAATTTTAGCTTCTGGGTTTGGATTTTTATACAGAACAATTTTTAAAGGAATAGAATCTGGATATGAAGGTGAAAAATATGCCCTGTTGTGCAAAAAAAAAAAATCACAAAAAGATGGATGAATACATGTTGACGGATTTAGAAGTCCAGTATTGACTGAGTTGTGTTCCAAAAGGCAAGAATAGTAAATGAGAGGAGACAAATGCTATACAGTTGAAGGAAGACATGTCTTCACATTGAGAGCAGCTACCAAGACACAATAAAAAAAAAAGAAAAAAGAAAAACAGACAAGTAGATTCAATGTGGTGAATTTTCAGAACAAAGAAAATAAGGGTAAAATAATAAAAAAAAATAATTCTGTAGAAGAAAACAAGAATGCAAGTCAATAAACATGTACACTTGCACATGTGCACACAAGTGTGCATGCACACACATACACAATGCAGCTTCTCTACAAAGAAGCAGGAATTGAAGTAGCATCAGATTTTCCCTCAGCAAAACTAGGCTGAGAAAGCAATGAAGCAGTATCAATGTCCTGAGGGAAAATGATTTTAAACTTAAGTTCTCTTCCAGTATCTATTTGCATCCATCGATTTATCTCTGTCTGCCTATCTACACACCTATACATGAAAGCAGTTTGATTATATTTTCAAAAAAAGCCCAGAGCAATATTTCTGGTCAAGTATTTTGTGGCAGGAGCTCAACATTCCCCATCAAGAAGTGGAGTCTATTCCCCATGATCTTGAACCTGGAAAGTACGTTTCAACTGTCATGATAGAATGAAGCAGAGATGACAGTAACATTGATTATATAAAGCTTTTAAAATGCTATGGGTAAAAGACACCATCAACAAAAAGCAACAAATTTGGGAAAAAAATACTTGAAATGTATATGAGACAAATATTTGCCATACATAATTTGTCTAAAAGTTTTTAAAAATTAATAGAAAAATTACAACTACATTTTAAAAATTAGTCAAAATTCAAGTATGACCAAGTGGCAGAAGAAAAAATACACATGCATGGATAATAAAATGCAAAAGAAAAAGTTTACATGATTCACTAAATGTCGGGAATATGCAAACTAACATGGCAGCGACATGTCACTTTTCAGACTTCTGACCTCTAGAATTGTGAAAAAGTGAAATTTAATATAAGACCCGAAGAGTAAGAATTGCCAGTATGAACAGTGAAGGGAAAAGACTTCCAGGCGTGGGAAAAGGTGAGGGGAAAGGCCTTGAGCCAAGAAATAACTTGACACACACGAGGAACTTAAGAGACACCATATAACTTAAGCCTAGTGAGTAGATTTGAGAGATGAGACCAGACTGAGGCAGGGACCAGATTTAATATTTGTTTGCAATCATTTTCTCCTGATCCATCAATAATCTTTTGATGTATTATGACTTCTTGCCAAATAGGTTTTTTTCATATTTATGTAATTAAATATGTATATTCTTCCTTTCATGGCTTCTGGGTTGTTAGTGTGAATTAGCAATCTCATATTTATATTTTTTCTCTTTTCTTGTAGTATCTTGACTTGTTTTCCCATATATGTTTTTAATTCATGAAGAATTATTTCTATATGTAATAGATCTAATTTTTCCCAGTGTAAATTATACTTAGCATATTAGAATAATGTGTCCGTACCATATGGACATTTTTAAGTTCCTATATAAACTTTAATCTCTTTCTAGATTTAATTCTATTCCTTTGATAAATATCTCTTTAATTTAATTTAATTTAAATTCAATTTGCCAACATATAGTATAAACCCAGTGCTCATCTTATCATGTGCTCTCCTTAATGCTCTTCACCCATTTACCCCATCCTCCAAACCATACCCCCTTCTGCAACTCTTTGTTTCCCAGAGGTAGAAGTCTCTCATGGTTTGTCTTCCTGGTAAATATTTATATTCCTGTGCCAGCCCTGTGATTTCATGATTATAGTACCTTTTTGTTTTTAATATTTCCTAGGCCGTCTTTGCCTGTTACTCTTGTTAACCAATATCTTCTTGAAAATTCTCACATTTTTAATGTTCTATAACTTTAAGATAATTTTATTGATTTAATACTTTTAGTTCAATTTGAATTTAGTATGTGAAGATATATCTTATTTCCCTCCATAACTAACCATAACATTTTTACTGGAAATATTGGTCCTTAAAAACTGATAATATGGACCCTTAAATTATTTGATTGAACCAAACCAAAACAAACAGAATAGCAGAAACAAAGGCATTTTGTGCCTGAGGTTGTTCCAGGAAATTAGTATAAACCAAGAAACAAACTTCTTAAGAAAATATAAACTTTAGAAAGGGAAGGTAGAACTGTCTTGAAGAAGACACTAGTCAGGTTAAAAGTAGTAACAGCTACAGTTTATTGAACATTTACCTGTAAGGCTGTGCTGTGCAACGTGGATTATATCCTAAATCCTTTTTTAAAAAGATTTTATTTATTTATTCATGAGAGACAGAGAGGCAAAGACATAAGCAGAGGGAAATATAGGCTCCCTACAGGGGAGCCTGATGCAGGATTCGATCCCAGGACCCCAGGATCACAACCAGAGCTGAAAGCAGACGCTCAACCACTGAGCCACCCAGGCACCCTTATATCCTAAATTCTTGTAAGAACACTGCCAAGTACCTATTAACAATTGAGACTGGTCAGGTGTATTTCTGGCCAAGGAAACTGGAATTGCGTGTCTTTGGAGAAATGAGATCAGTTCTGACTTGAACTAAGAGGCTAAACTGTGATAAAATTCATCCAGGAAAATATTTGGATACCTGGAAGAGATATCGAGTTGTCTAAGGAGCGTGGATGCTGGAAAGGAGTCAGAGGAAAGTGGACTTTTTCAGCAGTTGCTTATATGACAAGATTCCTTGAATAGTAATGTGCATACCACAGAGAGGCTGAGTAGAACCTTGTGGGGTAGCTCACTTCAGAAATGCGCAAGTTTGCATTGTCTTGGAAAGACCTTGTTCTGTGAGTTTTGGTAGAAGAACTACGTCAGGGCACTTAGAGAAGAAAAGCACTTTTGATCTATTCCGTATCTCTGGCAAAGGACCAGCAGCAAATGTGAAGACTTGCCTATGAGGGAGTCCCTGGCACTTCTACTTATCTACTGAGAACCCAACATAAGAAAATCAGACTAAGTGACAAAAAGAAAGTCCAATTTTCAAAAAAAAATTTTTAGGTGGGAAGACTTGAAAAAATACTGAACAGATTTACAAGAAAAGCTCTGAGACACCTTTCAGATAGACAGCTGGGTTGGAAGACAGGTATCTTGCTTGAAGGTATGGAGGAAAAAATAAACAGAAAAATTTCAAACATCACCACAGTAAAACTTATTTTTGATCTGATATTTTAATTTTTTTCCTCATATAGCCTTTACATGTGATCCACTACATGTGTGATTCCTAAATTTTGGATGCTGCTTCTTCTAACTTCTCCTACCAATATTTCTAACTATGAAATGTCTGGTCTAGTATGGATTTTGAGACTCTTAAAGTGTAAATTATTTATGTAAAATCTAGTAGTAGTGAGATTTTGATTAACAGCACTTTTTTGCAAAGGGGTGAAAAAAAAAACGATGTGAGAAACAGTATTATGCAACTATCTTAATGTCCAAAATGCACGCACTTGGGGTACCTGGGTGGCTCAGTGGTTTAGTGTCTACTCCGGTGGTGATCCCTGAGTCCTGGGGTCGAGTCCCATATCGGGTTCCCTGTAGGGAGCCTGCTTCTCCCTCAGCCTATGTCTCTGCCTCTCTGTGTGTGTCTCTCATGAATAAATAAATAAAATCTTTAAAAAATATATATGTATGCACTTGACTGAATTTTGTCATTTCTGAGCCCAGAATAAATTAAATGAATGGTATTTTTTTTTAATTTTTATTTATTTATGATAGTCACACACAGAGAGAGAGAGAGAGAGGCAGAGACACAGGCAGAGGGAGAAGCAGGCTCCATGCACCGGGAGCCCGACGTGGGATTCGATCCCGGGTCTCCAGGATCGCGCCCTGGGCCAAAGGCAGGCGCCAAACCGCTGCGCCACCCAGGGATCCCAAGTGAATGGTATTGAAGACATTTGATTGTCTACAATATCTACCTCATATAAAGTACATAGATTTTAGTTGAAGCAAATCCCCATAATGTGTATTACTGAGAAAAATTTGGAGAAACATGGATGAAAAAATAACAGAATGAAATCTAAGGTTTTATTTTTAAAAGGTTAGGGTAAATGATCTGTCATATGTCACTATCTATCTATGGGACATTGAACATATATAATTGGACATTACCCCCATTTCAGCTCCCTTTGTGGATCTCTAAAAGATTTTAATGAAAAAAATGGGACTATTACAAATATTATCTAATTGCTTAAGTAGCTTGTCATTTTAGAAATGATAAAACACAAGTATGGGTTTTTTTGTATGGGTTTTTTAATCAAAAATACTCATCAGAAATTAAGTCCAGTGTCTATAAGGCCTAGGAGTAAGAGGAATCCTATCTGAGTCAATTGCACCATCTCTACACTTTGTTTACTGATCTGTAATTCCTAGTTTCTTGATTTCCCTCTTGACTACATATTTCTTGCTCTTGGAATTTGTTCCATGTTTATGTTCAGCCAACCACTGGCAACCCCCATAAAGTTTAGACTCTTGTCTTACTATTCTGAATTCAGAATAGTATTTATGTGTCTTGAAGACTCTGCTCTCTTTCTCTGGACCCTCTTGATGCTAGCGCTACCTCTGATAGACACTCTCCCCAGGACCTTGAATTATGTTCCCTTCCAACTCTACCTCAGCCTCTACCAGGGAATTCATAGATGCATTTAAGAGTAGTATCAATAATATCGTCTGAATTTCTACATTAAAAAATTTCATTTTTTTAAAATAAAGTAAAGCCATAAAAATAGCTTTTGCATGTCTATATAATAACACAAAGCAGATAGCAAAGTGAGTGCTATTTTATGGTGAAAAATACCAAAAAGTTTTCATAAATTAGCTTTCACCATTAAAAGGAATTGAATATAAAATAATATATTACATAAACATGTAACTTGTACAATATTATACCTATAATATAATTTTATTATTCAAGATTTTCTACATTGTCTTCAGATTATGTTTAGGAAGTCATTATTTAAAATAATTTGATTAAAACTATTCTGGAACATGTGTCTATAATCATAACAACAAAATATCTTTAAGAGTGTTTTACAGGATTGCATGCCAATAATGGATCTTCAGAAGTTGCCACTAGATTTATAATATATTAGTAGAATACTATCTTGGATCTCAGTATGTTTTCACACATTTGAAAAGTTCTGAACCATCCTAAATGACAAGTTCATTTTCCTTTCTAAAAATTTTTCTATGAAAATAATTGGTTTCAGATCTTTTCTATATGTATTGTAAAGATGAAATTTGATCCTGAACTTCTGGGGAGAATTCACCTGTTTTCTTCCACTGATGAAGATTGTGTTAAAATAGAAATAACCCTCTTCCTTGCACAGTGTCATTATTATTGAGTGTAATGAGAAGATCCCCTTTGCTATTTTTAGATCACAGTTTTGTAATGAGTATAAATTTTGTCAGATATGGACATAAGGCTTATATATTAATCTAGTTTGTTTTCAGTTTTATTTTATAAAATATTTGAATTTTGGAAAAAATAATGATATATTTGATTTCAGAAATGTTTGCTGTACATCCAGCACAGTTGTTATTTGAAATGAAATCTTGACAGATTAAAACTTTTGGGAGTTAGGGATTTTCAGAGAAAACCTAATGTATAAAAGAATAAATAGTAACATGCTCCAGAGTTTTAAGTCAAATGAGAGACTGCACTAATAAGGAACAGGTAAACATCTCTCTCATTTAAAAAAAAAAAATATCTCATCTAATGAAATGCCTAAAGAAGTCTTTTCTGAACCATCTCTGAGAGGAAAGCAAGTAAATATTGCCTTCTAAGTTGATGTAGAAATCAGGTATAGTGGAAATAAGAGTAAAAAATGATTCACCTTTTTAAAAAGAAACAAACAAAAATCCCCAAACCCTGACTACTTTGGGTTTTTCATCTGCAGAAGTGGGCTGAGCTGTCCAGATGGTAGGATTGGACTAAATATTACACAAAAGATACTGATTCTTCATGACAGCATTGCATGGATGGTGCTGAAATGTGACGCTGTAAACAGAAGGAATACCTCTTTCCAGTCTGCTCTTCCTCTCCTCTCCTCCAACCTCATCTAGCCTGACATTTGACAGTTGGCAGATACCTCATCTGAACAAGCAGAGCCAAATATTTGATTTGAATAGTCACATAGAAACTGTCTCACTTGTATGCCCATGACCAACTTGTTTGCATTTTCTACTTCTTGGAGTATGTGTTGGATTCCATGCAAATATTTATTAAAAACAATCAGAACTTTGGATGAGTTATTAGGTTCTGAGTGAAAGGAATCAGGGATTCTTTTTGGAGCTTTCTCAGAGATGTGAACTATAAGAGCTCATTTCTTTCAGTTAAAAGAAAAGTGCTTTGTTGGAGAGAATTAAACTTTGAGAATTGTGCCTTGGTGGTGGTTTAAGCTTTTGGACAATCTCTAAAAATTTTTAGAGATGTCAGTTTAAGAGAATTTGACAGTGAGTAGACAAGGCTGTAAGTTTTATGAAGCTCCTGTTCATTACACTCTTTTGTGTGTTTAGTATTGGAGATAGTAGAGACTTACGATTTATGGTGAAATAATTTAACACCATGCATTTGGGCCAAATCACATCTATTTTAGGATTACAGGAAGCTGTTGCTAAGTACTTATTGATTAAAAACAGAAGAAGCACCAAAAAAGCCTAGGAGTGAGTTCTCTGACTACATCTGTGCTCCTGCAAAAATTTCACTTATTTATTCAACATCATTTAGTTTAGTACATATATTATGTTCTTCCCTGTGGATACAGTAGAGAATTAGAAGCCAGTTTTTCTCCCAAGAGGCTTACAGTAAAAGGGAAACAGTAGAGACCACCTCTGATTTAATTTCTTTATAAGAGAAAAAAAATCAAATCAAATTGAAATTTAAAAAATAAAGCCTTTACACTAGTGTACAAATTATCCAATATCTATGTATAAATCTAATACAAATTTACAAGACTTCTTACAAAAAAGTATAAGTTATTGAGATAAATTAAGAATTTAAATAATATGAGAGATATAATATATTCTTGGATTGGAAAAATCAGCATTTTTAAGAACTAAAATTTTTACAAATTTATCTACAGATTTATTACACTCTCAGTCAAAATATCTGCATTTATCCTCATTTCCAGAGGAAATGATAAATATTACAGGGGTATACAGGTCTTAGGGGAAGAAGTGTGAAGATATTTATCAGGCAGTATTTGTGATAGTGAGGATCTGGAGGTAACCTAGGTGCCCATTACAAAGGGAATGAATAAATAAAAATACATAAGTTCTTTAGAAAAAAAATTGCTTCATTTAGAAACAATGAATTACAAGTATATTCAACAATATGGATAGATGTTAAAACCAAATGCGAGGAGAAGAATTAAGAAATAGAATGAATTCTATAGAATGAATCTATAGCACAATACAATGTATGTACATTTAAAGAACCTACACAGAACAATATGTTATTTCTCAAACATAAATGCCAGATGTATTCGAGTGGGCGCCTATTCTGGCAATAAGAATAGGGACAGACTCAGAGAAGACAAAATAAATAAAAATAAAAGTCAACTCTGTTCTTTAGATGAATAGAGCATAAATTATTGAATAGTTGGAGGGAGTCATTTAAGTCCACTGCTCCTAAAACCTGAGAGACATCAGTGGGGGAAAGATGTCCCTTGGATTTGACATCATGGACTTCTTTATGGACCTCAACAAGAACAATTTCAGTAGAGGAGCAGGGGCCTAAGTCAGAGTAGATGGTAATCAAGGGTAAACAGGAAGTGAAAAAGTGGTAACATATGCAGAATCTTTCATATGTATATAAAGTTGTAGGAAAATTCCCTTGAAGGCTCACAGGTGATAGGAAGAATGTCTCAAGTATGTATGACCCCAGACTCCTTACCCTAGGGCTAATGTTCCAAAAAACCCATATTTTGGAAAATGTGAAATTGATTGAATTCAATTTCAGACATGAAGGGCCAGATAAATATGACCTTTCCCAAATTTCATTACAGAAATTACTACTTAAACCTACATATATTTAATCCTCTGATTTGTTTTCATAAACTGAGATCCAGGACAGAAAAACATTTAAAAGAAAAAAATAGCTTTTCACTGCTTGATGAAATGTAGGACTTTAAGCACATTTTGGGGAAGTTTTTGAGAGGGGAATAAAAATTACAAAGAAGGAGTCACGGACTCTGTGTTAGTTTCCTACTGCTGCTTTCACAAGTTCCACAAAATTAATATATTAAATAATACAAAATTACTGTCCTACAGTCCTAGAGATCAGAATTCCTGAAATCAAGGTGTTGCCCCTTGAGCTACACTCCTACTGGAAGACCTAGGGGAAGATCCATTTTCTTACCTTTTCTAGCATCTAGAAGCCATCTGCATTCTTGCCAGTGATCCCTTGCTTTCTCCATCTTCTTCTCTTTCCCTCTCTCCCTCCCCATTTCCCCATTTTTTTCTCTTCTTTCCTCTCTCTCTTCATCTATCTCACCTCTTCTTCCACTGCCATGTTGCCTTTACTAATTCTTGCTTCCCTGTCTTCCTTTCATAAGGCCCCCTGTGCTTACATGGACTCCCCCATGCTGATATTCCCAGAAAATCTTCTTATTTTCCTTTACTTAGTCATATCTTAAAATTCCTTTTGCTATGTAAGATAATGCATATACAGGTCTTAAGGATTAAAATGCAGACATTTTGGGGTCCATTATTCTACCAATCATATATTCTAAAACTTTCTCTCTTCTCTATTGATTCTTACTTTCACCTCTTTGAGACTCAGTTAATTTATCCCTTAAGTGAGGGGAAGTAAGTTTTATATTGCATTCTTTATTTGTACATAATAAGGATGAGTTAAAATAGTATGAAATTATTTTAAGAGAATGTGTTATGCACTCAGGAGACTAAAGAAAATGTCCTTATCTGTTCCACTTACTCATAAGTAGCACTATCTATGATTATAAAAAGAATACAAGATTTTAAAATATCTTATTTTCTTGTAATGTTGCTTTTCTTCCTTATTACCATTTTCCCACAAGTTAATAACAAATGAAATGCTAACAAAATAATCTTTTAGCTAATTATTTGGACAGGAGGAATGAAGAAAAACACAAAGGAAGAGAGAGGAGAATGAAGGAGCAAGAAAGTACTGAGATATTATTGGCACTATTGTTTCATGCATACCACAGTCACGGCCTAATGTCATTTAATTCTCACAGTAATTGAACACTACCACTTCCGTGTTACAGTTTAGAACACAGGCTTGGGAAATTCATATAATGTGCCTAGGATCATAAATAATAAATAGTTAAGTTAAAAGCTCAATCTTTCTAACCCCAAAGCCCATATCTTTCTATGCCATAGCAGTACATGCTTTGTGTTAAACATGTTGTTGTATTAGCTGTATAAGGTTCCTGTTTCCTAGAAATGCCCATAATATATTACTACAAATTTTGTGGCTTAAAACAGTAGAAATACAGTTTCTCATAGTTCTGGAGGCCAGAAGTCTGAAGATCAATGTGATCTTCACATGTTCCCTTTGAAAACTCTCAAGGATAAAGTCCTTCCTTGCCTCTTCCTGCTCCTGATAACTTGCAAAGTCACTTAGGTTAGGATTACATAACTCCAATCTTTGTATCCGTCTTCACATGGCCTTCTCCTCTGTGTCTCTGTTCTCTCTCTCTCTTTCTATGTTTTAAGGCACTTCATTGAGGTATGATTGACATGTAAAGAACTATACATATTTAATGCATAGAGCTCAGTTTGGGGATTAGTATTCACCCATAAACCCATCACCAACATCAAGGCCATAGATATATCCGTTACCTCCCATTACCTCTTGTCCTCTTGATGACGGTGATGATGATGATCATGATTGATGATGATAATGAGTGTGTAGTAAAAACATTTAACATAAGATGTACGCTCTTAGAAAATTTTAACTATGTGGTACAATTTTAACTATGTGGCTCAATATTGTGAGCTATAGGCAAAATACCATAGTAATAGTATAATAGATCTCTAGAATTTTATCTTTCATACCTGAAACTATATCTTTTGACCATTGCCTCTTCATTTCCCTGCCTACCACCCCCGGTCAATAACCCTTTTACTTCCTAATTCTATGAGTTTGATGATTTTGGATTTCACATGTGAGATTGTATAGCATTTGTCTTTCTGTACTTAGCATAATATTTGTGTCTTATAAGGGTCCGTAATCTTTTTGTAGCCTCCATGCCTTCTAAGAACATGTCATTAGACTTAGAGCCCACCACAATCTAGGACAATCTCTTATTAAAATCTTTCATCTTCAAAGACTCCTTTTTTCTGTATAAGGTCACATTCACAGGTTTCAGGGCATAGACATTTATTTTGGGGGGATAGCATTACCATTCCACCCACAACATGTATGTTTAAATCAAGGTCATCATATATGAAAAGATGTTCAACATCACTAATTATGAGGGAAGTAAAACTCAAATTCATAATGAGATATCAACTTACACCTGTCAAAATGGCTAGAATAAAAAAACACAAGAAATAACAATGTTGGAGAGGAGGAGTAGAAAAAGAAACCTGTGTGCACTGTTGGTGGGAATGCAAATTAGTTCAGCCATTGTGGGATGCAGTATGGAGGTTCCTCAAAAAGTTAAAAATAGAATTACCATATGATCCAGTAATTCCAACTGGATATCTACCCAAAGAAAATGAAAACACTAATTTGAAAAGATACATGCACCCCTATGTTTATTGCAGCATTATTTACAATAGCCAAGATATGGAAGGAATCCAAGTGTCCATTTATAGACAAATGGTCAAAGAAAATGTAGTATATGATGAGCATTGAGTAATGTACAGGACTTTTCAATCATTATATAGTATGCTTGAAACTAATATAACACTGTAGGATAATTATACTTCAATGAAATTTAAAAATGAATTGAAGTCATATTGAGAGCAAAGACTCACTTCTTTGTGGCATTGTGCACAAAATAGGTATTTAATAAATACTGCAAAGAAAATTGGGAAAGTAGGAAAAATGCCAGGCCAGGTGCACACAATAGGTATTTATTGTCTGCAAATTACCTATTGTATTTATTAAATTTAATAAATACTGCAAGAATTAGAATAGCATTTGTAACCAATAATTAAGTTTTTTTTTTTGAATTTTGTTAGATGATGAAGTTAAACTAATTTTTTAAAGTTAACAAATCAGTACAACACCATGGTTTCACAGTATTTAAAATGTGAATCTGGAGTCTACTTACATAATAATTAATTGTCCCTCTTAGCAAAATTCTAATTGTATGAAAAAGAAATGGGCCTCTGTAAGATGTGAAATATGTGAATATGGTAAAAAATTGTCTCCAACTATTGGGAATCACAGATTAATATTGCTTTACAAAGCCCATTTTAAAATTAGCTCAATTTACCACCATGGTCAATTACATAGCCAAATACATTCTTGATGGGACTTGTGTAATGGGCCATCCTTCTTTCAAGAACAAAATTGTTTCCTATTCCTGTGATTTGATAATAAGTAATAAACATGTAATATATCAATTTGCAAAGTCAATTACATAATCAAGAAGAGTGCCAACAGCAATAACCAAAATGCTCTGTACTGTAGTTACTTTCATATTCTCCACCTTCCCTAAGGCACCAGGCCTGGCATTTTTCCTACTTTCCCAATTTTCTTTGCATAATTTTCCACTTGGTGGACTGCCATTGTCAACAGCAACACTCTTCAACTTCTGGAGGTTTGGTAAGAGCAGTTGAAGAGATGAGAACTGTATTTAATTAAAACCTGGTTGCTGAATATAAATGCAAAAGTGCTTAATTATTTGACACTGCTAGTGAGGAAAGTCACACAAGAGGATCCAGCAGAAATTTCGTATCTCATGAGTTTTGAGATGTCATCCTGAAAAAATAATCAATTTCCTCTTTATCCCTTTTCGGTTAAAAAAATACTTTAAAAATAATGCAGATGAAGCTATGCATAGCTCATAAAAATACCTTGTTCAGCTTCTGAAAAAGATACATGTAGAGATAGATATTGTGATCTCATGTAGGACATACTTCATGAAAATGTCTATAGTCTTTGTGATTCATGTACAGTTAAGGTAAACCCTTAAGTAGAAGCAAAAGAAGAAAGGGGAAATTAATTTGAATTCCAGGGCAAGAGACTACTTCACTTTAAAATTTGATTTTAGTTTCTTACAAACTTGTTTTAGTTTTTAGGATCTCACTTAAATATTATAGATTTCAAAGCATTTGAACTTAATTAGTTGTATAAATTTAATGTGATTTTAATTACTACCCTAATTTCTAAAGTGTTTGTGAGTAAATGTGAGTCTAACATCCCTCAGAAAGAATTACTACCAAGTTATTTGTTGAATGTAAGCACAGATATATTAAGCATCTACTATAGTCTTATAGTTCTATTCTTTAAATATGCATATCAGTATTGAGGGGATAGAATTCGCTGGGTAAACTTCACAATTCACACAGTTTTGTATATGAACTCTTTGTTCCTTTTATTGATTATTTGGTTTTTGCTGGCAACATTACTGATAACATTTGGATAAGGTGACATTTTAAATTTTCCTAGAATAGCAAACCAGAAATAGGTTAAATTTTATACAGATGTGGATATCCCCAGATGTGAATATGGGAAAAACTTAGTTTTGTCTCCGGGTATTTATTCACCATATAAATCTACTGGCACATTCTTATCTGTTATGTAAATAAGATGTGGAATTCCAATAGTGTATCAGTGTTCTACAGCAGATGGTACACTGAGATTTACCACACCATTACATTTAATGGGTTTGAATTCATTTGGATTTCTTGATGTTCTCTCTGTCCTTCTCATAGCAGCAATGTTGCCAATGTTCCTGATTATATATGATTTGAGAGAGTGCTTAAAGAAGAAAAACTCCTTTATCTTAGAAATATGAGTATTTTATGTCAAAGTTTAAAGTGTATATGTATTGCATTTCAGAGGATTTATATGCCCTGTGAGAAAAGGATGGTTAATGAATATTCAACAAAGTACTTGCAGTCATTACACTCAAAGATATTTTATAAAATGGAAATACTCAATTAACTATTGTAGTGCTAGTAGGGAGTATTCATTTGAAAAACAAAAAGAAATTTTCATCCTAGGTTATTGTGGGTGAAGAAAAAAAAGAAAAAAAAGTTTAAGAGAATACAAAGACTCCAGAAGACATGCATCTTAGTCGTATAAGTAAAGATTCTCATGACTGTTTCTGTTAACAAAAATTTATATAGTTCTTGGCTCACTAATTACTGTAGATTAATAAATAATATCCCTAAAAGTGTTTGATCTATGAAGGGTCAGACCTCAGTGATAATTGAAAATGGCAGCATGAGCCATATGGGCTTTTTGTCTCTGAACTCACTCTATTTAGGAGCAGAATGAGTGCTGGTGTAGCTTTAATCAGTTGGTTACAAAAATTACTGTGGATGAACATAAAATGGAACAAGAATAAAGACTCTAATATTATGGCTATAACCTGCCATTTCCAAATCAGTATGTTCAAAGGGTGGCCAACAAAATAACAGCACCAAAGTCACTGTTAAATCTTATTAAAATTGGAGATGCCTGGGTCTAATCCCAGACTCATTAAATAAAAATTTGGGGTAGGGATGTGGGAACAGGTGGATCTGGATATAAAAATATTTTTACAAACTCTGTGATGATTCCCATTGCATACCTACCACCATATATGTTGCAGGTCAACCCTCGAACCCAGTACTCTAAAGCAGACTCTCTGGGTTCAAACCAGGCCCCTGAAATCACTTAGATCAGTGACCATGGCTCAGTACTTACCCTTCTGTGTTTTAGCTTCCTTGACTGTCAATGGGGCTAATGTACCTACGTCACAGGATTGCTATGAGGATTAAATGAGTTAATATTTGTAAAGTAATTATTGCTTGGCACATAAAAAGTACTAATGAAATAAGAGTTTGTGAAAGGATGATGAAAATAGTGCACGTTTATTAAAGCTGCCAGATGATAGTTAACACACAGGTTTTCTATTAGAAAAAGAAAAACAAAACTCCCTAGAACGTATCCAAGTATTGAACATTGCACTATTCCATGTTTGAAATTAATAGAAACCGAAGTTGCACTCTGCGTTCTTTTTGCTTTATTATTACAACTTTGTAATGAATATTTTTAATATTGTCAGAATCAGCCAGTAGTCAGACACTGAATAAAACATCTTTTCAATCTTTTTCAGTCATGCTGAATACTAACGCTGGTGACATACAAACCCTCATGAATGGTGAACATGTTTTTCATTAGAATGAGATGAGGCTTAAATACAGTATCTCGGTAGTTACATGTGCCATGCTATTTCCAGCAAATCACTGCAGTAATACAGCACAGCAGTCATCTTCAAGTGACACTGCAGATACAATATTCCAGGCACTTTGTTTTCAGTTCATTTGTGGGACATTGGACTCATTTGGCAGCGATACTGAAGTTACATTCATTTATAGGCACTTCAGAGGCATCCACACAACATCCCCTAATTGCATTACAATGGCCTGCCATTGCCATGTGTTTATTGATTTTTAGTTCTTAGAAGCCTTTTCTATTGTTATCTGTAAACTCCTTTGATTTATAGTCATTTGTCTACATTGAGAACAAGAAAAGCTGAGTGCTAAAGACAGATAGGAGGACCATATGATTATAGTTCAGTTGATTAATAGCTGGCTTTTTACCTAATGACAACTAATTCCAGAAATGAACCATGGTTTTTCATATAGCATCACATCACTATCATTTTATGCATTCTAATATCAAGATCTCGACTTTTACATATATTCCATCAGAATCAGGAGTCAGGGTCTTCTATACCGAGAGCAGTGTGTCTGGGCATTCATAATTGTACTTGCAGCATTATTCACACAAGCTTCCAGTAAGTCTAATTACTTCTTCAAATTGGCCTGAAAAGCACTTAGACAGTAGGGCTTTCCATTGGCCCAGAAGTCATTTGATCTCTTTATGACTTCCCTGAGCTAGCATCAGCCATTTCAGATTGGCTCTGACTGTGAAACAGGCAATGGTGCATCTGTTTTTTGGTTTGTTTTTTAATGGGAAAAACACTTTCTAAGAAGGCAAACTTCATATCCTTACTTATGTAAGAGTTATGTGTAACCTTTTAAAATATATAAATGGGAGCATCCCTGAAAAACAAAAGTTCATCTGAATCTAATGTGGAAATTAGAAAATAAACCCAAGTCAATTTTAACATAGTCTATTTTGGTGTGTGTATGTATATATGCGTGTGTGTGTGTGTGCGCACACGTCTGTAAAAGAAATACTACCGATTTCATCCAGGCTGGTTTTAATATCCTAAATATAAATTTTAACACTAATTTGGAAAGTTTTCAAATTATATGTTTTGAGTAGTGATAAAACTGAAGTTTATGCTGTGTGACATGATCTTTGCCTTCCTGGAGTTTAGTAAATATTCCTATCTACATTTTAAAAAATTTTGTACATTGACATTTTAATATCCTTATAAAATGTGAATACGTTTCACTTACAGTTACTGGGGAAAGTCTTCAAAAATCACTTATTGTATTTTAGTCTCAGACCAAATTAAAATTAACATGTTCTTATGTAATTAAAAATGGCGCAGCAATAAAAATCTTAGAGTCATCTTAAAGAATTATTTTTACCACTCAATCTCTTTCCAGTATCATTATTTAAAAAGTACCAATTTATCACGAAATTTGGGGAAGATAATCAAAGAAGAGTTTTTATCAGCTGTCAAATCTATCCCAATTAATTGGAACTTCATATAATAATTTGAATCTTTTCAAGTACTTTGAAGTTATCACTGAATTAATTAGTAATAATAAATCAATTCTATTATTGCATATAATCATTTTTAAAATTTTTGATAATATAAAAAATTAGCAAATACAGAAAATTTTAGATTATTTGTTCTAGTGTTATATAGAGTCCAGGATGGATCATGTATTTATTTATGTCATAACATTTGAAGTACCTCTAGATATTTAAATATTCACAACCTGGCTGCTTTATATGCATATAACTCATGAAAGTGCTTAATTTCAATTTTAATGACTTAAAGTTCATGATAAACCTCAAAATATCTTATATAATGTCAATTATAACTCAGTGAAGATCAGCATAAAATATTTTCTCTAATATTTATGACTGGGGAAGCAAAATATTTAATTTAATATCTGACATAGGAACATCTTACATATAAGCCTTCTATCACTTATGACCATCTTTGACTACTTCATACTGTTTATATTCTACATCCAATAAAATTCAAAGTCATATCAATATCACTTAATTTATTTCACAAATAGTTGTTAAATACCCATTATATTCCAGGTACTATAAAAATGCTAAGTAATAAATATAAAAATATAAAAATACAGTAATAAAAATATAGTAACAAATATAACAAAAACCTAAATAGATATGATTTGCCATTATAGAATTTACAGTATATCAGCTGTCAAAGAAATGAATTACATAATGTGCTATTAAAAAAAAGCTATAATGATGTCTAATAAGGGGACTGCATCTAGTCCAACAAATTCAACAAAGGCTTCCTTGAAGAAATTATATTTGAGCTTGGATCTGAAGAATGAGTTAACCAGGAACAGTAAAGGAAATCATTCAATATGGATCAAGCAGCACAGAGAGTGAGGAGAGAAATGGTATGAGGTGAGACAGGAATTAGGTAGGGAGAGCCTTGTGGAGCAGGATGTTTTTAAGGAGCACTCTGGCGCAAAATATGACTAATGGCAGGCAAAAGTAGTTGCAGGAAATGGCAACATTTCATTCTTTTTTTGGCTGAGTAATATTCCGTAGTATATCTGCAACAATACAGGTGGACCTAGAGTGTATTATGCTATGTGATGGAAGTCAGATAGAGAAAGACAAATACCATATGATATAGCTTATATTAAAAAACAAAACAAATGACTAAACATGCAAAAAAAAAAACCCCAAACAGACCTATAAAAACAGAGAACAAATGCCATATGATTTAACTTATATTAAAAACTAAATAAGTGACTAAACACACACACAAAAACAGAAACAGACCTATAAAAACAGAGAACAAACTGATAGTTGCCGAGGGAAAGGGGGGAAAGGTGAGTAAAATGGGTGAAGGGGAGTAGGAGGTATAGATTTCCGGTTATGCAGTGAATAAGTCATGGAGATGAAAGGTATGCTATAGGGAATATAGTCAATGGTATTGTAAAGCATATGGTGACAGATGGTAATCACACTTGTGAGCATAGCATAAGTATAGAGTTGTCAAATAACTGTGTTGTCCACCTGAAAGCTAATATAGCATTGTGTGTCAACTATACTTACCAAAAAAAAAAAAAAAAAAAAGTAGTTGCAGGAAGAACAAGTAGGAGACTATTACCATTGGTACAGCCAGAAGATGATGACTATTACTTGAAGTAAGACATTGACTGCAGTAAAAATGGAAGTGGGAATAAAACCCAGAGAGTCATACAAGGATCAAAATTAGTTGGTAGAATCAGGTGTTGGGAGTGAAGAAAAAAGAAACGATTCCTAGATTTCTGGCATGCCTAGAGGATTGACACTGCTGTGATGCATATTGGGTGGAAGATGGTATGAGAATATGGCACAAAACTTATAAAAAGAGATTCTTGCTCCTTTTAGGAATAAAATGGTCATTATAGGAAGAGTAAGAGATGCAAGAGAGGGAGAGGATGAGGCAAGTAGGTCCTGATTTTCCTTTCTTTTGGGGTTTGAGTCTGGAGAAGGGAGGTACATTAAAAAGAAAATGAGGGGGGTGGTGCCTGAGTGGCCTAGTTAGTTAAGCATCCGACTCTTGGTTTTGGCTCAGGTCTGATCTCAGGCTTGTAAGATCGAACCTGGTGTCCGGCTCCATGCTCAGAATGGAGTTTGCTTGGGCTTTTCTTTCTCTCTGTCCCTCCCTGCTCCAGGCTATCTGTCTGACTCTCTCTCTCTCCCCCACTGCTAAAGTACCTACATCAAAAAAAAAAAAAGAAAGAAAGAAAGAAGAAAGAAAGAAAGAAAGAAAGAAAGAAAGAAAGAAAGAAAGAAAGAAAGAGAAAAAAAGAAAGAAAAAAGAAAATGAGGGGAAAACCAGGGATACTTTGCTTCCGTGTGCGATTTGGAGTTTGGGGATACTTCCTTCAATGTTAGTTTCTTCTTTCCCCTAATTCTTACCCCCACATCCTACCTCTCCCTGACCTTGGAGAGCAGCTCCAGGCAAGCAAACTTGGAATCCCAGTGTTGTTAAGGAAAGGAGGGGATAATGTTTAACTGTCTTACAGTGTACCTAGTTCCTGTCTTGTATGGAGGGACTCCAGTCTCTTGTGGGGGGGCGTAGTGTATGGTGAACAGTCAAGCCTTCCAAGGGCTCTGGAGAGGCTGAAGAGAGGACATTTTGGCCATGGTCTAGACAGAAGTGTGGGGGAGCAATAGATTTCTGTCACCTACAAATGCAGAGAAGACTGGGTTACCTGAGGATAAAGACCAGGCTCTGACAAAGACCAGACGGCCAGGCTGAAATAGACATTACACTGGAGCCAAAAACAGCAACAAGGTGAACACTCACTAGGAGAAGCTGAATACATGTGAGGAGAGGTGGCTAAAGTAGTCAGAAAATACCACAGTGATTAGCACCAACAGCAGAAACTTTTCTCCGCTAGTACAAAGTCTCTCTCTCTCTCTCTCTCATATATCAGATGCCATCCTGGGCAGGAAAAGAAAAGGAGAAATAAAATGAGAAAATTGAGCATTTTGCTTAAGGTGACTATTCCCATTATTGCATTGAGCTGACTACTTGATTTACTGGATAGGATTTTTTCCCTTCTCTGAGGCTAAGGAGGATCAAGAGAAAGGTCAAGTAACTTGGAGACATAATAAAGGAGCTACTTTATTTTATTCACCCAAGCATAGTGCAAGTACATTTAAACCTTTGCATTTAAATATGGAATAATATTGTTTTAAAGATGATGACTGGTAGATGTCATGGACACACCTCACATCTTTTAACATGTCTCACTTCAATTGGACTTGGTCTCCAAGAGTAAAGTTAGAGGTACTATGTGATTCGTGAAGTAACCCTTTTTGCCACTGTCAGAGACAGAATTCTAAGTCTATTTAGCATTAGCCTGATATAAACTGGTATCCCATTTGGTATGTCTTCATGTAAAGTTTTCAGAACCTAGGATACAAAGAAATAGTAAGATTATACTCTGTTCAATGGATCCTTCTTTAACATGGTCGATGTTACCATGGACCTAGATCTAATGTCTAGCCGTTAATGGCTATACCCAGACACTACATCATTGGAATTGAATATATTTTATGATTATTTTTTTAACTAGAATAGTTTTTAAACGTGTAAAAGACAATTTTTGCTCATGATTTCACTTCCAAGAGACATGTTGATGACTTCTTCCTGTTGTTTCCGTACCCATCTATATGTATGTATGTACAGTCTGCTTAAGTGCGTAATTTCTAGGTCCAGAAGTGCAATCAGAAGCAGATTCTTCTCAAAATTCCTGAGCCTTTAGTGTGAACTCACAGAATATTATGAAACATACAAGTTTTATTGACAGGTCTCATTTTCTCTATACATATTGGGGGAAAAATCTCTAGTGTTATGGACTCAATGTGTCCCCACAAAATTTATATGTTGAAGCCCTAACCCCTAATGGGATAATATTTGGAGATGGGGCTTTGGGGGGGTAATTGGGTTTAGATAAGGTTATGAGGGTGAGGTCCTTGTGATGGGATTAGTGTCCTTATAAGAGGAAGAGACTTGAGCTCTGTCTGACTCACTACTGAGTGAGGGCACAATAAGATGGTAGGGAATTGCGAGTCAAGAAGAGAGCCTTGCTAAGAACTTGACCAAGTGAGCACATTGATTCTTGGTCTTTCAAGACTATAGAACTCTACGAAATTTTTTATTGTTTAAAACTAAAATTTAAGAAATGTCTATTGTGCAAAGCCCCCCAATCTGTGGTATTTGTTATAATAGCTTGGACTGATTCATACTGGTCATTTTACTAATGGTACAGAGAAGTGAGTAGAGGGAGCCCCACATTATTTGTTCTTGTTTGACCAAAGGAGGAGCTACATTTATATCAGCAGGTCTAGGCATACACGTGGCGTCTTGAGTCCAGTTGCGAGTGCAGACCCTTTTGCTTTTGATTATTATAGAAAGATGATCATAGGGCCTTCCACTTGCATTTTATGGGCACAGCTGGATTTAGTTCTTATGTTGGTCAAGAGTGGCAAGGAAACAGGAAATGGACTCCTTGATCACATCCAAGGTGGTCCAGGAGCTGTGGATTTCAGAGCAACAGGAATCCCTTGGGCCTCCTAAAACAAAGCTAAAAGCCAATCAGCATTTTTATGTTTCTAACTTTGCACTGGTCTTTAAATTTAACTGGTTATATAGTATAACCAAATTGCTAACTCAATTTAATATTGAAGTCTCCTGGGCTTGAAATTCTTTAGTTCCCTGTCTAGTAACTAGAAACTTCGCGTTGTAACATTACATTTTCTTGAGAAGTCCTGGGCCTCAGAGAATAAGATTTGTTATAGCTAACCACAACTGAGGAAACATGCAGATAAAAATATATGAATGCTATAAATTAAAATAGGAAACGGAGTTTTGTGTTTCCTCTTTTACTTTATACTGTGAATAATTTCATAAGTCAGTGAAATTTCTTCAAATAAACTATGATCGAGTGGTTGCTAAATATTTCATCTTACTGTTTTACCATCAAGTCCTTACTTTGGGGTATACAGTTGGCTCTTGAACAACACTGGCTTGAACTATATGGGTGCACTTATTTGTGGATTTTTTTCACAAATACAGTATAGTACTATAACGTATTTTCCTTATGATTTCCTTAATAATGTTTTCTCTAGCTTTATTGTCAGAATACAGTATATAATACCTGTAACATAAAATATGTATTAATTGACTGTTTATGTCATCAGTAAGGCTTCCAGTCAATGGTAGGCTATCAGTAGTTAAGTTTCTGGGGAGTCAAAGTTCTATGTGGACCTTTGACTATGCAGGGGGTTGGCGCTCCAGTCCCCATATTGTTCTAGTCAACTGTGTAGGCTAATTTCAACTTTTATATGTTGTAGATATTTATATATGAGTATATATAAAGCATATTTATTATAAATACATAAAATATTCTTTTTCATATTAGAATTTCTAGGCAGTTTTGAAATATATCTTTGTCAATGTTTCTATTTTTGTAAAATAGATTCCCAAACACAGATCTTTTTTAGATTTATTTATTTTTTTGGGAGAGAGAATGAGCACAGAGAGAAGCAGGCTCCATATTGCACAGGGAGCCCTACACAGGGCTCGATTCCAGAACTCTGGGCTCATGACCTGAGGCAAAGGCAGACAATTTAGCCGAATAAGCCATCCAGGTGCCCTGAGGTCTTGTTTTTTAATGTTTCCTTTTTTAAGTTCTTAAAACTTTTTGATAAAAATATTTGCTAAGGTTTTAATCCCTGATAGTTTGAGGTGAAAAAAAGTTAACACTCCTATCAACACAAAGTACAAATAAATGAACTGAATCTTATTTATCATGGTGCCATATTTCTTCTGGGCATTATAGGCTTTAATCTACTTCATAAACTATGATCTCAGGATAATGTTTAAATATATTTATTAAAGAATTACTCTGTTTTATTAAGTTGTTATATGAACACAGAGGTTGAGTTAAGGATTAAATGTAGCCACTTTAAATAAAATAATCCATGCTATCACCAATTTCTATGTTTTCATTAAATGTTACTCAGGACGTGGATAAAAGAAAAGTTCAAATATTAAATATTTTTGGATGACTGGGTGGCTTAATGGTTGAGCTCTGCTTTTGGCCCAGGGAGTGATTCCCGGGGTCCCAGGATCAAGTCCCACATCGGCTCCTTGCACAGAGCCTGCTTCTCCCCCTGGCTATGTCTCTGCCTCTCTCTCTCTCTCTGTGTATCCCTCATGGATAAATAAATAAAATCTTTAAAAAAAATAAAATATTTTGAAGCTAATTAACTGCAGTAGTTTCTTAGAGATGAGATTCCTTTTGTTTAGCAGGTATGTGCAGTCTTAGGCAAGTGTGAGACAATTTAGCTATGGTTGTATTTGACTACATTTATTTATCTATCATCTATCATCTATCTATCTATCATCTATCTATCTAAAGATTTTATTTATTTATTCATGAGAGAGACAGAGAGAGAGGCAGAGACACAGGCAGAGGGAGAAGCAGGCTCCACGCAGGGAGCCCGATGTGGGACTCAATCCCGGGACTCCAGGATCCTGCCCTGGGCTGAAGGCAGGCGCTAAACCGCTGATCCACCCAGGGATCCCCTGACTAGATTTATTTAATATGCACTTTATAAAGACAGATTTTATGTTTATTAATCGGATACCTATTTCTAAACAGTTCTGAGTCTTTATTTTGTGCTGTCTGCTTATTACTAGTCATGCTTCTGAATAGGGAAAGAAGCTGTTGCCCTGAAAATGTGAATATATCATTTCAAAAGATGTGTTCCCCACCTCACCTATGATAAATAGTATTTTCCACCAATGAAGTCAATGCATTTTCCATTTCATTGTGAGAAGAAAATTATTTCTATGTCTACTTTTTGACTAGAAATTACCAATTTGATGACTATACATTTGTATTTGTTTATAAAATAAGGGGAAAATAGGTTCTTTTGAAATATTGATGATTGCAGGTAGCACTCAGGGCTGGGCATTATTTAAAGGACTTTACACATGATGATGCATTTAATATTCACAGAAAATCTGTGAGGCAGTTCTTATTATCTAGATTCTATAGCTAAGGAAATGAGGCCACAAAGAGGCTGACTTGCCTGGCTAAGTTCCCATAACTATCAGAGTCAAGGTGGAGATTTTAACCCAGACTCTTCATAACCATGTTATGTTTACCACCCTCACATCATACCCAGGAAGGCACCTCCCTCTGCATTTCACCCCTGTCAACTCAGTCACCAGTACTTACCATTTGCATCTCTTCAATATCCCTCTCCTCAGTAGCTATGTTAAATTTTGTGCTCTAATTTAGACCATCATCACCTTTTGCTTTGCTTTTTGCATAATATCTTCAGTATCCTCAATTTCCAATCCCTTGCATATACAGATGCCAGAAGGACCTTCATAACAAAATACTAAAACAAACGAACAAACAAAAAAACAAAACAAAACAAAACAAAACAAAACACTAAGAAGAGAACTTCCTTAACCTAATAAATGGCATCTATGGAAAGCAAACAGCTAACATCAAGCACAGTGGTGAAAACCAGGAACAGCAAGTTTATTCTTACTACTACTATTCAATCTTTTCCTGGAAGTTTAGCTAAAGAAATTGGCAAGAAAAGAAAGAAAGGAAATCCATATTGGAAAGGAAGAAATGAAAATATCTCTATTTGCAGGTGACATAATCTCATCTGTAAGAAAATGCTAAGGAAAGCACTAAAAAAACTATTCACTAAAAAATGAGTTCAGCAGGGTTTCAGGATACAAGATGAACGTACAAAAATCCACTGCATTTTTTCCCTTGTGATGAAATCTGTTTCATGGAGTCCTACTTGCTTATTCTGCTTTTGTTGCCTTTGTTTTTGGTGCTAGATCCAAAAAATCATTGCCAAAACTGATGTCAAAGAGATTATTGCCTATTTTCTTGTAGGAGTTGTATGGCTTCAGGTCTTATATTTAGTTCTTTAATTCATTTTTAGGTCATTGAATTTCTTTAAAGGTATATATGTATGTATGTATGTATGTCTGTATTAGAGTGAGAGAGCATGCACAAGTGGGAGGAACACAGGGAGAGGGAGAGAGAATCTAAAGTAAGGTCCATGCTGAGCACAGAGCCCAATGTGGGGCTTGATGCAGGGCTTCACCTCAAGACCCTGAGATCATGACCCTGAGAACAGGACCTGAGCTGAAACCAAGAGTCAGATGCTTCACTGACTGTGCCACCTGGTTGTCCTGAGTCCATTGCATTTCTATGCACTTGTAATAAACAATCCAAAAACGAAATTAAGAAAATGATTTTATTAATAATACACCAAAAATAAAATACTTAGGAAAAATTTAAGAAAGGTGAAAAATCTATAGTGTGAAAACTACAAACCATCGTGGATACAAAAAACTTAAATTTGACATTTTAAATCGACAAATGATAGGCTACGTGAATTACATCTCCATTAAGCAAATAAATATATAAAAGAATACCTTCTCAAAATACTCCCTTGTCAGAATCTTCCAAGGGTTCTCTCTGGTCTACAAGTTGAAGTCAAAATGTGGGGAACTAAATGAAAACTCTGTGATCTGGCCTTTCCTGCTTTGTTCCTTTTCGGGTTCATTCATGCTGCATTAAAACTAAGGATGCCTGTTGGTCATATATTTCACATACTCTCTCCCCTTTATGCCTTCGCTATCTCTTCATCTTCCTGTCCAAATTTTTCCAAACTTTTAGTCCCATCCCCTATGTCTTCTCTTTCCTCTAAGAAAGGTGACTCTCTTCTCCCATACCAAATCATTCCCTCTCCTCTGAGACTTTATAACAAAGTACCTCTCCCAGAGCACTGGCCACTTTCTGTTTTCTAGCATAGTTCAATCAACGTGGCACAAGTTCCTTGTGATCAGGGTCCTTATCTAATGGATTTATTTTTAACCTCTGCCCAAAACTATTAAAGTGAAATACATGAAGTTGGTGCCCGATAAATATCTTAAATGAGGCAATTTAATCAAGAAGGGCAAAGAGAATTAATAAATGGAATAGTGAACATCTGATCCAATGAATGAATGAATCTAAACTTTTTAATCAGATTCCATGGTTGTGTCTTCAAGGCTCTTGCAAATAATAAAGTCCACTGTGACCCCTGTGATGAATTTAGACAGAAAAGAAATTTTTTAAAGTACATTATCTCAAGGCATCTGGAGGATTCAGTCAGTTAAGCTTCGGACTCTTGGTTTTGACTCAGGTCATGATCTCACGGGTTGTGGGATCAAGTTCCATGCTGGGCTCTGCATTCAGTGCAGATTCTGTGTGAGGTTCTCTCTCCCTCTTTCTCTATCCCTCCCTCCTTCCATAAATCAATCAATCTTTAAAAAATTCATTATTTCACGGGGTCTTCAAAGGGGCCAGTGAGCCACATTCTTTAGCTTTCTTGTCAGAAACAGAGCTCAAGCATAGTGCAGAATTGGATATAGAGAAAACACCCCTGCCCACAGCTACTCAGTACTTATGAGAGTCAAGACTGGATTGCAAAACTATTAATATCATCCCCTGAAGAAGTGGACTCAAGTCTGAGCTACAGTTTATAAAATTAATGTGTGTACTTTTCTAGCACCTACTGTGAATACTCCTACTTTCAGAATCTATTACTTGTGAAAAACCAAGTATGTTTAGCAAGGCATGAAACAGCTACCATCATTCATCAGTGGTCAGAACACATTCAAGCATGACTTTAAAGGTGTCATAGACCTTATATTTATTGTTCCGAATAAACATTAGTCTCGTGAAGAGTGAAGTACCGGAAGTTCAGGGCCTGCAATTCAGGTACACTGTCATTAGCCACGATGAAACCGTCTCTGGGTTTCATGTCAGCGCACATTGTCCACCTTACAAGGTAATACTCTACAGAAAAGAAAATTCAACCTCCCTGTCTTTAGAGGCCTCAACATTCACTCAACCAGACCAACAACGTGCCAGAGTATCCTTGGGTTTCAGTGCTGATTTTGCAAAGGGGTGGACTAAGATGGATGGCGATTCAAGTTAAAGATGAGTGCAGTGGACTTCAAGAAATATCACCTGTCAGTCATTAAATGGGGACAAAAATAGTGTGACAAAGATGACCTTCAGGAAAAGGAACAGGAGCCTTTGGTTTTGATACCATCAGTCTTAGAATTATTTAGTTCTTACTTACG
The DNA here is from genome assembly GCF_048418805.1 of Vulpes vulpes. Classification (NCBI taxonomy): domain Eukaryota; kingdom Metazoa; phylum Chordata; class Mammalia; order Carnivora; family Canidae; genus Vulpes; species Vulpes vulpes. Next base: position 92,576,290 of record NC_132790.1, read on the forward strand.
ATGTTCTTACTATGTTGCACACTGTGGAACTCACTACAGTAAGCCAATTCAGATGGATATTCTAGTCTTTATTTTAAAAGATTTTTTAATTTATATATTCATGAGAGACACAGAGAGAGAGGCAGAGACATAGGCAGAGGGAGAAGCAGGCTCCCTGCAGGGAGCCCGATGTGGGACTCTATCCCAGGATGCTGGGATCATGACCTGAGCTGAAGGCAGACACTCAACCATTGAGCCATCCAGGTTATTCCACTCTTTTATTCAAAAGTGTCATGAAAGTAATACTGTGGGTAAAACATCTGACCTCTTCTGAGCTTTTGTTTTCTCAAATCTGAAGTAGAGAAACTATGAAGTGAACTATATGGTTGGTTGTTGTGGAGACTAAATTAAATAAGATATATTTAAAGGGTTTAAGAGAGTGCCTAAGTCTTGCTGGCAATAAATAATTGGTGGTTATGATTTTTTCCTTTAAGCATAACATCTATCAAATTACTTAATATCTGTAATTATCTTTATTTTTTTTCATGAAGTAGTTTTCTATATCTTTCTACGGAAATAGCACACATTGTGCTCAGCATTTAGCAGGTGGAAAAACTCAGACAAAATGAAGTTAAATGATTTAACCAAGAGGAGTAGGAAAGGCACAACAATTCTACTCTTTCTACTTACAGGAGTGGGGGAGTGGTGGCATACACAAGGATGAAAACAGTCAAATTATAATTGACATAAGAGATAAATAGCCAGGGTGAAAGAAGATAAGCTAATTTTTAACCCAGGAATCTCTTAGGCACATCATTTTTCTTTATAAAATCATAGATTTCATGAATATTAAAGTATCCATCTCCAGCTACCCATGGTCTCCCTTATCAAATGAGATAAAGCATTCCAAAATCTTTTTAGATTGCTCCTGTCAACGTCAGTATGTAAAAGAAATATTAGTTGTCCCTTATATCCACTCAGATCATTTTTTTATGCAATGAAATTTTTTTGCTAAACACACAGAAATACTTTGTATCCCATCTTTGCCTGAAGTTAGGTACAACCAGGTGATAAAGTTCTGGCTAAAGGAGTAGATTAGAAGTGTGTGCCACTTCTGGACAATGCCTTTAAAGGGCGTGAGACAGCATTCCATTTCCCATCTTTTTCATCTGGCTGGCTGGAATGTGGCCATGACAGCGGGAGCTAGAACAGCCTTTTTGGACTACGAGATGAAAGCTATTGTTCAGATGGCAGAAATAGAAGGAGCCTAGATCTCGGATGACTTTGAGGATTAAGCTTAGAACTGTATAGGAAAGAAAAATAGAGTTCTTATTCAGAATACAGCTAATTTGGGTAACATTATTTAAAATGATATTTTAATAAACACAATGCAATCTACTTATTCCATTATTGCTATCATCACCATTACTATTATTGTGTCTGTAACCTTTATTACAGAATTATTATTTTTTTTCAGAGTTTATTTATTTATTCATGAGAGACGCAGAGAGAGTCAGAGACACAGGAGGAGGGGGAAGCAGGCTCCATGCAGGGAGCCCGATGTGGGACTCGATCCCAGGACCCTGGAATCACGCCCTGAGACCAAGACAGATGCTCAACTGCTGAGCCACCCAGATGTCCCTATTACAAAATTATAAATTGCTATTATTACAGATTATCAGACATCAACCAGACTGATATCTTCTCATCTTATCCCATATGTATTTGTCAAGTAAAGAAACGAAGCCCAAAAAGTAGCAAATTCTGGAATTTCAAATAAATCTCCTATTGCAATTTAATATCATTTCACCTGAACCATGCTTAGACTTTTGTTTTTGTTCTGCTCCTCCATTTTGTAAAGATAAAAAACACATAATGTCAATAATATGAATGTCATTTCTATATCACTTATTATAGTACTTGTCTAAGCATTTAAATTTAAAATAATTTAAAAATACAGATACAGATACCCATAAAAAATTATTCACTTAAAAAATCTGATTTTGAAACAGTCTGTATTTTGTGATCCAGTTTTTAATTAAAAATGTATTTATGTGTTGGAGCGCTTGGGTGGCTCAGTCGGTTAGCATCTGACTCTTGGTCTCAGCTCAAGAGTCCTTGACCCTTAGGGTTGTGAGTTTGAGTCCTATATTGGGCTCTTTGCTGGGTGTGGAACTTATTTTTAAAAAGAAATTGCTAAAATAAATATATATGTATATATATTTATGTGTTTATATATTTGTATGGATGCCTATATATATTCACAAAATTATTATGGAAGTATACTTACCAGTAATGCCTTTTGTGTGAAAAATTAAAGATGATAAGGGAAGAACTTTGGCTTTTTTTTTCTTCAAAACTTCTGTGTTAATTTTTCAATAGAAATTTAAAACTTTTATAATCTATCTTTATAAAACTTGCTGTAACAATTTTATATGATTCCATCAAAAATAGCAATAAATCTCTAAAATTTGGAGACAGAAATACAATTAAATGCATTTTAATTATTAAATTTTATTATTAACTTTTATCTAGTTAAAATACAGCTAGCTGTATAAACAAACAAACAAACTCTTTCTACAGAGCACTAAAGCAATAATGATAATCCAGTAGGGATTACTTTATATTCAAGAGACTGAGTAAGAGCAGTACAGGTGTTTGTCAAAGTGTACTGACAAACACTAAAAGGGTACAAAAGTACACTTCTTCCCTGTAAATGGTACAAACTAAAAAATGGGTGGAGGGAAAAATAGAGGGAGGGAAAAAGGGAAAGGAGGAGGAGAATTAAAAAAAAGTAGAAGGATGAAGAAGAAGGAAAGAGGAGGAGAAGGCAGGAAATTAGTTACAAAGAATAATATAGAATCAGATTTTTATTAATTTCATATAGAGATTAAGAGTAAAAAGATAAATCAAACCTCACTAGCCAATGTCTCAATTATTTAACCAAGAACAAAATGATTACAAGTTCTATAATTAAAGAGTTAATTCATCATATGAAAACTTTTGTAAAGTATGGGACATTACTAACCATAGCATTTTAGCTTTACAGCTAGAATATATTCAGCAATTTTAAGTTCCTTTAAAGAAAATCTTCCTGTTGGTAAATTGAACACCAATAAAAATTAATTAAAAAAAAGAAAAGAAAAGAAAATCTTCCAAGTACAAAACAGTTGCAAGTTTTGACTACTCTCTAGTATCTGTCAGTAGTTTATGAGAATTAAAGAAATACTGAAGCAAAAACTACTAAAAACTACTTTTTTATGATATACAAAATTTACAACATTCTGTACAAAAGACATGGCTGAAACAAACACCTAGAAAATTAACCTATAAATACCATAGTTTGCACATTCATTGAGGGAAGGTAATATGACTCATCTTCCAGTTAAACTGGCCATGGGAGGCTGTGAAGAAATTAACAATCCATGTGTTATTCACAAAATAAATATGTTTATACATTTTGAAAGAAAAAAGAGCAAAGTTTTTTTTTCTGTTTAATCAACATGGAAAGAAAATAAAATTTAAATTACCAATTATGCTTATAATTCAAAAATACCTGCATATTGTTTTTTTTAATAAGAGTGTGGCAAATGAATATGGCAAATGAGTCAACACTTAAATAAAAGGCAGAGATGTGGTGCACTTTCTTGAGGGATAAATATTGTTACAGAATTAGGGAGAGCCTCTATCTCAGTATGATTATTGTTTCTTGTATAAATTTTAGTACCGTTGAATCATGCAGGGAATAAAAAATAAGGATTTTTTTTTCTTATTTTAGGAGTTGATGGGGGAGGATACAGGCAGAAAAAAACACTGGTATAAAACACCCTATTTAGGTGGAAGCCAAATTATAACTGGGCAATTAAAACCATTAACCTCCAATCCAACCCAACATATGTAAAATCTATTGTTTCAAGATTCAAACTATAAATCTAGAACCCACATGAAGCAATGGTTAATTAAAAGAAAAAATATATAGAAATGAATAGTTTCTGCCATACAACAAAATGACTTTCTAAGTAGGTAATTGAGCTATCGGAGAAAAACAGAGGTTTAATTCTGAATAACGGACAATTAAATGAAAATTACAGTGCAAGCCTCCTTACAAAATTCTATTAAATCTTGTTCCTTGTGAGTTTATCTTTATGTATATTCCAGTTGAGTAATATAATTGGTATTTTAATAACGTGTTTTCCATTTTATCCTAGAAGAAAAGAGGAAAAAGGAAATAATGAAGAAAGAGCCATTGCTCAGTTATTTTTCTACCAGTTTTAACTGAAAAAAAAAAAAAACAAAAAAACGCTTTGATGGGATTCATTACAAGGTACCAACAACATCAGGTGACAATTACTCTTTATTACAGCCTCAATATCCCTATTAGAATAATCAATCCTTATACCATTTTAGTGTGAATTTAGTTTTTAGTAAAAATTCCATAAATGTATATCTACATATGTTTATACAGATGAGAAACAGACCTTTGATTACAGGTGATCCTTGAACAATGTAGCAGTTAGGGGTGCCAACTCCCGCATAATGCAAAGCCTGTGTGTAACTCTGGACTTCCCCCAAACTTAACTACGAATAGCCTATTGTTGAGGAGAAGCCTTACCAATAACATTTGATTAACACATATTTTGTATGGTATATGTATTATAGACTATATTCTAAAAATCAAGTAAACTACAGAGTAGAACATGTTAGTAAGAGAATTATAAGGAAGAGAAAATACGTTTATAATGCTGTGCTGTATTTATAAAAAAAGATCTGCACTTAAGTGGACCAGAACGGTTCAGACCCCTGTTGTTCAAGGGTCAGCTGCAACTGTCATTTATTAAGAGGATGTTCAAGTTTGTGCAACAGAGATAACAGATGTTTTACATAAAAGAAAGCACAATGGAGAAGAGAAATATTGCAAAATAAGTAGTAATCAAGTGGATTAAGTAATTAGATAATAAGATGTAAGTTTGAAATATGGTCAAATTCTAAGGTTTTTCTTTTTTAAATACGTGTCATTCAATCTTTTTTGGAAAATTACATAGGTTAAAAAATGTCACAGGATTTTGAGGTTTTATATGCCATAATTCTGTATTGTGGACTTTGTAATAGTCTCAAAAGTATAAATAATCTACATATGTCAGCTTTATGATGATTCCTAGCACATCAACATATATTCATTAATTCCTTCCTTATTGAGTAACTACTAACCTCCAGACACTATTTAGTTCTATCTAGGGAAAAAATGGTGAACAAGATTAGTGCACACTCTCTGATATCATGCATTTTCTGTTCTATTGAGAAATGATAAAAGAAACCCCCTTAAGTACTGTGTCTTAAGTACTATGACGGATATAACCATGGTGCAATGCTAGAAACAAATGTCTGGAGGCAATGAGTATTTATTTCTGGAAATTTTCTGTAGGAAGTTCAGAGGATTCCTCTTTGGAAAGGTGATTTTTAGGCTGAGACCTCAAAGATAAGAAGAAGCCGGGTTTGTGAAGATGCAGAAAAGGGAATGAGGAAAAAAAAAAAAAAGACTCTGAATGGGGAATGGGCTTCCTTGTTATGATATATGTGTTTGGGGTGAGTGACCAAGAAGGAGAGGATTAAAATGAGGTTGGAAGGTGGAGGGAGGGGATACTAGGCCCTCCAAGTTAGAGTAGAAAGTCTGTATTTTATTCCAAGTGAAAAGAAAAATCTTTGAAGGGTGTTAAGCAATTTTTTGACACAAATTCTAATATTATTTGTCCTAATTAAACACTAGTTCCTAGATTCCTGTGATTCGAGTATTGAGATCCTAGCCTATCTGCCTCAAATCATAGGTATTTAATATCCAAAGTGCAGAGAAGGCACAGGAAATTATGTCAGAAGAAGAGTTTGAAGTAGACTGAAGGGAAAGGGTCATGAGAGTTCCTTATGATCCAATGAAGTCTGGGAAGAAAGACAGACACCAAGGTGGAGAAAAAAGAGAGTGTGACAAAAGGGTCATAGCTTTCACCAGCTATTGTGAAATCCCAGTCAGAGGTGTGGAGTTAATTGAGGGGAAAGACAAATCAGAAGGGGTTTTGCCCACTTCTATTTTGAACTCTGAAAAGACAACCTCCACACTGCGGTATTTATAGTAACATGGGTCAGACATGGCACAGAAAAAAATGAAGACATGGCAGCATTAAGCAGACAGAGTATCTGAGAAAATGGCAGAATTAAGCAGAGAGGGTGTCTGAAAAAAGGCTCAGAGCTGCCCTTGTTTTGTGGCGCACGGAGAAGACTCAGCAGTGCCCAGTGCCCCCTGAAGGAGCTGGAAGGTGGCTGAGGCCCGAGTCAGGAGGCCTACCTGGGGCCCCCCTGACAAGAGACAGGTGATCATGGCGCAGAAGCCACAGCACAAAGGTTAATCGGGCACCACGTGGGGGTGAGGGTGGGGGCTGTGTTTGAAAATAAGAGGAGAGGACCGTCACGACCTGACGTGTCTAAGAGACCAAGTGACAGGTTTACGCTGTACCTCAGATCATAGTGCAGGAATCCTGAGGAGGGACCAGCCATCCTACAGCTGACACCTGGGAGCACCTGGACAGCCCAGAGGTCAGTGCAGGAGTCCCAGGTCTCTCCTCCACTTCTGCAAAGGCACGAGATTCCCTTGTGTCCCCTCTCCACACTCCCATTTGCCACTTTGAGACTTGCGTGTGGCAGTCTGGAACACAGAACACTTTTTTTGAAAAACAAAACAAAACAAAAAGCAAAAAACAACAAAACATTTAATCCAGAGCCTGAGATGCTATCAATTAGTTAAAATTTCTACCATGAACTCTGTCCTTATTGGGCAGGGTCGGGCCTGGGATAAAGTTTAGATTTGCTGGGCAGTCGAGAACCCTCAATTACTTTGCACGTTGGAATGTCCTGAGTGTAAATGTGCGGCACTACCTTGGTACTTCGATTTAATCATCGTGCCATTTAGTTCAGTTCACTGACAAGATATAATTAGTACACATATAAAAATGCATGTTTATTAAGATATGTGTACTGCTATTAAAGAAATTCTCTGAAATGGAAAGTATTCTGAACCTGAGTAAGAAATCATATGTTCTGTGGCTGACACTGTCACTGCCACCAACTGGCTCCATAACCTGGGGCTAGTCATTTAATTTCTCTGGGCATTAATTTTCTCTGAAAAATGAGGAGACTGGACTAAATCATTGCTAAGGTCAATTTTGATTTCTGATGTCCGTCATGTGAGTGCTAAAATGAGGCCTGCTGAGATGATGGTGGTTAGATTTGCATTAATCAAGAAACAATGATAATAAGTGTAGAACCATTTAATGAGTCCAGGCCATTTGCCTGGCACGAACTAAGTCATTTTACATGGGTTATTTCTAATCATCTAAATAAACCCATGAGGAAAGAGAGGTTCAGAGAGGCTGTAATTTGCTCCATGCTACAGAGCTGGTAAGTGGGAGAGCCAGGCTTGTAACCCGCGTTTTCTCTGAAATTTTTGAATTAGATTCTGTGGTGCTTATAATCCATCCCCTCATATGGTTGGTTTTTGAAGATTCTGCTTTTTAGGCATTGTTAAAATTCTGTTCTTCGAGCTCCTTATGCTATGAAGCTATTTTTATAGCATCAAGGCAGAGCAAACTTGCCCCTCAGTTCCTGAAGAACTCACTTATTCATTTAGCACTTATTTTCAAGTCCTATAAATATCTCCTGTGTACCCACAACCAAACTACCTGTGTTTTGAGGGAATGTCAAGGGCCTGGACTAAGGAATGCTCGGGAAATGAGCAGCACCAACAGGGCTGGAATTCAGCTGAGGAGAGTGAAATGCCAAAGGTGCAAAAGCCCAGGAGGCACTCATGCCTGGGGTCATTCATGCCCCCAGTGTAGGGTCACGTCGCCCCAGGAGGCACTCACGCCTGGGGTCATTCATGCCAGTGTAGGGTCACGTCGCCCCAGCCTTGGCTCTGGGAGGCACAGAGCAGCTGGTGGATAGCTACCTCATTGGGACCACTTGAGGTTCAGCAAGATTAGTTTTCAGTAGTGATGCTTACTGAAGTCTGGCTGTCCAGGGAGACCCTATGTAGGTAGACCTTCCCTGGCAGCGTATCCTTACAATAGGACAATAGATCACCTGAAGAGCTGAAACTGGAGTAACTGAGCAGATATCTCTTGGTGCAGTCAATCCTTCTAACCAGACCGTGATAGAGCCGTGTCATAAACAGGTGGGTTTCTGAAGTAACTCCCGTGAGTTGCTTCAGGCTCTTATCCATAGGATGTATTAATCTTCTAGGGCTGTCATGGCAAAAACATCACACACTATGGGACTTAAACAACAGGAATTTATATTCTTACAGTCCTGGAGCCAAAAAGTCCAAGGTCAAGTTTTCAGCAGGTTTGGTTTCTTCAGAGGCCTCCCTCCTTGGCTTATAAATGGATGCCTCCTTCTGTGTCCTCATGCAGTCTTTTCTCTGTGCACTTGCACGCCTCGTGTCCCATTGTGTGGCCAAATGTCCTCTTCTTGTAAGAACACCAGCCAGATTGGATTAGGACCCACCCCGGAGCCTCATTTTAACTTAGTCACTTCTTTAATGGTTCTATCTCCAGATACACTCTTATGCTGAGGTACTAGGGATTGAAGTTTCAACATATGAATTTGTGAACTTGTGGAGGACACAACGCAGCCAACAACACCATGGGTCTAGAGAATGACAAGCTCTCACAAGTATTCCATGATGGCTAGCCATGTGCGTTAATAAATAATAAACATCTAATTTCCTCATTCATCAAAATCCAATTCTGATAACATCTAGGGAAACAATAAAATTTCTTGAATCAATATAATTGTTAGAATAAATGAATTTAAGTTTCATATCTTGGATGGTTAGCATCACACTAACTAAATAGTGAAATTAAAGAGTTAGAGATATTGCTGAGATGCAAATTGAAAAATCATCCATTTTTTATTACTTAAAAGTTAACATTTTAAGGAATTGAACTTAAGCAATGCTACAATTAAGGAAACAATTCTATATAGAAACATCAGTCTATTTTTAGTAAATATGTAGAATTGAGTATTTTTCTCACTTCTTTATTATTAGCTTCAACCAGACCTACTTCGTATACCCAGGTATAAATTGGGTATTTATTAACCTATATTAACACTAGATCATTTTGGAACTGGCTTTCTAGTTTCTAGTTTCAGATTATCTTAAAGAAAAAAATATCACATTTAGTTTAGCTGCCAAAAAGGCATTTGCATCATACGTACATACTTTAAATATTTATTTAACCCATTATGCTAATAATAGATAGCTTTCCTCGTGTTTTTATTTATTTTATTTTTTCAGATTACACATGTCTTCAGTCAAAAGATCAGCATCTTTTATCGCTTTGGCTCTAAGATCTTCTGATTTCTCTTTTTTACATAGCAATAGAAGGAAGAAAAATAATTGTGTAGTTTTTCTTATTTTACACATTACAGTGTACCACCAACATTCTTGTCAACATTCTGTCTATTCAGAAGATTAATTTCCACTTGACTCTTTAAAATAAAATAGCTCATCACTCATCAATTATTACTAGCAAAAATCACTGACTTATTTTAACTTGAAATTTAAATTGAATAGTTCCCTCTCAGCAATATGCCAGCAGCAGTTGAGCTCAGAGTGTAAGCAAAAGCTCTCAAAACATCTGTTTTTGGTGAAGTCATATTTTTATTTATTAAATTTATTTTCATATTCTTTTTTACTTATGAAAATTGGGACAGATTATAAATTAGGAGATGAAACGATATATTCATATACCAAGTAGAATTTCTTTATGAGTTTTCACAAGATTAATTTAAAACAGCACTTAGCAAATAGAGCTTGTGCCAAGTTTAAAGGAGTACAAAAGACATAAATTCATGGATTATAATAATTATTCCAACCATTCATTTTACGGATAAAGAAACTGGAGCTGAGATAGTATAGGCCAAGTTGTATACGGAAGAATGATGTTGAAAGGGCTTTGATTTTTAGGTTCAGAAATTGCTTAAGAAACTTGTTCCAGATGGGACTGTTGAGGAACAAATAACTGCTTGGAGGTAAACATGCATGCACCCAATACAACCCCCTAGGAGGAGTGTTGAGTTACTAGCAGTAGGTTTTAAAGCCAATAGGAAATTGAGTTTTGCATTTTGGAAGAAGAGAGTCAGTTGAGAAATGGCATGGTGAAAGTTCAATATGACTTATTGGCATAGCCTGTGACAATGCTGGCTAACAAAGTGGACTAGTGGGAGAAGCCTGGCCAACGCCACCCATGAGAACATGACTACACTGGATGCATCTGTGAATGAAACGGGATCTGGGGAAAGACCGCAGTGATGAAAATGTGGCGGAGAAAAACAAAAGGAATCGCATCATGCATTCTCATATTAAGTTCTAAAGATAGCCTCATGACTACAAATCAGTCATGTCAAAATTTCAGGAAGTAGTGATAAGAAAAAGTAGGAAATTTTTAAAAAGTTACCAAAGAGAACAAAGACAGTTAAAGATGAAAACATCTAAAATTTGTTAATTATTTCTTGTAGAATAAATCAACCAACTCCACATTCATCTTTCCCCAGGAATTATTGTTCACAAATAGCTTAAAAATAGTAAAAGATGGTAGCTTCTTTAAAAAAAAATTCATAATATATATTTCAATTGGTCATGTGAAAAGACTTTAAAAAGCACCTCGCCCTTTATACTTTGTTTCTGTGTATAGCAGCTCTATTCAGAGGTCTTATATTTTATAGACCTGTGGGCCGGTCTACATAGCAGCACATATTTGCAGTGATGAGGCCAGGGGGGAAAATCCTCTTTGCTTTCACTCATCCTTTGTGACCAAAGTCATTTGACAACAAGGAGAAACACCCTTTTCTTTCTTCCCAGTGGTGTTTACTGGAAGGAGGCTGCATATTGTTTCACAGTATGCATTTGCACGTTGTTTGGAAGCTAAGCATCCCGCCCCAGAGAACCCTGAGCTGGTGGGAAAGCTTAGAGTCAAGTCACTTGAAGTGGGAAAACAACTCTGATGTATTGCCCCCTTCTCTCTGTTTTCTTCAATTGCGCAGCCCCCTACAGTGTGTTCAAACCCAGAAGTGTGAAGAGCAAAGCACCGTAAAAATATCACCAAGGCTAAGGCTATGTCTCATCTAAATTCGTTCATATGCGTTTAGTCATTAATTGTATAACACTTTCTGAAGAGGGAGCATAACACAGTTAAAGGCTGAGCAACTTCATGAAAAAGTACTAACTTAATTGGGGTTGAAGAAATAACTTCTTTTCAGGTGCTTCTCTGAGGTCATGAGACTTGATGGTTTAACTGAATAAGAAATATCCAAGGTTCGTTACTTCCCCCCTTTTTTTAGTAGATGATTTGGCTTGTGGAAATTAGGGTTGAAAGGCTAATAATTACTTGATAATTATCTATAGTGGTTGAATTATGTTCCCTCAAAAGACTATGCTGATGTCCTAACCCCTGGTATCTGTGAATGTGACTTTATTTGGAAATAGGGTCTTAACGATATAATCAAGATAAGGTCAGACCTGGCCCTAAATCAGATGGCCGGAAATTTTATAAGGAAAGGAAGATTTGGAGACACAAAGACACACACAAAGGGAAGAGAGCGGGTGAAGGCAGAGGTAGATATTGGAGGAATGCAGCTACAAGCCAAGGAATGGCTGTGACTGCCCACAACCACCAGAAGCTAGGGAGAGCCAAGGACAAATTCTTCTCTAGAACGTTCAGAGAGAGCATGGACCCGGAAATACTTTGATTTCAGATTTCTAGCTTCCAGAACTGTGAGAGAATACATCCCTATTGTTTTATGCCATCCAGTTTGTAGAAAATGTTTACAGCAGTTCTAGGAAACTAATATATGCTCCAAACTACAATTTTTCACTGGTTATAAATTATCTACTCATTGTTACAGTTTTTTTGAGTTCTGCACTTAAAAAAAAAATTCAACTCCTGATTCTGATTTTTTTAAAGATTTTATTTATTTATTTATTTATTTATTTATTTATTTATTTATTCATGAGAGACAGAGAGAGAGAGAGGCAGAGACACAGGCAGAGGGAGAAGCAGGCTCCATGCAGGGAGCCTGATGTGGGGCTCGATCCTGGGCCGCCAAGATCACACCCTGAGCCACAGGCAGATGCTCAACTGCTGAGCCACGCAGGCATCCCCTGATTTTTTTTAATATAGAAAATATTGAGATATCTTAAAATACTTCTAGTAAACTTGGGGACTTCTGAACACAATATGCATATTTAAAGGGAAAGAAACATTCATAATTTTAATGAATCAACATCAATTGTGTGAAAATAAATATCTTCATTCCTACCTGCAGGCTGGCCTTGGCCTGCTTTTACAGGTCTCCCACAATTAAATCATTTGGTCTGTTACCTTTCTGTGAGTCTCAGGGGGAGAGACTGATGATGGTGGTGATGGTGGTGGTAATTACTAGAAATGGGATAATTCGTTTCTTAAATCTTTTAAGGTTGATAATAATTTCTTAACACGTACTGCTATGTCCCACACACGTATGTACAAATAGTATAATGTGTGTGTGTGTATATATTTGTCTTTTATTTTTTTAAAGATTTTTATTTATTCATGAGAGACACAGAGAGGCAGACACAGGCAGAGGGAGAAGCAGGCTCCATACAGGGAGCCCGATGTGGAACTCGATCCCAGAACTCCAGGATCAGGCCCTGAGCCAAAGGCAGATGCTCAACCGCTGAGCCACCCAGGCGTCCCATATATTTGCCTTTTAGATAAAGATGTTGTAAGTTTCCCTTTCCTTTTGTCTTTGCTTGGGTTCCCTAGAAAACAATGTCTGAGGTAAAAGAGTCTGTGAGAATTTTCTAGGAGGATACGCGATACAGAGAAAAGCATGGAAGGAGGGGCATTTACTGTAGTATATATGTATGTATGTATGTATGTATTTATTTATTTATTTATTTATTTATTTATTTATTTATTTTATCAAGTTGAGCACTTTTTTGGACAATCCTGGAGTTCATACCTTATGATAAAGCAACACCTCTCTATCCACAACAACTGTAATGAGTATGGCCTTCCATCTCCTTGACTGGAATAACCTGGGCCTCCAGGGGTCACCACTTTTCTTGCAGTGGACCCAAGCAGAGAGCTTAATCTCTCACGCTCCACATATCTATGTCCCCAGTGAGATCAGAGATTTTCCTGGCTTCCCTTGTCATGTTGTTACCCGATCTGAAGTTTGTGAACCCTACCCTTTGAATCTCGTGATTTTCTGTGCACTTCGGCTCCTGTCAACAGTTGTAATGACTTCAACATTCACATGAAAGATGCACCAGAAATGTGGACTCAGTTCCTAGACCTTCTAGTTTCCAAAGACCTTGAACACTGGAGGTTAGCTAATTAGCTAACCATCCACTCTCTTTATCTTAACTTTTTAGTTTTACCAATACTTGAAACTACCTGGCCTCTAAATCTCACAAATGTAGGCCCAAATCTAGAAGACACTCATGTCCAAGCTGTTTCCCAGAAAGCTGACTGTTGTGTTTGAGCTATAAGAAGGGGATGTGGCAATGAATTGAGGGCAGCCGCTATCTAGCCCAAAAGCCCACAAGGAACTGGGCCTCTCAGTCTAACAGCCTGCCAAGAAGTAAATCCTGCCCTTGACCACAGGAGTGAGCCTGGAAGCAGATCCTTCCTCAGTTGAACCTTGAAATGACTGAAGCCCTGACTAACACCAGGATAGCAATCTTGTAAGGAGCCCTGAGCCAGGAGTACCCAGCTAAGTGTGCCCAGATTTCTGACCCACGGAAACTGTGAGATAATAAAAGTTGTTTTTTAAGTCATTAAGCTTTGGTACAATTTGTTATTCAGCAATGGATAGAAAAAAATGCCATTATCAATGGCCAAAAAGGAAAGTCCTCTGTTACTCTGGAAACTGACATGAATGCTGGGAACTAATGTTTTGCAATTAGGTAATTGTTAAGTGGGAAGTAACAATAGAGCCTCTGTGAAAAAGAGAGAAAATAGCTGAAAGGAGGAACATACACCCCATGATACACTCCATGAATGCATCCAAATTTCTGCCTTCCCCATAAAAGTGCTGTTGTTGCCGTTGCTACTTATGATCAGCTCCTAAGGACTTGCTTTTCTAGTCAAACAGTACATAATGTGTAGAGTGACTCTAATGCATTCTTTGAGTCCTCCTTCCAGATTATGTGAACAATTTAATAACTACTTATTTCTTCCTGGTCCCAGCCTTCCTCTGCTCAATTTTATTTTGTAATATTTTCATCTTATCATCCTATCCCTACTAGTAGAAGTGGAGGGATAGGATTTCCCAAATTCTCCTTCCTGCTGCTGTTTCCATGGACTATGATAATAACACTAACAAAGTGATTATGACATAAAAATCCAATCTTATGCAGTGATGGGCCATTCAAGAGCAAATCACTATCATTAACCTTGTCCTTCCATGACTGGACTCCATTGTTCCCATATGGACAATTCAGACATTTAGAGTCTCTATTCTAACCTCATCCTGAGATTGTCTGGTACTGTATTTTAAGGACTTGTACCTCAAAATGGTTATAGCTAAACCACTTCAGACTCCAGTCTACTTGTCCCGTGGCATAAGTATCTTACCAGTTTAGTCCGTGGCATCCATAAAACTTCGGGATAACATAAGGATTAACAACATGGATGAGTTAGTCTCTTAGTGTTTTAGTTTACTGATGATCTGTCCCCAACAGGGACAATAATCATCTCTACTTCATGGTGGTTGTGAGGATTAAGTGAGTTAAATACTTAAATCGCTTAGAACAGTATCTGGCACATAGGAAGTTCTAGATGTCAGCTCTATATACCAAATATAAACTCCCCAGAAATAGGAAAACCTCACTTTTGTAAACAATCCTAAAAAGGTTCTCACACACAAGTATTTCCCCCTACTGTGGCAAAAAGCATTGAGGAAGAAATGGCAGAGGGTATTTTACAGTATTTTCATTTTACAGATGAAAAAAGAGGTTTAAAAAAATTAAATAGCTAGTATCAAATCTCGTGTCAGGGATAAGATTGAAATCTAGGTTTTCTCGTGAAAATTCTTCGGAAGCTTCATCAGCCTGTCCTAGAGAGGAGATTAGGTGCCAGCAGATGGTCTCATCATATTGGATGAGGTTCAGTGGGTTGTGATTTTCCCACCTTTCTCCAGCACATGGTCAGCCTCAGGCTTTCATTGCAGAATAAGGTGGGAGGTGTGATGAGATTTAGCAACTGAGGTGAATATATGTAAAAGTCTTGCCACAATATATGGACATCCTTTTGGACAATCATTATCTAGTAGCTCAAGCTTGAGATGATGTACTCTTTATTTTTTCATTTGCTTTAAATGAGATTTGATATCATTGTTATTTCTTTTTCAATACCCTATGATAACATAGTAATTTGTGGCCAGTGTTCAAGACTGTTGGGATAATGATGCTTGCGACACCACAGTCTTTCTTGGGAGTGCAGATTTGTTTTGTGTTTGTTTTCAGAGTAAGAAAATGTCTACTATCACCAACTGATAGAAGGAAATAAAACCACAAAATAAAGCATGATGTACACCTTATATTCTATGGTATTTGAATGTTTCTTGCTTTCATGTAAGCCAATACATTCTTTTTAACCGTACAGAAATACAATAACACAAAAGAAAGTGCACATGCTAATGGAAGGGAGCAGACCATGTATTAACCAGGGAGTTAAATCCCTCTTTTTTTTTTTCCACCTCTCTCCCATTTAATGCATCATTGCCAAGAGTTCTGGATATCATACTTATAAAACATCAGAAGAATATAATGAAAAATATCCAGAAGCTTGCTTTTATGTCTGGATTTAGTGTCTTTTTATATTTTACTTTTTTATTTTTATAGGAATTCACTGTCAGCAGAGAGCTATCAGGTCCTAGTGTTTATCTATAGTCCTGGTGAAAGCTCCGCCTGTCTACTTCTGGCTTGTGAGAGTTTCTTTCCTTTGGGGTGGTGGCTGGTGCCAGAATGAGAGGAAATATCATGCCCTCCGAGAGTCAAGAGCAGCTGGCACAATTGCCCTGGTGTTTATGGGATATTATAGGCATAAAGGCACATTTGGAACTGGTTGGGGAAAGAACTTAATGCTTCTTTCTTTTATCTTTATAATCCACTTTCCTAGCAAGGATTATCCTACCGTTCATACTAAATTTAGCAAATGCAGATTAAAAAAAAAAAAAAGCTAGGCTGCCACAAGGTACTGTGAGAAGGCAATGTATGTGCTGAGTAGATAAACTGGCTTTTATCAAATGAAACAATAAAACACAAAGAAACTTGTTCAAATTGTTGTGAGTTTTTTTTTTTTTTTTGAACAATGAAAGCCATTTTTGTAAGAATTAACCAGAGGGAGTTGTGCATCTGGAAAGCGGTGAACACATAGTTTCTGTTGGGGAGAAAACTGGCATTATTGCCAAAAAAAATTATACATCCACAGTATGATCCAAATTTGTCAAGCTGGGGGTGTCATGGAGAGGAATTTGATACTAGAAATTTGCATTAGATGGCATTTTCACTATTTATTTTCAATGACATCTTTTGTTTTTGGCAGAATCTCTAGTGTTTCTTTTGTAAAGAGCTACAGAAGGAAGCCTAATATAATAAAATAAGTGAAGTATCAACAGGGCAAAATTAGGGCCGTAGGGTCATAATGGTGACTTTTGCTTTACTCCCTATAGAAGTCAGGTCTTAGACCAAATTTTGTAAATCACAGAAGTTATTCCTTAGTGCTTTGTTGTCTGTTTTTTTATACTTCATATTTTCAATTATTCCTTCTAATTATTATTTTTTCCTAATCCTATAAGGTAGGCCATTTTGAGTGCTTATTCTCCACCTTTCTAACAAACATCAGTATTTTGGGTGTTCGTGTCTGCTTTATGCACTTATAAATAATTAATTCAACAAACATTTGAGCAACTGTGGTACACATTTGAGGAGGTACTGGAAATACAAAGGTGAATGCATTTCAAGTCAGTATGGCAGAGTGAACTTCTGCTTCAAATACATAAAAATGCTGTAGAGATAAAAACTATTAAGTATCATATGGTTGAGCTCAAATAATAAAAATGAAAAGGAAGCTGTCAGCTGCTACGAGTGAGGCAGGAACACAGTCAATGCAGAACTAAAGTCAAGGTGGGGCTAGGGTTTTCCAACATAAATTTAAACCTTATGCGGTGGTTGGATGATGGGTTTTGATGCCCAAATAAGGATGTGAGATGAAGCTCTCATGCCTTAAAAGTCAGGAAGCCTCCAAATACATTTAGGAACCAAAAGGAATAGTCTGCTATGTATCCTGGAATATGGAATGGAAGCTTTCCATTTATCCACAGTTCTGGTAGAAGAAAGTCACCTGGGGAAAATGGAAACCCAAGCCTACTCACAGGCAGGTAGGAGATTCAAATTCTTCTCAATGTTTTGAAAGTGAATTTTGCCTCTCCCAGGGGCAAACTTAAAAATCATGTGTATGCTTACACCTGTCAGACAGGTTTTTCCCAGGAAAGACAATTCCCCCTGGAAATAATCAAAACACCAAAAATTGCCAACTGCATAATAAGGTAAACATCTATGAAAGAGTCAACAGATGTAACAAAGATAAAGCAGCTGGAATTCAATCTTAATATTGGTAGTCAATGTAGAACAATATTAGGAACTATCTTCTTATTTGTTACAATATTTTAATTTTTCTCTCAGAATTTCTTTAAAAATATAGAGGAATGAATTTTCATTCCTACTTATATATCTGTTGGCTTGCCCTGCACCTCAGTTGGAAAAATTTTTGTTGGATTCTGGAATTTAAAGGGAGATTTAATTTGCTTGCTTACTCATTCCTTTAACAAAACTTTATTGAGAGCTATGTTGTACCAAGTACAGTGCAGCATGCTAGAGGTACAGATTTAATATGAAACTGACAGTGTGGCTATGGAGACAATGTCTGGTTGACAGAGAGATGAGAAAGTAGGAAGTTATAGTTCAGAATGATAGATGACATAAATAAACAGTACAGCACACACTGCTCTGGAGTTAACTCTGAAATCCTGGAGAAGTATTGGGTTAACCTACCCTGGTTACATTTTTAAATTTAATATATTTTTTAAAACATCCGGTAGGCATCTGATTAAAATAAACATTTGCCTTAATAGAAATTATATATTGGATTTGCTTTAAATGTCTACTCTCTAACCAAACCTCCAGAAGATTTGATGATGTCTGTGGAATTCTTGGTGAAGAAAATGGGTTGACCCCAAATTCCATACATCTAAGTTTTTGATCACATGAGAAATTAACTGAAAGACCACCTTACATATATAGAAACTCAGAAACTATGTCACTAGATTACCCAATAAAAATAGTTAATGGAAAGCACATGGCAGTTAAGCCAGAGATAAGCCGAAAAAAGGAAAAGGAAATTTGGGTTATAAAAGGATTTAATTCTGGAGCACTTAGGTTGCTCAGTCAGTTGAGTGGCTGACTCTCCATCTCAGTTCAGGTCTTGATCTCAGGATGGTGAGTTCAAGCCCTACCTTATACTCCACACTGGGTATAGAGCCTACTTAAGAAAAGAAAAGAAAGAAAAGAAAAGAAAAAAAAGAAAAGAAAAAGAAAAAGAAAGTAACTCCAAAGCAGGTATAATTTCAAAATAAAAGCAAGTGTTAAAAAGTATTCTTGAAGAAGAAAATGCATGCTTCAAGCTAATTTAGCAACAATCAAGGAAGGATCTTTGGCTCTTAGGGTAGCACCATAGTAATCAGTAATATCAAGCACCTTATGAAAGCTGGCAAAAAGAAAGTGATTGTCTTTTCTTAAGTAAGATTGACATAATGTGAATCTGTGTTCAACATCAGAAATATTCTGGGGTGCCTGGGTGGCTCAGTTGGTTAGGCATCTGCCTTTGGTTCAGGTCATGATCTCAGGGTCCTGGGATCCAGCTCCAAGAGTTGAGAAGCCCACCTCCCCCTTTCCCTCTGTGTGTGCATTCTCTCTCTGTCTCTCAAATTAAAAAAAAAAAAATCTTAAAATAAAAAAAAATAAGAAATATTGTGGCAGCATTAGTGACAGGGGTCACAGAACCAGAACTACATTGAATAGTCGCAAGTTCACATTTTTTAAATGAGCCTTGTCAGTTTTCAGATGAGGACACTGCATCTACAAATTTCAGATTTAATCTAATTACTGAGGTTGTATAGAACAAAAACTGCCTGACCAACTTCCCTGAAATTGATCTCTTCCATGATAAAATGTATATTATTTATTTTTTTAAGAAAGGTAGCCTGTGATTTTAAATTCTTGTTCACATCAAAACCATCGATAGTCATTCATTCCTTTTCCTATCTTTCCTGTGTGCTTTACTAAAAAGTACCACAAATAAATACCACAGGCCTCTACAAGTAGTATCAACAGGTTCATAAATCTGGAAGAAGAGGGCAGCCCCCGTGGCCCAGCAGTTTAGCGCCACCTGCAGCCTAGGGTGTGATCCTGGAGACCCTGGATCGAGTCCCATGTCGGGCTCTCTGCATGGAGCCTGCTTCTCTTCTACCTGTGTCTCTGCCTCTCATTGTCTCTATGAGTAAATAAATAAAATCTTAAAAAAAAAAAATCTGGAAGAAGATAATGGAAAGCATGAATGATCCAAAAGATAGGGACAAATTATTCAAAGTAAGTGGTCAGGCCTCTTCATCATTTAACACTGAGAAATGATTAGAACACACTTGCCAGTGTATGTATGTAATATCTATTGTCTTTATCTTTTGTTTATTAGAAAAGTTGAAGAAAAAGGCCAAGTCTATAGTGAGAATTCTAATAGAACTCTATGATGATGTGGTTCTGGGGAAAAAATTTTATCAGTAGAAAATCTACTCTGGGTCAAAATACCAGTTAATCTGAACTAAAATTCAGAAGTTGGAAAGGCAACAGTTAAACATAATAAAATTTCAAGGGACATGTTGATGGTTCAGTCAGTTAAGCATTGGACTCTTGATTTCAGCTCAGATCTTGATATCAGGACCGTGAGTTCAAGCCCAGTGTTGGGTTCCATGCTGAGTGTAAAGCCTACTTAAAAAAATTTTAAAAATTAAAAAAACAAATAAAATTTCCTTATCTTATATAAAAGAGAACTCAACCACTACTGTAACTTGTGATTATATAATTTAGAGAATGATCTGTGTTTTAAAATTGTAAATGAAAAGTCTAGGAGAATTAAAGCAAGCTATTTACTCTTCAAATCACCAAAGAATTAAAAATAAACATGAAAATAGAAGAACATAATGTAAAAATAAATTAAAATGAATAAAAGTGACTGGAAAATCTGAAAATAAAAAGAATGAATACTATATTCTAACATGACAGTGAAACACGTAAACATAATTTCTCAACCACACTCTAGCAAATTTATCCTAAATATATATTTTTATCATAAGTATTTTTGGAGTTCATAGAGCAGAATACTTTTCTGGACCTTATAAATGTTATTATATAGAGGATTTAAGGAGGTAATTAGCTCACTATATTAAAAAGAAAGACAAAATTGTAAAGATGTAATGGGTTATTACATTCAAATTAAACTCAAATTATTTCATTATGATTTAACTTGCATTGTACGGTGATTCAATCAGTTTTCATATTTTGTAGTTGGATTCATTATTATTTGTCATAATCAAATGATATTCAGTTTTGTAAAAGCTGTCATTATAAAAACATATTGACTAAATGCCCATGTGTAGACATTTAAACAGCTAATACAAAATACCTTTTTTTGTCAATGAGTGCAGATTTCCCTTTTCAGCTAAAATTAAAATTAGATGTGATACAAAGGAAAGACATCAACTTTTAAACCAGGATAAGAGTTCTGGGATTTGAATATCCTTTAAATATGTGAAAGGGAAGAGCCTGCTTTCAATTTATAGGAAACTAAGTCTTGGAAATAGGTTGAAATAAGGTTGTTATAATGACCAGTCTTTTCTTAATTATACCTTTTTGAAGGCCCTGTTTCTTCTTGCTGTGGGATCTTGGCACATGCTGTTCCCTCTGCCTAGGACACCCTTGCTCTCCCCCACCCCTTCCACCCCTGCCCTTTCTTCAGATCTCACCTCAAAAATTAGTTCCTCAGGGGTTTTCTCTGAGTTTCTTAAGAAGGTCTATTTCCTCTTTTATGCTTTCATCACATTTTTTCATTTACTTAATGAGTACCTACCATACTTTATTGAAACTAAAACAATGGTGATGGTAAGAAATACCTTATTTTATGTATTGTCACTTGGGAAGACAATGTGATGCCAATTAAACTATGACACAATGTTTCATAGGACTCAGAATTTTTATTTTACTCTTTCAACTCTTTCAGAGATAGTTAGACCTCCTTTTACCATATATCCCTCTTGTGCATACATAAAAAAGAACTTTAAAATGAAATAAATATATTCCTAAAATGTTCACATTCAGGATTCAACTTTCAGTTCCTTTTCAAGAAAGATCAATACCCATGTATTTCCACATGCTATTGTCTTTTAAGCCATCAGAAGCATCGTTGGTATAGCGCTTCCTAAAAGTTTGCTCCAAGCTTTAAGTCACTGGCTTTTAAAAGTTTGCTCCAAGTTTCTATTTCACTGAAAGCCTTGCATAGGTCATTTACTGATTTTACCAGAAGGTTTCAAATTAAGTTTTCCTGATATTATCAGGACTCCTTTCTTCTTCAAATGGACCTGAAAAAAATATCTAATCAAGCAACCAAAAATAAACAAGTCCAAGCGCATGTGGATAATGACAACTGTCACACCCTAGGTTAGTGAATGTGATATCATTGATGATGAAAATAGTCTGATCTCCAAAATGTTAAACTACATAATTTACATCGATGAAATGTGCTACGTATGTTAATGTTCCAAACCTTGTTTTAAGCACTGTATGAATATTAATTCACCTCATCTTCATGACCATCCTATGAGGTGGGTACAATTATTAGTCCCTTTTCATCTAAGAAGAAATAAGCACTGAGGTTAAATAACTTGCTCAATAGTCAGAAAGTAACAGAACTGCGTAAACTTGTGTATCTCCTGTAGTTGAAACCAAGTTCTAACTTACATTATCTGTTTGAAAAATGAATTTTTTCTACTACTAGATTGTAAACTCTATGAGGGCATATTGTTCTGTCTATTGAAACCCCAGGGGGATATCACAGTGTTTGATACGAATTAAAAGCTCAAGAGAGATTTGTTGTAGATTGGGCATAGATACCCTTCTCTGCACTCTGTCCAACCTCAGCATCTCTCCTTCCCTTTCTTCCTGTTCACTTTGACTTTTGTAATCTAGCTTTGTGAAAAGAGAATACATTTCCTCAGATGTAGTATGATTTGAGGAACGTCAAGAGATTTTTTCACTTGAAATGATCTTCTTAAGTGATTAATGAAAGCCCACGATTAGTGATCTGCACCTTTGTGTTTGACATTTTTCTTAGAGGTCCTTTTTAAAAAATGTAAACGTGTGAGAGCTGTGATACGTTACATGATATTGTGTGAATTTGGTAGGCCTATCTGTCCTGTTGACAAGCAGACTAAAGATGGGTGTAATATGAGGACTCAAGATGCCTGCTATGGGAATCAGTGAATTCAGGGAATCTGGGAGGAGTAAACTCAAACATAAAATAAGAACACACACAAAACAAAACAAAACTCCAAAACCTTTCAAATCTCACCAAACTCAGATGGTTTTAACTTCTATAGAAATATATAATATACACACAGAAAAATGTGCCATTCATAAGTGTATATATAGCCTGTGGGTTTTCACAAAGTAAACACACATTAACAAAACACAATATTATCAATATCCCAAAATGCCTTGTCACTCCACCTTCAAGAATGAGACTTTCTGAGCTGTTTCATCATTGATTACTTTTGCCCATTTTTACACTTTATATACACAGAATCCTAAAGTATGTACTCTAGGGTGTATGGCTTCTTTCAGTCAATTTGTGTTTGTGAGATTCATTCATATTTTTATGTGTCATCATAGTCCATTCATTCTCATTGCTGTATCGTATTCCACTGGGTAACTACATCATGATTTACTTACCCGTTTGATTGTTGGTAGGTGTTTGTGTATTTTTCTAGTTTGGGTTTATTTTAAATAATACTGTTATGAACCTTGTATCTGCCTTTGGTAGAAATAGATATTAATTTCTTCTGGGTATATACCTATTGGAATTTTGGGGTCACGTCAGCTTCAGTAGATAAGCCAAATGTTTTTTGAAGAGGTTACACTGGGGTGCCTAGGCGGCTCAGTCAGTTGAGTGCCTGACTTGGTTTTGGCTCTGGTCATGATCTTTGCGTTGTGAGATCAAGCCCCAGGGTGGGCTCCCCACTCAGCAGGGAGTCTAAGATTCTTTCTCCCTCTTCCTCTGCACCACCCCCTGCCCTCTTCACAAATAATTAAATAAAGTCTTTAAAATGTTTTATTTTATTTTTTTTATTTTTGAAGAGATTGCACTATCCATCTTTTCTTTTTCTCCTCCTCCTTGTTGGTGGTAAGGCGGGCCTATCCTGTTTGTCTTGCCTTATTTAGAAGGGATTCATGGCATGTGGAGTCTTCACTCGACATGTATACACTGAGAACATTCCAGGTACAAGGGAATATCAATAGCAAATTTTATGCTTCCGGGTTGAAAACATGCTTGTATATCCATCTCCCTTTCAGTCATCATAGAATCACCGTAAATTAAGTGGTAGAAGGATTACCATTCTTTTATATATTTGGATCATGTTGCTCAGGAAGATTAAATGGCTTACTGTTCACAGCTGGTAAAGGCAGTGCTTGAACACAAACCCAAGGGCTCTGACAACACATCGTATGATTAATCGACATTGTCATATCACCTCATCTTAAGGATATGACATAATTTTGTCTATCAATCTACTTGTCATCTGTGAAAGGGTTGAGAGCAGGATACTTAGGGAATTATTTTAGCAATCAACTGTACTCTATTGTGACATCAGAGAAGTAACTTCTAATGGCCTTCTACCAGCCGACCAGTGGAGTAGCTGGGTGCAGGCACAGTTTGGGGGTAAGGAGGTCATCTCTTCTTCAAGATGTCCAGAAGTAACCCAGAGGTGAAAGGAGGCCTAACTTTTCTAGTGTGGCAGGTAAAAGCATCCCCCTTGAGACAGAAGAGGCAGGCAGGGAGACTAAACCAGCATTGTCCAGCTTGCTCAGCACTGCTGTTTTTGACAACCCCTTATTTCACAGACTTTACTTTTCTTCCTCCCTAACCTAATTTTACAAATTAGTAACTATTTTATCACCTAAAACAAAAGAAACTTTGACTCACAAAATTTAGACTGGATGGAAAGATAGCCCGATCCAACAGATGGATTGTAAGAGGGAAAAGATAGAAGACAAAAAGGAATAAATCTTACTTTTGCTCAAATATTGATACAGTATAGAAACATATCCAATATTTCTTCACAGATGAAAAATCCCCAGTTACAAAGTACTTTTCCTAAAGACAAAAATCAGGCCAAATTGCACCTTTTATATGATATACCCATACATTTATGTCAGTGATCCTAGATTCGTTCGGGGTACTGAATAATGTGCTTTAATTGCACATAAAAATCCTGGAACCATCTTTTGTTTCTTTATTTACCTCTATTATAAAATGTCTTGGCAGACTTAGCCATTAACATTTTCTGCTTTCTCAAGGAAAAGATAATTTACCCGCTTAAAGATATTAGGCTCCTGTGTATTGTTTTTCTCCATTTGGTATCCCTGATTCCCCCTCTGAACACTTGAGTGCTTGCAATCAGAGCACATGACACTCACTAATAACAGCAGAACCACTGCACCCGTCATAACGCTGTGCAGCTACCACATTCACGAGCACTGAGCCCCAGCTACATGCAACAGCACCCCAGAGCAGAGGCCGCTCTTCTCCACAGCTGCATCTGCTTCCCTTCTCCCCCTGGAGCATCTGCTATGAAGTTTAACTCCTGCTGAGCACATGGAGACCCAAACTTGAGCATTTTTCTCTCAATACTCTCAGATCCTAAAATTCTCCTTGAACTTGAATACTCAGACTCCAACAGCCATTGGAACAATACGGGTATTCAGAAGAAGTAGTGTTCTTGTTTTCATTAAGGGTGTTTTTCCACCGACAGAAATAGTTACAAGAGGTTAGTGTGGCTTTTCTGGCAGAAAAAAAAATATATACCTATATTTCGATTTTTCTAATAGGTGGTATCTTTAAAAAATATATAAAGATCATATGAATGCACAGATTGTCCATACTGGAGGAGTTTTGACACTTGGTCAGTTGTTTTATTTTATAGTGCCCTGCCTTCATCCTCAAGGGAAAACATGTCATGTTTTATTTTTATTGTTTATGAATTTAAAAGACTTGACCATTGAGCATCAAGAGTTCGCATGATCCTCTTGAAATAATGAAGATAACCTACTAAATTATAAACCAGAACTTCTAAATTAAATTAAATCACAAGATAGGATGGAATTTCCTCTTAGAAACAACAGAATCATCAGGTTTCTCCTGGCTATTTTGGGTCTTTGGGGGAAGATCATATTCAGCATTCACCGGACTATATTGTGGCCGGGCTCCCTCTCCACTATAATCTCTTAGTCCTTTTAAAATGGCAACAAATACAAATGGAAGAGGGGAGAGGGGTGAGGTAGAGGGCTACATCTTTTTGTTTTTTAGAAAAAAATCCATCTTTCTTCTCTCCAGTCAGTGCTTCTAATGTTTCATTAGCCTAACAACATTCACATCTGCTTATAGTGTCCCGTTTTTCTCAAGCATTATCTGGCCAAGTGGATCATCTAGTCTATAAACCCCCTGAACACAGGGATCATCACGTGTACCACCCAGTAGCAACCGATGCGGCAGCAAAGCTTGCAGTAAATATCTATTGAATAGATGCATGACTAAAAACATGAATTACAGGGTTTTCCACATGCGCAGACTAGACATTGGCCTTAGGAATGCCTATGATTTTAATGCCAAAATATAGTTGATGTATAATGTCATTTTTAAAAGTGTGAGTTTCCACTTGTTCTTGTGTGAGTTTCCACTTGTTCTTTTGCTACAGCTGGTGCCCTGTAAAGGCCAACAGACGTGTACCCTGAGGTTAATCAATAAGCATTGATTTACCTCTGGTCCTCTGCTCACCTCCTCTTTCACTAACCAGACAGGTCAGCTATGAACTGGGCTCTGTTTCTCCCCAGGCCAGGCTGAACTAGTGCCAAGTTGCTGTTGGCAGTATTTTAGCCTGTAAAGATATTTGTCCAGGGATGAGACAGCAGTAAAATATTGCAGACACTTCCTCTGCTTTCTCTTAAAGCCCTTTCAACTTCCTTTTATCCCCAGATTTTTGTGATACCTGTCACCATGAGCAAGACCTACTGGAAACAACCCCTTCAGCCCAAAGCACAAGGGTTCCCAAGTCCCCGTTCTTCTGGGTTGTGTACCCAACACCACAGGGTTTTCTTCAGCATTAACCGACCTGCTCTATGTGTTTAGTTTGCCTCCCTCCCTTTTCATGGTAGAAATTAGATATAAAGCTCAGCGTTGATATGAACTCCATCATTACCTCTCAGAGGGTTTGGAGGATCAGCTAACTAACATATAAAGGGGCCAGGATGTCTTTGGGGACAAGGCATAACATTAATTACTGGCATGCACCTCCTGTCCCCTCTGCAGTAGCAGGTCTGCTGCCTGACAAGCACATCCACAAGGGCCTGGAGGAGCTTTCATTCTGCAAGTAGGAATTCGGCCGAAATTACCACCAATAGTCAGAAAAGCCTTTCAGCAACAGAGAGACTCTTTGTATGTGCAGAGTCTCCTGCCTGTGGCTGGTTGGCATGGCCAGCCAGCTGCGGGGCACCTGTGGGCACCAGCCAGGTAAGGCCACAGACCAGTGAGGAGACCTGAGTTCCCACACCCCCTCCGCAGATGGGTGCAGCAGGGATCTGAGTTGCGGGGGGTTGGAAGCGTGTGGGGTAAGACAGCGTCAATGAAGATAATGGATCCTCACAGATAACCCAGCCAGGCTGCTCAAGCCAACAACACATTTATATCTCTCATTTTTACAAGGCACTGGTGAGATCACACACACACACACACACACACACACACACACACACACAGCATGCTGGCAAAACAGAGAAGTGACTATGCAAAGCTACAAAACAGCAACTGTTTTTTTTTTTTTCTTCTCACAAATAAGCAAAGGTTTAAATCACTGCAAAGCTTGCTATTTCCTCTTTTTTGTTTGTTTGTTTTCCGTTCAGATTTGGCCCAAATATCCATGGCAGAGGGAAGTGAGATGGAGAGCTCCAGTCAGGCTCTCTCGTTAGCTGCTTCTAAATCCTCTCAGCCCTACAGGAACCCTGATCTGTGTATTCTGAAAACGGCAAGAGATGCGTATTGTATATTCAAATAATATAGCAGTAAAACCAAGATTCAAGGGTTGTTAATCTCAAACATATTATGGGATTGCAGAGCAACTAAGGTACTGAGTGTCTCCATTTTAATTACCAGGATTGGCAGAGGAATCCAATTATGTTTCTGTGTCCCCAACATAACCCTTTCTGTCTTTGTTTGCTGCTCAGCTATTCTGAGCATGTTTTGATCACCTTTATTTGTTTGTTGTGTTTTGTTTTCTAGTATGCAAGCCTCCTGCTCTAATTTGGGAGATATTTTTGGAGGTTTTATTCTTATTGAAAGAGCTGCTCATCTTCCTCCTGCAAGCATGAAATGTTTCACGTTAAGAATATTTTTTCTTTTATCATTCCCTAGTGGAATTGAGGCAATGAGGATGACTGGCTTCCCATATGTGCCAGACCATTGTTTGAATCTGATGGTTACAGGCACAAATTAGTCTAACTCTGAGCTTCTGACACCACTGGAAATTTCAGGCTAGGAGTAAATTTTTATTCCATATGAATTCTTAGTGCAGTGCAAAGAAAGGATCCTTAGATTTTCTGATTCTATTTTTTTCACACCCTAGGATCTGTAAGATCCCAGGACTGAGTGGAAGTAAAACAAAATTTTTAATTCAAATGATCAATCACTCTCATTGCGAGTTGAGACAAAACATTATCTGCGTGGGTGATGGACAGCACTTTTATGATAAACATTAAATTAGGCACCAATTTCTTTACATCCTACCCTCTGTTATCCCTGGAATCTAACCTTTCATTTCTGTTCTTATTGCCACTATCTGCTTTAGCCCTCATTGTGCTTCGGCAAATATTTCAGTAATTTTATAACTAATTTCTCTGCTTCTAATCTGTCCTTGCTCTTTCCCTCACTCCCATTTATTCCTCCAAAGCACGGGCATGACCAGCCCATTTTTCTGCTCAAGAATTTTACAAGGTTCCCTGCTGTCTATAAAATATCACTCACTCTCCTCATCTGACATTCAAAATCTTGTCTGACATGGTGCCAATGTAACCTTTCTATCTGCACTCTATTTCCCCGTACTCAACACTTCCCGCAAACTGCATTTTCAACTCTCCCTTAACAGGCAACATATCTGCCTGACACTGCCTTGTTGTTTTTCTTGTGTTCTCTTATTAGTCCAAAATTAGGTTTCACTTCCATTTCCTTACATTCAAATCTCATTGATCAGGATTAAGCATAACTGTTACTCTTGTCCCCCTCAAATTCAAAGAAGTCTTTATCATAATATTTTATACCCTATTTTGTGCTTGTTTTATCTTCATTATGTTCATTGTGATCTCCTCTAACATATCATGAACTCCTTGATCATAAAGGTTATGTTTTACACATTGTTGTATACCTCCTATTGCCTTGGTACGCTAGCATTTGTATAGGTGCTCATTCATTCATTCAGCAAATATTCATTGAGCTCCTATGTAGTGTCAAGTGCTGTACTACATGCTAGGGGTGTTACAATGAACATAAAAACACAAACTTCCTGTGCTCATGGAATATATATTCCATTGAAGGAGAACAGATAATAAATAAGAGAAGTTGATAAATATGTAGAACTGAGGAAAACTGTGAAAAAGGTGGGGAAATGTCATTGTACAGAGAGTGACATAGGGAAAGGTGATGTTTGGAAAAGTAGGAAAGCTGAAGAAAGTATGAGGAAAGGTCAGGGACCATCTAAGGGGAAAGAGCTTTGCAGGCTGCTGTGATAGCAAGTGCAAAGGCCCTGTGGAGGTGTTGCTGAAGGTAAGAGACAAAGGGGGAGAGTAGTAGAAGATGAAGTGGAATTGTAGGGTGGATGGAATGGATAGTGGTGAGAAGTCATACAGTAGGTTGGAGTTAATTGTAAGGACTTTGGCCTTAATCTGAATATTATGGCAGATTATTGTCAGATTTAATGCATTCCCTCAATTCTGGAAAGGAAAAGGGTATCAATTATAATTTACAGTATCACATCACTTTCTGAAATTGTAATGGATTGAAGGGGGCCAAGTGTGGGAGTAGAGAGAAGAGTTACAATGTTATGAACCCTTGAATTTGAGTAGGGGGTGTGGTGCATCCTGGATATAACTGCATTGGATCTCTATTAACTCCTCTTTCTAACCAATAGCATAAATGCCAAAAAAAAAAAAAAAAAAAAAGAAAAAGAAAAAGAAAAGCACTAGATATACACTCTGTGATCTTGGAAAAGAATGAACGTTTCCATGCCTAATCTTTGTCTATTATAATGATGCTTTGAATGGCAAAGTTAACTAACCATTATATAATGTGACCTAATCAAAATGAGATGAAGAAGGAGGAAGAGGGCAATGGAAGGAGAAAAACAAAAAGATCCTCTTCAACTCTGGCTGCACTGATCCATGACTGCCACTTGCTCCACTAGATATAGTTGATAACAGAAAATATGCCATAGCAAGTTGTTACAGCTTCTTTGATGAATTGTTTTCCCTATATCTTTTTTTTTACATGTACATGCTTCCTAAAAGAAAAAAATATTTTAATTCTATTTTTTTCCACTTAAGACAGGGAATGCTTTATTCAAACTCATCAGGGAAATGGACAACTTAAATCATATTTTGTTTTTTGTGTTTTTCTTTTGTCTTTAAAATTTTTTTAAAGGTTTTATTTATTTATTCATGAGAGACACACAGAGAGAGGCAGAGACATAGGCGGAGGGAGAAGAAGTCCCATAATGTGGGACTCGATCCCAGGACCCCAAGATCATGCCCTGAGCCAAAGGCAGATGCTTAGCCACTGAGCCACCCAGGCATCCTTTAAAAAAAAACTAATTTAAATTCAATTTGGTTAACATATACTGTATTACTAGTTTCAGAGGTAAAATTTAGTGATTCATCAGTTGCATATAACACCCACTGCTCACTACATCAAGTTCCCTCCTTAAGAGACATCACCCAATCACCCAATTACCCCATGCCCCCCACCCACTTCCAGCCAGGTGGGGAGATGGGGTAATTGGGTGATGTAACAAAACATGTTTTATTTATTTTTTTTAAGATTTTATTTATTTTTCTTTTTTAAAATTTTTATTTCTTTATGATAGTCATAGAGAGAGAGAGAGAGAGAGAGAGAGAGAGAGGCAGAGACATAGGCAGATGGAGAAGCAGGCTCCATGTACCGGGAGCCCGATGTGGGATTCGATCCCGGGTCTCCAGGATCACGCCCTGGGCCAAAGGCAGGCGCTAAACCGCTGCGCCACCCAGGGATCCCCAAAACATGTTTTAAAGCACAGGTCAGTAATTGTATATGAATGTATATACTGCTATATACAAATTAGCTGATCAGAGCACAACTGATCAAAGCCGTTCATGATAGGCTTTTTCAGCAGAGATCACAGGAGCATATGCAGTCAGAGGGAAAGTGGATGTGGGGATAGGGCTCCAGACCAACCTGGAGCCCTATCCAGATCAATATTCAGGGCTCCATCAAATCTTAGGCAAGTGGTGATGGAGAACACAATTTGACCTATCAATCTATTCAGGTTAGTGTAGGTTGCATATTCAATATCAAAGTTTCTATAACAGCGGACCTAGAAGGCCTCATTGTCTACCACGAAGGCACAATATGAGTGCTCTAGGGTGCTGTGGGTAGTGAGGATGGAGTTGTAGGGCTTGGCTCCGGCTGTGGAAATCTGGGGGACAGATAAATGGGGAACTCTACCTTGGACTTCTTGCCATAACTGACAGAGAGATGTTCCCTCAGCAAGGAGGTGAACCTAGAACCAGATCCACCTCTGAAACTATGGGAAACCAAGAAGCCCTGAAGACCTGTGCACTGGTTGGCCAGTTTCTGAATTCAGTCCAAGAGAAGATCAATAATCTCCTTGCCAATAGTATAGTGTCCTTGGCATAGCTATTGGTAGCATTTTCTTTGCCTGTGATGAGCTGCTCCAGGTGGAAAAGATAGCAGTAGGTGCCACTGTGAACTTCATCAATGACTGTAGGTTCCAGGTCTACAAATACTGCCCTGGGCACATGCTGGCCAGCACCCATCTCAATGAAGAAGATGTTGAAGGAGTCATCTCCTCCCCCAGTAGTCTTGTCACTTGGCATCTGACCATCGGGCTGGATGCCATGTTCCAGGCAATAGAGCTCCCAGCAGGCATTGCCAATCTGGAAAACAGCCTGGCCAACATGGAGATGCATTCATGCATGGTTGCTGCTTTGTGCTGCCAAGCAGATGGCATAGAAGAAGAGGAGAGATTGTTGCCTCTTACAGTGTGACTCTCAAGTGGTTGATATAAGAGAACCTCTTAATTCTATTCTTAAAATTCAGCTATTTTGTTTAGTCTGTGGATATAGAAATTCTCTTTCCTTGGCTGCTCATCAATTCTGTCATATGTGAATCAATAAAAATTACAAGATTTAATAAGCACCTTCAAGGCATAGTTCTATGCATAGAAGCAAAGTCTCATAGATTACAATGCAGTTAGGAAGACAAATTATGACATGTGTCCTGAATAGGGTAGTGGCTCAAAACTAGCAACTGAAAAAACAAACAAACAAAAGCAATGTATAGCCAACTGGTTGTGTCTCATAAGCAGGAAAAAAACCCATAAAACATACTAGTGATTCTGTACAAGGACCATCCATCCATTCTTTGCTAATGTATTAGATTCTATCGAAGAATGAATAGGAATAAGATAAATGTAAAATAAGAGAATTCTAGGTGTAAAGAGTATATAAATAAATTCTTGGGAGAGTGTTTGGGCAATACACTATCAGGAATGGATCAAATAAGTTGGAACAGAATAAAAATAAGATTGTCCAGAAGTCTTAAGCTCTAATAACAAGAGGCTTAAATATCCAAGTGAATAAAGATGAAATCTGGCCAATACATGAAGAATATCTGCTAAAAGATTTTTAGGAAGTATAAAAAGGAAAGAAAAATTTGAAATTATAAAAACTTCATTTAATAAAGATCAACCAGGAAGCCAGGTGCAAAAAAAAGAGAAAGAGTTCTGGGCCCCACATAACTTAAACATTGATAAATCTGAGACACCTCTAAAAGCCCATCTGCCATCTTAAATAATATGTTTGCATGCTGGCTTTGCAAACCTTTACACTGACATTCCATAAACCATAAAGGAGCAGAATTCTGGTTGAATCGCTTTTGTATTTCTAGGTCACAAAGCCAGTATTTAATTTGGGCTAAATAGTAGCTTGGTCATTTCACAGCCAGTAAAGAAAAGCACAGCATTTAGAATGGGATTTTTCCTGCTATAATCTTGGCTAAAGTGACATTGCTTATGCTATTAGTAGTTAATCCAAAGGCCACAATCCAAAGAGAGGTACTCCATGCATCACAAAGGGACTGATGAAAAGAAAGCCAAACTGACCCAGCGCCCATTAGTTCCCTAAACCTATATAGATTAAAGCTAGGGGTGCATTGGTGAGGACAGGATTTATTGAGATGAAGGAATTTGTAAGAACAAAGATAACTGTCAGAATTTCCCTCTCTTCCTTGTAGGTACCCCTGAAAATGAGTTATAATGTTCTAAAAATCTTTGAAGAAATTAGAAGTTGGGGTCAAGGAGCAGAAATTAACTCCTCACTCCCTGATTGCATGTTCCTGAGCTCAGAAATGCAGGGTGTTGCCACCTGGGTGGAGACTATTGACATTTTAGGAGAGCTTGACCTGTTGCCTCCTAGAGTTTTGGCAGCCAGGAAACTGCAGCTTGACACTCACACCGAAAGTTTTGAAGCTGGGAGGATGCCTGAAGCACCCCTACACTAAAGAGGTAAAGAGAAGAGAAACCATCAGAGAAGCAAACTACAATTTGACATTCTACAATTTGACAAACAAGGGGGTTTATGTTTCTTTGAGTCAGGTGAATACCTGCAAGATAGCTAGGCTGAAGTATTATGGAAGGTACTGCCCCTCCCTCATCAATAAATTTAAACAAAGGATACTTGCCTCAGTGAGGACCTAGTGTGGTAAACTGCCAGAGGCACTAGCTAAGAGTGAAATTGAAAGGTTAGCTCGGCATTGCCATATTTTTGCCAGAGAACATGTAATAGTGGAGGTCATCACAGGGTGGAGAGAGAGAGGTTCCTAAAGAACCCAATAGCATGCTTCATAAAAGCCCTAGTGTTTGGATGTCTGCCATGACGGAGGGCAATAACCAGCCAGTGAGCCAAGAAAGAATAGCCAGTAAAGCCACCTATGAAACAGACCTTTCATCTCCTTGAAGCCTTCTTTATTATACTTTAGTTCTTGGAAGAACCAAGACAATGAGGAGGAAGAGAGGAGTGCAAGGTGAAGGCAGGGGTGGATTTACCTTGAAGCTAATGAGGCTCAAACATCAGAGCCCCTCCTTTGCACAGATTTCCTTGGGATGCCATGGAACACATTTTGTACTGTTAATTTATAGTACTTTTTGGTAAAGGGGGTGCCTCTCTCCAATCGTAAATGCTTTAGGTTCCATAAAGCCTGGGTAAAAGAAGAGACAATGCATGTCCTTTTCCATGATACTACTTGCCTGGCCCTATGTTAGACTAGATTGGGGCTAGTATTTAAATGGAAGGAGAAATTGATGTTTTAATATGGGTTAGGCTGAAATTTTAATATCAGAGATTAAGACACTTCTATTATCTGAAAGTCACTGTAAACTCATGGGATAGGCTTAAGTTGCTACTAAAAGGCAAGGGAAAGGAAATCAGAAAGAAAGTTGGAAGGCTGTGGAATAGAGGGAAAGATAAGCTGCTTCCTGGTGTACTTTAGCAAGTTCAACCAATTGAATATTGTCAATTGAATATTGTTCAACCATTTGAATGTCTTGTTAAGAAAAAGATATACAGACAGTATAGCTGTATTTTATGGTGAGATTTAAATGTAATTGGGAAAGAAGGGAAGTGAGCTCTCTCCTTCCCATTTGCATGCTTCATACTGGGACCAAATTCATATCCTTAGAGCCAAGATTCTGGAGTGATTCAAGGGAAGATGGCTTAAGTGCTACATGCACGTGAACACGTACACACACATAAACATGCACACATGAATATATATGTTTTTTTTTAAAAGAGCACATGTGAACATATGAGCGGGAGAGAGTAGGAGAGGGGCAGAGGGAGAGAGAGAATCTTAAGCAGGTTCCATGCCCAACATGGAGTCCTATGAGGGTTTGGATCTCATGACCCTGAGAACATAACCTGAGTGGAAATCAGGAGGTGGACACTTAACTGACTGAACCACCCAGGCTCCCACACATACAAATATTTCTAATGAACATCTGTCTAATAAACTGTAGCAAATTTATGGGAAGTTAAAATTTCCAGCCTCATGCTGGTCTCATGCCCAAGGAAATCATTAAAAAGGTGAGAATTTTATATTTTTGCCTCATGCTCACACTAATGTAATTGAAACATTTGTACCTCGATGAGTGACATATTTTGTTACCTCGGGAAAAATGCTCATTTTGCCTAAGAAACTTCTACTTCTATGTACACATAGATATTGTTGACATGTTTATCATCTGACAATAAATAGCTTCATTTAGTCTATAATAAGCGAAAGAGAAGAAATGTTCTCTACGGACAGGAAAACGAAGCAATAGGTTATGATACTAGTGGTAATAAAATGTAATATGTGAAGTGGAAAAAAAATTCTGAGCAAAAACTAAATCAGATAGTGAAATTTCAGATTTGGGGTATGTAGAATATATTATTTCATGTAGCTATGCTGCCGTTGTGTTCGTATTTATAAAAATATTATGCACATATTATAATTTGCCCCCCACTAGTTATAATCAGTTCATCCTTTATGTGAGATATGTCATTTTTTCTTCTTAGAACATTGTGCCCTCAAGTCACATTTGTTATACTTCTGGTCCCATCATAAACCCTTTGGAATACAGAGTACTATTGAATTGAGTTTCCATTTGGATTTCTTCCAGAGCTATTGCTTTGAGAGCAGCATATGAAATAACAAAATTGGCATGGGCTGGTTTAACTCCATGGCTAACTCTGTTGTTTCTGTTGATGATAAGTGTGCGGCATGGTTGAAAATGTAATCTACAATATCGTTCTTTTATGCAGGCAGATTACATTATATATAATTTAGCATTTATCTTTAGTTATATTCTGAGGCTTCACCATTTCAGTAAACATGTCTTTTATAGCTTTTGATAGATAATTGATAACACTAGAGTATTGAAAATAGAGAAGCAGAAATGATAGCACTCTCATTCACTAGCTACACATAATAGCCAACCTTGGGTTTTTCTTTTTTATAGTGACGGTAGTTTTCTGGCAAAGGCAGTAACATGATTTGGGAAATTGAGATTCTCTTTATATTGCTATGATATCAGATAATGGTAAACATCTTAGAATTAATATAACTTGAAGAAAGACAGAGGATTTAGGTAGTATCAGAGTACTTCTGAGATAAATGTGTCAGGATAGTATTGGGGAACTTGTTGTCTTCCTTTAGCTTGCTAAAGCATCATTCCTGAAGCACGCTTCTAAAAAACGTCAGTATTTAGTAAAAACACATACCAATGAAGTTTGATATTCAAAAAAATTTACAAAACATGTTTATTCTCATAACCTAGGATGTCAATCTGGGTGCCCTGTGCATCTAGATTTAAGTGAAATTGCCTCAATTCCTGTTTCATACCACATGCCCATGGAATCTTAAGCTCCTGAGTATCTTATAGCTACATCTAATTCCCCATTTCTTGATTATGTTACCTGTAAAATGTATCATTTCACTTGTAACAGTAAAGGAAAAACAACAGATGGATATCATGATGAGAACCTGAAGACTGGTCAACTATACGAAGGCAATGCTTTCAATTTCGACTTTGTTAAGGAATAAATATTTCATTAGTTTACATTTTAAAAATATGTGAACCTTTATTAAAAGCTACTAAGTATCAATTTGAAATGCTAGAAATTTATTAATGTTTAAGAATTAAATTTTTTCTAAAAATTGAATATGAATAAGCCTCAGGTTATTTAAGGAAAAAAGAGAACATAGTGTTTAATTAAGCTGGACCCTTCCCTTCTTGTGAATTAGCTGATGATGTTCAAGTAGTAAATAACAACTAGTCCATAAGCTTAAATTCTGATCCTAAATCCTCTGAGATTCTACCCAAACATGTTTCTACGTATTACATCCAATTAGATTCCAGGAGGCTGAGTTTACTTTTATGGTACCTGTACGGCCCAGGGTGTGATCCTGGGGTCCTGGGATCAAGTCCCACATCAGCCTCCCTGCATGGAGCCTGCTTCTCCCTCTGCCTGTATCTCTGCCCCTCCCTCTCTCTCTCTCTCTCTCTCTCTCTCTCTGTCTTCCATCAATCAATAAATAAAATCTTAAAAAAGAAAGAATGTTAAAAGGCACCACAGTATGGCAGGATATATTTGCAATTCATTATCTGACAAAGGACATCTCCAGGTTATGTACATACACACATGCAAACACACACACACACCTTCTACATATTGATATTACGAAGACAAATAGAAATATAAGCAAATACTTAAATAGGAACTTTATTTTAAAAGATCAGAATTGCCAATAAACATTTAAAGAGGTTTGACTTCATCAGGGATGGGCCCCATTAATATGACAATGCGAGGCAATTTCACAAGTACCATAATGGCAAATTAAGAAGACTGATAATTTCAAGAGTTGACAATGATGTGGTGCTACTAATAGTGTCACACACTTCAGAAACCTATTTTTGCTAGATCTGTTAGAGTTGAATTTATGCAATTTCAATCCTATATAAATATCTATCAGATATATGAACGTAGGTGAACCAGGATCTTCATAGTAGCAATGTTTGTAAAAACCAAAAACTAGAAAGAGCCCAAATGTCTGTCAACAATAGAAAGGATAAACACACTGTGGTATGCCACATATGCCATGAAATACTATACAACAATGAGAATGAACTGTTCTTACATGCAACAATATGGATAAATCTTACAAAGGTTCTGTTAAGCCAAAGAAGCCAAACACACACACACACACAAGAGAATACCTATTTATGATTCTCTTTTTATAAAATTCTAAACAAAAACTAATGGTTATAGAAATCAAAATCATTTTCTAATCTTTGAAATCAAATAATGACTGGGAAGAAGTAGGAGAAGGCTTTCAAATTGTATATTATAATTACATTTATTGATTTGATTGTATATTATTACATTTACTGATTTGGGGGAGGTAATAGGGTATGTTCACTTGGTAAAATTCAATAAAGCAGATAGTTGTAAATTGGGTCTTTTTTGTGTACATACAGAAAAAAAATCTATTTTTAAAAAATTCTTTTCAGTGCTGTAACCAACAGATGCCCGAAGGTATAGTAAGGAAAGCTTATATTCTTTTCTTACACATGAGTGGCCTCGATCCTCATTCAAAACCCTCTTACTTTGACTTTATATACAATGGATACCAAATCACGTTTCTTGGTTTCGAAACAATAGTAGGGTAAGGTAGGGTGGGAGTATTAGTTTCTTAAAGAAGGTTTACTGTCAACAGAAAGATAAGTCAATGAGCCTAAGAAAACCAAACACATGAGCACTCAAAATATACAGAAATCTGGAGACTTAAAGTTCCAAAGGAGCTTACCACATTGCAAGAGAATAAAGTAGCAAATGCTCAACATGATAGTTTTCAATCAACAATAAAAGTTAAAATAATTCATTCAGTAAGTTAATTTAACTACATTTTGTATTAGCTCTTATATTAGTACCTGGCATGGGAAGTGTATATGAAATATCTGGCATGGGAAGTTATAGTGACTACAATGGGCAAGTACTTTGCTTTCATGGAGCTTGTACTTTAGTCAGGGAAACAAAATAAAAACAGGCAAACAACTGCATAAGGTTTCAGATAATGCTAAGTACTAGGGAAAAAAATAGAATGATGAGATCAGAAAATAACATTTGGTCTGAGACATGAATGAAAGGTAATGGTTTGGGTAAAAGCCATGAAGTCAAAACAAACTAGATGTATTCAAGGACAGAGAGCATACAAGTATGGATGAAATGTGGTAACCATGGGTGGCAGAGGTGGGGGGCTGGTGGGTGCTGAAGATGGGGAAAGAAGTGGAGTCAAAGGAGGAGGCAAGATCCAGGTCAAGTAAGGTTTAAAGGCATGTTTTATTTTATGCATGAATGTAAATTACCTGGAAGTCTTGAGCAGGAATGATGTAAAATAATCTGATTTATATATATATATATATTAATATTTGAAATATATATACATATATACATATATTTTAAAATTAGTTAATGTAGAGAATGGCTTGTTGGGGGGTAAGTGGGAAAATGGTACCAATGATGTACTATCATTTTGAACTATTTTGATTTGTGACATAGAGAAGTAGGAAATAGTGTTTATAAATATAACCAGTAAAGATGACGAGTTGTATGGCTAATCGTATATATCTTTAGCTATGCTGATACGCCATATATCTGGTTTGATATATTCCCCAAGTTTAATAAAGAACATGTAAGCATGTTTTTAAGACAAATGAGCCCAAGACAAGTAAAGACATATTTATTTTCATAACTGTGATTTTAAAAAAACTAATGGAAGAGTTGTAATGAGGAACCAGAACTTTGAAAATTTCACTAGGAATCAAACTCAGAGCATCTTTCAATAACTTTAAGTATGAACTAAGATTTTACTACATTTTATGAGGTTTGCTGCTCTATAGCTGAGAAAGTCGCTAACTCTCTAGGTGTTAAGTATTTGGTTTCTAATCATAGAGCTGCTGTTAATGTGAAATTTGAAGGATTAGGTGATCATTCAGGATATTATTCCATGATCAATGCCATTAATTAATTAATTAATCAATTAATTAATTAGAGAGAGAGAATGTACAAGCAGGGGAGCAGCAGAGGGAAGGGGAGGAGCAGGCTCTCCATGGAGCAGGGAGCCCAGTGCTAGGCTCAACCCCAGGACCCTGGGATCATGAATTGAGCTGAAGGTAGATGTTGAGCCTTACAGGTGCTCCCATCATCATGAATTTAAGTGAGTCTTTCAGATAGAAGTAAAGAGCACAATTAACTATATTATTATAGTTGTGTAGAATTGTTACCCATTACTAGCACTTAAAACAAACTATCTCTGAAAGTACGGTATTCGCTTATAAAAATCTTTTGGGACTTTCACTTCTGGAAAGATGGACAAGGCATACCTCATTCCTCCCACTAAGCACAGCTAATAATCTTAAATTACATATAAATAGCCATAAGAAGACTGTGAATGGTAAGAGAAGGCAGACCAACTATGACTTGGGAAGCTAAGGAAAGACAGCATGGTCAATTGCTGGAATTTTCTTTTTGCCTCATATATCCTAGCTGAAGCTGGCCTCCCAGAAATGCCAAGGGTTATAGACATTAAAAATTCCTTACAAAAGTCTGCCCTCTTTTAGCCAAAGAATCAGAAAAGGAGGCAGCCTAGCAGAGAGAAGTTTTACACATTAATCAACATATAATTTGTAAAAATTCATCCTACCATTTTAACAAAATACAGAAACATGTGTGTGTTCATAGACTTATAGATTCAGAGTCCACAAAATCACCAATGATGAAATTTCCATATAACCATAGATAATCAAATATAGTTAACCTTTCAGTTTGAATTCATAAGATGACTGTGCCCTTTCAGGGAATCAACTATCTAGGTCATTCATTCTTTTAAATGTTCCCATTCCCAATTCAAATTAAATCCTGGTAATAGTTTATTTGATTATGAATCAAGCACTTATTTTTTCTCTGGCAAGGAATTTTAAAAACATAATAACAGTAGTGTAATCATCTCCAACTTTTTCAAATAATAAACCTAAAGTACAGCCATTTACAAGAAAATCTGAATATTATATGTCTTTAGAAGAGAAATAAAAGGAATATATTAAAAATACTTTAATTGTGAGGTTTTAAAGTATCCTGGACTTTTAAAAATGATCTCTATTAAAAATTACCATGTCTTTTTATATGTATATTTTTTTATATGAGTTCAATTTGCCAACATATAGTATAGTACCAGTGCTCATCCCATCAAGTGCGCCCCCTCAGTGCCCGTCTCCCACTCACCCTAACCCCCACCCCCTCCCCTTCCACTACTCCTTGTTTGTTTCCCAGAGTTAGGAGTCTCACACGCTTTGTCACCCTCTCTGATTTTTCCCACTCATTTTCTCTCCTTTCCCCTATAAATTTACCATATCTTAATATAACAATGATCAAAAGCCTTTCCTGTCAAGATCCCACCTTTCTAAAGATGGGTTTCCTCATGTAGTCTAATTTTATTATAGAAATAGATTATAGTTCATACCACCATCCTTTAGTATTTTGTGATCATGTTGGTTAATTTGGTAAAATCACGTTCTTGAATAGTTTTCAATTCTTTGCAAACAATTCTTCAATTTCATTTTCTCTTGACCATTACATATGAAGGAGAAAATTAAAAAACAGGTCTAAAGTTCAAAGAATTACTGTATAAATTATTTTTAAAATCAGAAAGGTTTCTTATCCTTGGTTGTCTCTTCTTTGTTGGTCTCCACAGACCCTTTTCACCCTTATCACCATTAACTGTATTTTTGATTACTTTAAATTTAAAGAACTTGGACACCTGGGTGGTGCTGTTGTTTGAATGTGGACTCTGTTTGGGCTCAGGTCTGATCTCAAGGTCATGGAATGGAGCCCCCTTTTGTGTTCCATCTCTCAAATTAAAAAAAAAAAAACACGATGCTTTCTCTCAAATAAATAAATAAATAAACAGATGATGAAAACCTTTAAAGAACTCATAAAGCTATTAAACTCTATGTTCAAGGATTGAAATTTATCAGAATTCTAATTTCCCCTTTTTTTCTCTACCCCCAGTCTATTTGCTATTTAATGTGAGGACAAGGAGAAAAATCATAAACCTGTGGGAACCAGGAAACCATTCACTTAACCTACCCCATTTAGTCACTTAATTATATGATATTTAATCCAGACCTTTCCTTCAAATGTCATATTTGCATTCTTCTGGAAACTATATGTTTTTCAAGCAAATATGGGATGTTTTATATTTCTACACCTTGCTATATCCATTTACATGAGCTTCTTAGCTTAAAACCATATTAGCCTTATAAAACTTTATTTTTGTTGGTTACCATATACATTTTACACTTAGGAACAGGTGTAAACTCTGACATCTGGGACATCCATCAGAAAAGAATCTCCCTGAGGCACTTACACAAGAGGATATCAATACACATTCCCACAATGACATTTCAGACAGATAAGTGCCCTTATATCAGTGCACCAAATAAGAAAAATAGCATGAGCAAAGAGGACATGACATAAAATGAAATACATATGTAGGGACTGACCATCATTCACAGGGTTAGAGCCCTCTTCCATAGTGAAACCGAAGTCCATTTTAAAATGGAAGTTTTAACATTTAACAGCTAAGCACATAAAAAGGAATTTATAACAGAAAAACCTACATCAATTGAAGTGACCTTTCTCAGAGATATCTTTTACAGATTTTCCTTCTGGCTGTCTCTTTTCTTCTTTGCTCTACTTTAGACCTTTTTCAGTAGAGACCTTTTTCTTTCTTTCCTTATAGATAACCCATATTTTAACATCTTTAGTCTTATGAATCAGATTCCACTGTGGAAAACTTTAAGATGATATTTCTATCCTGGTGTTTGACAACTTTGGGAATCCCAGAATCCTCTGTATTGTATCAGCTTCCTTCTTCAGGAAATCGGTTCAAATTATGACAGCAGGGAAAAGGAAAAAAAAAAAAACATGAAAGCCTATCACAGTTGATACATATTAAACTCTTTAAAAAATATTGTCATTTTTTTCCCTTTATTTTGTTCCAGCCATGTAAAAGGCTAAGGGACCCCATTTACTAACTCCAACTCCTTGAGCTCAAAGTCAGGGAATTAGAAGGAAGATACAAATTTGATATTTAGAAGACTCCTTGAATGATTGTGTATAGCCTCATTGTAATA
The DNA here is from genome assembly GCF_048418805.1 of Vulpes vulpes. Lineage (NCBI taxonomy): Eukaryota > Metazoa > Chordata > Mammalia > Carnivora > Canidae > Vulpes > Vulpes vulpes. The sequence continues at coordinate 92,618,794 of NC_132790.1, forward strand.
ATAAATTTGATTAATATTCACTAAGGAATGGCTTAAATAAATATTATAGAAATATCAAATTCTATCTTTTTAATTCTTGGTCAAAACCTTTGTTTTCATGGCAGTTAAAACCTACAGAAGAAGGGGAGGTGGGCGGGGGGGTGGGGGTGACTGGGTGGCGGGCACTGAGGTGGGCACTTGACGGGATGAGCACTGGGTGTTATTCTGTATGTTGACAAATTGAACACCAATAAAAAATAAATTTATTTAATAAAAAAAACACGTACAGAGGAAAAGTTTTGAAAATTTACAAAAGTAGTCAGAACAATATGTAAATTTTAATCAGGTTGTGTTTTACCAAATAAGCTTAAAGGAGGCAGTTTTTGGAAGAGACTACAAAAAAATATCATGCGTGGGAACTCTTATGACCAGGACTTCTGGAACCTCCTTCACTTCCTTCTTTTAGGTATACGCACAGATGGTGAGAGGCTTAGGTGTCTGTCTAGAGTGAAGACTGAATCCTAAGCAAGATTCAGGGAGCATCAAGAAAGGGCTTTATAAATTTCTTTTAGGTCCTATCACTTAGGAATGCCAATATTATATTGTTTTTATATATAACAATATACAAACCATGTCACATGTAGACTTAGGCTACAATTTCTTACTAGATCAATATCCTGTATATGTATTTTTTACAGAAGGTGCAAAAATGACGAGGCATCATTCATGTATAATAGTTTTGAAAACATGTGAGAATGAACAGTATGGGCATGTGCAATGATTTATTTGTTGTACATAGGATTAGAAGTGACTGAGTCTGAGAAACATGACCAAAGTCTATAACAGCAAAAAGACTAATTTGTTTATTTATTTTTTAAAAAGATTTTATTTATTTATTCATGAGAGACACAGAGAGAGAGGCAGTGACATAAGCAGAGGGAGAAGCAGGCTCCCTGTGAAAAGCCCGATATGGGACTCGATCCCAGGATCCCAGGATCACGACCTGAGCCAAAGGCAGATGCTCAACCACTGAACCACCCAGGTGCCCAAAATACTAGTTTCTTAAAGAAGTGCTTCTTTGAATAAATCATTGTAATAAATCAAAATGGTGCACTTGGTGCTTCAATCCCCTGAGAGGTTTTGAGAACGGCCAACATGATTACTCTTGGGAATAGCACTAATTCTTTCTAAGAAACTCAGTCAGTTACCCTGGTATCTTTCCATTCAAAATTATACTAAGAATCAGTGATCCCTTTGTTCATCTATTAGAAATGTAACAAACACATGAAAAAAATGCTCCACATCACTTGCCATCAGGAAAATACAAATCAAAACCACACTGAAATACCACCTCAAACCAGTGAGAATTGCTAAAATTAACAAGACAGGAAACAACAAATGTTGGAGAGGATGTGGAGAAGGGGGAACCCTCTTGCACTGTTGATGGGAATGCAAGCTGATGCAGCCACTCTGAAAAACAGTGTGGAGGTTCCTCAAGAAGTTAAAAATAGAGCCACCCTATGACCCAGCAATTGCACTACTGAGTATTTACCCCAAAGAGACAGATGTAGTGAAATGACAGGACATCTGCATCCCAATGTTCATAGCAGCAATGTCCACAATAGCCAAACTGTGGAAGGAGCCATGATGCCCTTTGACAGATGAATGGATAAAAAGACATGGTCTATATATACAGTGGAATATTACTCAGCCATCAAAAAGGACGAATACCTACCAGTTGCTTCGATGTGGATGGAACTGGAGGGTATTATGCTGAATTAAATAAGTCAGTCAGAGAAAGACAATCATCATATGGTTTCACTCATATGGGGAATATAAGAAATAGTGAAAGGGACTATAAGAGAAAGAAAGGTGACTGAGTAGGGAAAAATTAAAGAGGGAGACAAACCATGAGAGGCTCCTAACTCTGGGAAGCAAACAAAGCATTGCATAAGGGGAGGTGAGTAGGGGGATGGAGTGACTGGGTGACAGGCACTAAGGAGGGCACTTGATGGGATGAGCACTGGGTATTATATGTTGACAAATTGAATTTAAATAAAATATTTAAAAAATTAAAAGGGAGGAATAAAGAGAAGAAATGTCTGTTGATCTTCAATGTAAATTATGGCACATCAGGGGCAAACGATTAAATAATTAATTTGAGCCCATTCACCATTTTATTTAAAATAATGAAGAAAATAGCCTGTTCTTGAATAGAATTTTATCATGTTAATATATGTACATATATGATGATGGCAACTTAGCTTGAGAGATCAAGTTGAGTTCACCCTAGGATCCAGATATGGTTCAGTAAGTCTAGTGAATCTGTTTAAATGTCTACCTGGGTCTGTTTGCATAAAGGACTAATGAACTTCCTTGGAAAGAACAAGTATCTTTGATAAAGAGAGTCAGTGCATGCAAAAATGAACTTTAAGTTTTGAGAAAAGATGGAAAATTTGGGTACAGATCAGATGTTATATGTCTCCTTGCTTCCTTTAAAGACATATAGCAGAGATCAGAGTGTAAGGAATATATATTAAACGGAACTGACTTCTTAAAATCTCTGTAAAACATGAAGAGAATAAAGCAACCATAGCTTAGTAGTCTGTATAGCAGAGTGTATTTAGGTAATTATTGATCTCTGTAGTCACATTAGCTGAAACAGCAAACCAATCCAGCCTCTGTGTAGAATCAAGGGAAAGAAAAGAACTCTATCAGGGCTGGAACATCAGAGCTTTAGAAGAAAGACATATCCTCACAGCAGCTGGACTAGGAGACAAGAGAAATAGAGGACTCCCTGGGGTATCCAAGAAGAATATGTAAGAGGAAACCATACTCGCTGTGTGTGAACTGAATGGACTGCTTTTGGCTATTCCCAAGGGGACGGCTTAAAGTCTGTTGGAGAAATCTAAGGAAAACTGAAGCTTCTGAAATTTTATGCATAGTGACAAAAACAGAAATACTCTTTTATTACCCTTGTTAGGCCATTATCTCAACTCCTAGACTAGCTTATTTTTGAGAAACATGAGTTACAAATACATGTTGTTTGGAGATTTTTTTTCCCTCCTTTAGATTATTTTTATAATGATCTCATCTTGGAAAAGCTGAAGTAAAGTCAGCCTGAGTAAGTTTTTTCATACAATGCACTATTTTGATCAGATGAGATAATTTTGTATTGTCAGAATTGTAAGAGCTGGCTGGAAATAGAAGTCTGTTTTCAAGATTCATTAGACTTCGCCTTCCTAATCAATGTCTGATCATTAATGAAGAAGTCTTGCCTGTGTGAGTGGATCTTAAACAAATGAACAAATATGCAAGAAATGCCCGCATTTGATACCCTAAGTGACAGAATCAGGAGGCAGGTTTAGTGAAAGGACTTTCCCAGTCACAGTGTGGGAGACACCTCATGCTTGTGCATATGATGCTATACAACTGCGTGTGAACCCACTAGCTTTTCCTCTTGTACAAGACACTGAAATCAGGGGCCCAGAGGTCAGAGTCAAGGTCAAGGTTACCATTAGTTGATGCCATGTCTTTTACTGTTCACTTCCATTCCAAGGTAAAAACACTTTGGGTACAGATTTGGAAGATGGGGAACTGGGGGATGGAGAGGAAGGCATAGAAGTCTTACGCTATGTGCTTCCCTGCCTTCTCTTCATGGTCTTTATTTTGTTTGTTTCTTCTCTTTATTGTTTTAGCTCATCTGATGCTGAGTACTCGAGTAATGTGATACATATTGGTGCCTTAGAAAGGATCGATATTTGCTCCAAATTCCTCTAACTTAAAAGGAGCCATCTAAAATATATATGTAGTATTCTCTTTTCTCCTCTCTCTTTCTCACACACACATATACACACACACACACAAACCATACACATATATTTTCATAGTAAATGTACTTGGGGGAAAAAGTAGACATACACACAACCATTTTCATTCCCTATTTTGATATTTTTGCATTTTTGTTTTGTTATCCTATTCTTGGGAAGAAAAGAAAATGAATAACTTAGCCACTGGATCTGGAACCATCAACAGTCCCCTTTTAACCAAGTTTTCTATTATTAGGTCAACATCATGAATTTTCATGATCAGAAAAAAAGACAGTGTTATTCATGGAAATTAAATAATCCCAAACTGTTGTCTCTGTTGATGTTTTTCTTGCATTGTTACATGTCTGGTGTCTGTAATATGATGGTCCCAGGAGAAATAACTGGGAGGATAATTAAAATCACAATCTCAGAAGAACTTTAGTTTTTGGTCTTTCTAAAAAAAATGTCTTTTCCTCCTCACAGACATAATATGCTAATGATTTATATGACATCATTTAAATATTAAATAGAAAAACGAATGGCCCAACCTGATTGAACATCATGCTAACTTACCAAGATCAGAATTCAATGTTTAGTAGACTCTTTCACCTTTTTCTGTTTCACGGTGAAGAAACAACACCATTTTATTAACCACAAACCACCTTCAGATGACTACCTTTAGCTAAGCTGTTTATTAGGTAAAAATCATCCCAATTAGAGGGAAAGTACCTCACCAGTATAATATTCGATTAATTCATGAATTATTTCATTGTTTAAATGAAAAACACCATGTTTTGATCAGTTTTAAAACATAACCAGTTTTTAAAATACATCCAGTATCTATTAAAACCATGATTTGGGTATGCCTGGGTGGCTCAGCAGTTTAGCACCTGCCTTCGGTGCAGGGCATGATCCTGGAGACCCAGGATCAAGTCCCGCATCAGGATCCCTGCATGGAGCCTGCTTCTCCCTTTGCCTGTGTCTCTGCCTCTCTCTCTCTCTCTCATTCTCTCTCTCTCTCTGTCTCTTCTGAATAAATAAAATCTTTAAAAAAAAAAAACATGATTTAGTGAATGTTTAATTACTTTCTAACCAGTTTTCTATCAATAAACTTGTTTTACCCTTAACATTAAAAGCAGGTTTCCCCCAAACTTCTCTCCTCTCCCCCAACGGGATAAAAACAAACCAAAAAGAAAAAAAATCTTCCCTTTTTATTTTTAAAGTTTTTTTTATTATTATTTATTCATGAGAGACACACAAAGAGAGAGGCAGAGACACAGGCAGAGGGATAAGCATGCTCCATGCAGGGAGCCCGATGTGGGACTCGATCCCAGGTCTCCAGGATCACACCCTGACGTGAAGGGGGGGCCAAACCACTGAGCCACCCAGGGATCCCAAATCTTCCCTTTTTAAAGTAGAGAAGGAAACATTTACAAACAGGTATAATTAGGATAGAAACTTAACATGATTTCAATTTGTCAATTCAGTGGAAAGAAAAGGTCACATTTTAATGCATGTTCTGAAATGAAGTTTTTTTTTTCTGTCTTTTAAATAAGTAAAGGAAGAGATAATTGAGACTGGGGAATATAATGTGCTAAGAAGTGCTCATGTAAGGAATACACTGCCTTTGAGATTCTAGAAGTCTTTCACAGAGCTGAAATATCATGGGAGATTCAGGATGGTAGGATTCAGTCAGTTTCATTCCCATTGTGAAAAAATTCTGATTAAATATAGTTTTATTATCTCTTAATAAAGTTTTAACTTCTCCTACAACACAAGAGTTTAAAGTTAATCTGAACTAAATTCTTCGCCTTGGAAAAGAACAAATTTATTTTTTGTGAAAGATAATTTATTAACCAACAACCACACAAACGTTTTTTTCCCCTCAATAGAAAGCATATTCATCAGCAGACAGTTTTATTTACTTTTCAATTTTGATTAGATTCACACAAGTGCATTGGGTGAAAATTGATTTTTATTTCCCTTTTGTTAAACTGATAATCTTCTGTACTTTCTATGTAAGAATCAAAAGTGTGACTTCTACATGTGAATAGCATCCTGGCAGCACTCTCTTAAGTATATTTTGCACAATAAGACACACAAAAAATTGTTCTTTATATTATTTTCATGTCACTCCTTGTGTAACAACAATTGACACTGTGAGCATAATTGAGAAAAAATCAAATACATAGGGGGCAATTCTGAACCACTAACTTTTTGAAGTTTAGAAACTGTTTTAGTTAACCATTTAGTTCATTATACTTTATTTTTAGACTTACACATTTGTACAGATTTATTTTTAAATAGGAAGATCTATGTAAACAACAAAAATAATTAAATATGCAAAACCTCTCTAGTCTGTACCAATCTGGTACTATCCTGACATAACATTGTATAGGAATAAATCCAGAGGGTTTTACCTAAAAAAACCATAAGCATGTGCCCAAACATACAAACAAACTTCCTATTTGGCAGGAATAACAAGAGGGATGGAAGTAGGGCTCTGTCTTCTGTTACAAAAAGACAATGAGGGGACATGGTCATATAGAAGGCAGAGTGACAAGATGTGTCATCAACTAATCAGACACTTCCTCCCAGGGAGTCAAACCTTGAGAGAGTGAGAAAAACAGTGCAGGCTTCAGTAGAGGTTATTTTTGGCAGATATAGTAGAGTAGCAAAGGAGCTAATATCAGAGACAGCAAAAAGTCCCAAACTACACAATGTTCCACGTTGACAAGTGTTAGGGTCTTAGTCTTTCTGCCTAAGCCTGGTTTTCCAATCTTCCTTTCTATTCCATGATGTGTCTTTTTTTTTAGGATTTTATTTATTTATTTGACAGAGCACAGGCAGGGGGAGCAGCAGGCAGAGGGAGAGGGAGAAGCTCGGCAGGGAGCCTAATGTGAGGCTGATCCCAGGACCCTGGGATCATGACCTGAGCCAAAAGCAGATGCTTAACCAACTCAGGCACCCAGGTGCCCCTATTCCATGATGTATCTTTCCAACAAATCCCTTTATTTCTTAGCTACCCAAAATGATCTCTGTTGCTTACAACCAAGAAGCCCACTCATATAGTGTTTCACCTTTCTTATGCATTGAAATTAATCCATGATAGTTTAGGCTTGGCATGGACAAATACAGGGATAGAGTAAATAAGCTATCCTTTTAGAATTAAAACTCACAAGAGGAAATGTAGTTAACATCATTCATGGAAACACATTTGGTGGTTATTTAGTATGAAATGTGAAATTGCTGATATTTGATTATTTTTGACATTTAGCAGTGATTTCATATAGTTCAATCTAACAATAAGGATATCTTACAGAGTTGAATACATCCTTCTATGACATACTTTATTCTTTTTTTAAATCTATTTATTTATTTTTTTAAAATATTTTATTTATTTATTCATGAGAGACACAGAGAGAGGCACAGGCAGAGGGAGAAGCAGGCTCCATGCAGGGAGCCTGACGTGGGATTTGATCCCAGGTCTCCAGGATCACGCCCTGGGCTGAAGGCGGCATAAACCGCTGAGCCACCTAGGCTGCCCGACATACTTTATTCTTAAGAGTCACAGAATAATGGATTTTTTTCCATGTTAATATTCTTATCTTCTAGATGTTACTGGATGTCTGTGATTAGTTATAAAGTATCAGAATGTTACCTGGGTTCCAGATGGAGGCTTTCACGATTAGAAAGGAAATAAATTTTGACCATGATTTGTTTAGAAAGAATTATATGGTGGTTTATTTTGAAAAAAATTATGTATTCTATATAACCCACATATCAAACATACCTTCCCGTGAGGTCACTAATTTCAGAATATGATGTTAACTAGCATATTCTCTTTAAAGAGACTCCCAGGTCTATCTCATATAACAAATGGAACACCTTAAAATATTTGCAAAGTACATACTTACTTTAATACTTAAAATGGCTAATATTTATTGGGTACTTCCTGTTTCAGGCACTATATATGTGTTATGTGTCTTTATATGTGTTATTTCATTTAATTTCACAGCAAGCCCATCAGAGATATATTATCATTATTCACTATGCTCATTTAACAAATGAAGTATTAAATCATAGAAAGATGAAATAATCACCTAAAGATCACAGAATAAAAAGTGACATGGCTAGGATACTAACATAGGTCTGTCTGACTCTAAAATGCATGATTACAAACACTATTTAACCTTAATTTAAGAGATTACCTGGATATTACTACTAATTACCAGATAAAAGACCAACATTAAGCACCAATAAGATTGAAATACTTTGGTTTTCTTTTAATCCTTTAACAATGGTGCTTCTCTATCAGAAGACTAATGTTTCATCCTCTGCACCTGCATTTTCTCCTACAATGTTAAAAAAAAATTCTGATACTTGTTAAAGATGATAAGGAAGACTTCATTCAAGGGACTAGTGAGGGGTTTTTACATTTGGGGAGAGGGCAGGTTGGGCTCAACTCTGAATGCAGAAAGAAGTAGTGACTTCTAGCCAAGGAGCAGGGCTGTGGATGGAAAATTACTAAGAGGGCTGGGGATTCTTGCTAAACCAACTCACCAGGATTCTTGATGAAGGCAGGAGATCATGTTTAGATATTAAGAATGAGAAGTTCTGACTAAATCTATGTAGTGGGATTCTTGGGCAATGCAAAGACTGACATAGAAGTCCAAAGGTCAAAGCCTACTCCAGAAAATGGTTCAGAGAAGCTCGACTAAAGTTTATTCAAGGAATCTCTGTCAGTTCCTCTGATTCAAGGTTCAAAGAAGAGACATTCTTCCTTTCTTTGGACAATATAAGTTTGTTTCTCTTTCAGTTGCCTTATGCTCATTAAGGACCCGTTGAACCATCTGTTAAGACTTGGTAGTAGAGAATATTTGCTGAATGGTACAAGTCATCAGGCTTTTAATGAGGAGAATTTCTATGAAAATTTTTTAAAAGCCCAAAGATTAATAGTTGAGAACCCAGTTTCTGAATCCAGAGGACTACCAGTTGAAAAGATTTCTGGATATTGAGCTTGAAGTGTCCTCAGAGAGTGGAGTGAAAACAGCAGTCTTCAGGAAGACTTATCCATGACCATCCACCTGTGCCACATTGCCAGCATCTGCTAAATGCTAAATCTGCAAAACTGCCTGAGTGTGTTAATCCTTATTACTAGTTCATATGCTTCACTTTTGAGAGGGAGGAGATACAGAGATGTTTTTCCTTAACTAAACTTCTATCCTGTTCTAAGTAAGGACCATCATCAATTGTTCTGTAGCTCCTAAGCCTCTGGTTCCTGCCATCCGGTCCAGTCCACACAGCCCAAAAGGATCCTGAAAACATTCCATTTAAACATTCCACTTAAGTCTTTGTTAATTAAACATCTGCCCACCTTGAAACAAATAGATCAGTTTAAGATCAGGTTATGTTTGTTAACTTCTAGGCTAGGCAGCTGGTGACTTCTGGAGAGTTGAACAATGCATAGCCCAGAAAACTTTAGGACAAGGGAAAATATCTTATGATGATATGAGTTCCTTTCTGTTTCTGTGGTCTTTATGCCAAGTGTTCAAAGGTTCAGCATCCTCAGTTTCCATTCATATCCACAACTTTGAAATCCAAATTTGTGTCCACAAAACAGTAGACATTTGCCCTGAAGATGTTTATATTTGTCTGGTAGATTAACTGCTCTCAAAAGGGCTTTAAAAAAAAAAATATATATATATATATACACACACACACACACAATTTATCATCTTTATCGTGTATACAACATCATTGCTGATTAAGAATGTATTCTCTCTGTCATAATCTATGGTCATTAGGAAATTCCAAACCTGTCCTAGCTCTTTGATGGGTCAGGAACGATACCATGAAGGAGCAAAAAGGAAGAATGCTAAAATGTACCATTTAACTTCTTCCTATTATTCACTTGAGTGCCACAATATAATATAAGCTCTGCAAATATATTTTAAGAGAGGTTTCCAGGATACAGAACGACAATCTACTCTGATGCAAATTAGTGGTCTCATTCATTAGCTGTTGAAAGCATCTCCAAAAATAAAAAATATTCTCTTGTAGGATGATTGTTTTGGTATTATCTTAATTTCCTTCTTTGTGTGTGAGAAGAATTGAGGGTGAATAATAATGAAAGCATACTGTGCACAACAGTTCAAGTGGCTGTTTAAAACCTTACTCCTTGTTTCATCAGAAATAATCAATTTCACAATGTTTCATTTCCTTCCTTCTCTTTCTTTCTCTCTCTCTCTTCTTTCTCTCTCTCTTCTTTTTTCTTTCTTTCTTTCTTTCTTTCTTCTTTCTTTCTCTTTCTTTTTCTTTCTCTTTCCACTCTTACTTGCAACATAAACCTTTTACATTTCAGGTTATACTTACAAAGTTTCTCCTCTTCAATATGTGTGCCTGAATATGAGGGTGGGTTTTTTGGTATATATTTGTGTGTGTGAGAGAGACAAAAGGAGTCAGATATGAACACAGAGAGGAAAAGATAATCTGCTGTTTCTGCATTTTAGCAATCTTCACTTTCAAAAAATTTTCCTAGATTCAGGAGACAATAGTTATGCAAGAAAATAAATTTATTCATTTAACCAAAATTCATTGAATGTGTCAGGTATTTGGAATGATGCATAAGTGAAAAAAACAGTCCCGGATCGAGTCCCACGTCAGGCTCCCTGCATGGAGCCTGCTTCTCCCTCTGCCAGTGTCTCTGCCTCTCTCTCTCTCTCTGTGTCTCTTGTGAATAGATAAATAAAATCTTTAAAAAAAATAATAAAAAATAAATTCAAGTTAGTTAACATACAGTATAGTTTCAGGAGTAGAATTTAGTGATTCATTACTTATATACAACACCCAGTACTCATCACAACAAGTGCCCTCCTTAATGCCCATCACCCATTTAGCCCAACCCCCATTTCCCCTTCAGCAACTCTCAATAATTTCTCTTTCTAATAGTTCATTATCAGTGTATAAAATGCAATGGGCTTATATATATTAATAGTGTATCTTGCAACTTTATTAAATTCTTGTATTAGTTCTTATATTTTTTTGGTGGAATCCTTAGGGTTTTCTATATGTAGTATCCTGTCATCTACACGAAATAACTGTTTTACTTCTTCTTTTCTAATTTGGATGCTTTTTATTTCCTTTTTTGATTGTTATGACTAGAACTTCCAGTACAATGTTGAATAAAAGTGGTGAGAAAGATCCTGCCTTGCTCCTGATCTTTTCACTGCTGTGGTTTTGTCACATATGGCTTATATCATTCGAGGCATGTTCCCTCTATACCTACTTTGTCGAGAGTTTTTATCATAAATGGATATTTAATTTTATCAAAAACTTTTTCTGCCCTATTGAGATAATACGATTTTTGTTAATATGGTTATATTTGCGGTTAATGATGATATATTTGTGGATATCAAACCATCTTTGCATCCATAGAATAAATGATCAATCACTTGGTCATGGTATGTGATCCTTTTAATGTATTGTTGAGTTTGGTTTGCTAATATTTTGAGGATTTTTGAATCCATGACTAATTTATTTGATAACTGGAAGTTTATACCTTTTGCCTCTCTTCATCCATCATGCCCACACCTCCAACAATCTTTGTACTCAGAGATCACCATACTGATCTCTGTAGTTATAAGTTTTGTTTTGTTTTTAGACTCCACATATAAGTGAAATCATACAGTATTTGTCTTTTTCTTATTTTCACTTAGCTCTCAAGATCCATCCAGGTTATTGCACATGGCAAGATTTTATTCTTTTAGTGATGGAGTAATATATCATTATATTATATTAAACACATGTCTTCTTTATCCATGCATCCATTGATGAGCATTTAGGTTGTTTTCATATCTTGTCTGGTGTATTAATGCTGTAACAAACATAGAGGTGCATATGTCTTTTCAAATTAGTGTTTTCGTTTCCTTTGGATAAATACCCAGAAGTAGCATTGTTGAAGCATATGGTAATTGTGTTTTTAATTTTTTGAGAAATCTCCACACGGTTTTCTATAGTGGCTGCTCCATTTTGCATTTCAACCAATAGTGCATAAGGGTTTCTTTTTTTTAAGATTTTATTTATTTATTCATGAGAGGCACACACACACACACACATAGAGAGAGAGAGAGAGAGAGAGAGAGAGGCGGAGACACAGGCAGAGGGAGAAGCAGGCTCCATGCAGGGAGCCCGATGCAGGACTCGATCCCAGGACTCCAGGCTCATGCCCTGGGCCGAAGGCAGATGCTAAACTGCTGAGCCACCCAGGGATCTCTGAGGGTTTCTTTTTTCCACATTCTCACCAACACTTGTTATTTCTTGTCTTTTTTTATAACAGCCATTCTAACAGGCTTGAGGTGATATCTCATTGTGGGTTTGATTTTCATTTCTCTGGTGATTAGTGATGTTGAGTGTCTTTTCATGTGCCTGTTGGCCATCTATAAGCTTTCTTCGGAAAAATGACTATTCATATCCTCTACTCATTTTTTAATTGTATGAGTGTCTTATGTATTTTAGATATTACCACTTTATTGGATATATAATTTGCAAATACTTTATCTCATTCAGTAGGTTGACTTTTTGTTTTGTTAATGTTTTCCTTTACTATGCAGAAGCTTTTAAGTTTGATGTAGTTTCACTTGTTTATCTTTTGTTTCTGTTGCCTTTGTTTTTAGAGTCAGATACAAGGAATTTGGATTTTATTTTGAATGGAAATGAGCTCCTGAAAGATTCTGAACAGAGGAGATATGGGACCCCTCATTAACATTTTGAAAGTGGCACTTGGTTTGCAGTACTGGGAATCATGATAGAAGGGGAGACCATCTAGAGGACTGTTGAAGTGAATGAGGTGAATGATGATGGTGATAGCAAAGGGTGTGGTTAAAAGTGAACATTTTGAAGATAGACAAAAATAGATTTTCCTAATGGATTTGATATAGAATATGAATAAAAGAGAGACATTTGAAAAAATACTAATACTATGGAAGAGTAGCTTTCCCATCAACTGAAGTCAGAAAGATTGTGGGAGAGAATCAAGTGTGCAGGGAAAGTTCAGAAGTTCATTTTTGGAGACAAGCAGTTTGAGATTTCTATTAGCTATCCAAGTGGAGATGCCCAGTGGGCAGTTGCATATATGAGTTTAGAGATTTAAACTGGGGATTTATTGGCACAGAGATGAATATATGTGTAAATGTATAAATCTGGGTGAGATCACAGGGGATGAGACTATAGATAGAAGAAGATGAATTACTGAACTCTGGGACAAACTTAAGAGGAGTAAAATGGAGTAAAATGATGATCCAGTTAGGAAACTAGAAACCATTTGAGTATTTTCAAGTAGAGTAAAATGAGAATAATTTTACCCAGAGACTGGAAGAACAAAAAAAGAAGATAGCACTGTATCCCAAAGGTTAGGTACCACAAAAAGATGTTAAGGCTTCCACAATAGCAAGAGTTTGTTTAAACTACAGTACCCTCTGCAGCTGTTTCAGAAGCTCCATAACCTGTTGGATATTACTAACAAAGAGCCCACATCTGCAACAATGGTCACTGCCAAAACTCCAAAATATTGGGAAATCCTGCAATAACCTTCAATGGTCCAGAGTCACCCATCACTATCACTAACTCAGCTACATTCAGAACTCTGACACAAATGTTAGAACCTCCTGGGCTTTTGCAGGAGCCTATAGTCATTCACCTACTGCTGTCAGAAAAGAAGTTTCTATCTGACAGGTTTCTCAAATAGTTCAGGGTCTCCATTAGCAGTAAACAACCAGAACCTAGTTGGCAAGATAGTATGTGAAATGTAATTTGCAATCTTCAGCCTGGCTGTACAAAAGGGATTATAGAAGAAAGAAAAGTATGACAGGGTCAAGTTTAAGTAATAAAGTCTGTTAACTCTTGACCCTTTTATTGCTCAGCATCCATACACTTTCTTTCCATATTTAAACTTCTGAATAGTAATAATAATGTAGCAGTGTATTTTTTACTAATGTGACCCAACTATTCCTCATATAAATGATGACACTTTCATTCCTCCCAACAACAACAACAAAAAAGTAGGAAAATAGTCTTAGTGATTATAACTATTTTTGGAGAATGTTAGTTCCTCTTCTAGTTCAGTCATAGTTTCATCCTCAACACTCTTTATTTAAAATAACAGGAAAAGGAGGAAACAAATGGATAATTGATCACAAGACAATGTTTGAGATTTATGATTTCCTTCTTCCACTATCCATTCCTTTAATCCCACCTGAGCAGGATTTTCCAAAGTAGGATGACTTAAAAACCTGAACATGTATTTGTTTCTTTTATTTCTCAAGGCCTAAAAATAAGTAAACCTTCCTTTATTGTTTACATGTAGTCTTCTATTAAATTTTACCACCAAGTACTGAAACACTGAGAGATCCCACATAACATTGGTTTCTATACAAAGCTCTCTCTCCTGTTAATAATTTCTATTTGTTACAATACAGTTGATTACTTTCTTTGCCTATCAGCATGACGAGCCCCAAATACTCAGGTCGTTATCACAATTTCCATTTTCAAAAATCACTTTTTGTCCTTTATTGAAATTGTTTCTCCCTTTTGAACTAAGATTTTTGAGTTAGTAGAACCCAGAGGCCCTAGATAGGAAGCAAAAAATTAGCAAGTGAGTTATTAACTCTATAAGCGAAAGGACATTCTAACTCCCACCTGTTAATTCCTAGATCTGTATTGCTGGCCATAAAAACTGTTGGTCCAAAGCATGCACTGAATTTTGTAGGAAAGTGCCCAAATTTGCAAGATTTTGTTCTTCAGCTATCATTGAATCTTCAGCAAATTATTTCATGTTCCATTGTTTTACAAGGCCACTTGCTTCTAGTAGGGTATGTTGTTTCAGCAATGAGTATCACAGGCATGAGCCCATTGATTTTTTTTTTTTTTTGTAATAAATACATTCCGTAGCCAGAAACAACATTATCTGGAATGCCATGATGGAAAATAAAGCCTTTAGTAAGTCCATAGATGGCAGTGCTATCAAAACTAAAGCAGATAGGAAAAGAAAAAATTAAATACAACAAATATCCATCTCTCCAAGGACCCCTCCATGTTGCAAGTATCCAATGTAGTCACTTTGTCATCAACAGACAGATGGTCACCAAAATTCAGGTGCCATATCTTGAGTTCCGTTCTGGCCTTTGCTAATGGCAAGTTGGGCACTCATTAGTGGCAACTACTAGAGAAGTTTTGTTGAATGGGAATATTTTTTGCTGTGCCTTTTAAAAGAAAGATTTTATTTATTTATTTGATAGATAAAGAGAGCAAAGCAGGGGAAACAGCAGAGGGAGAGGGAGAAGCAACCTCCCCACCAAGCAGGGAGCCTGATGTGGAGCTCAATCCCAGGACCCCGAGATCATGATCTGAGCTGAAGGCAGATGCTGAAATAACTGAGCCACCCAGGCATCCCTGCTGAGCCATTTATAAAACATCTTTTCATGAGGCCATGGTCAAGCTGTACATGAATCCATTGGTCTTAATTTGGGATTACTAGGGATAGAAAGGTCAACTGGCATTCATAAAATGGATCGTCATCTCTATCGAAAGAGTCTTCTTTGCAGTGGGTGTTCTTTTGTTAGTAAAAGAACAAAATATGAATATCCTAATAGGCTGTGCCCTTTCCCCAATAACTTATCTGCATACATTATTCTTTTTCTCTAATCTTTCCATCTTGTTTTTAAGTCTTTTACTATCTATTCAGATTAGAGAAATAATGAAAAATATAATTTAGAAAAATATGCTTTATTTTTCTAAAAGTAAGTTTGGTTACCTGTATCTGGGACTCTCCTGGCTATTGGTGATATTATGGTGACTAAAACAGCAAGGGATCCCTTTTGTTCAAACAATGCTGAGAAAAAGGGATCTTTTATCAAGGAGCTTACAGTTTAGTAGTGAATATACTAATCAAATAATTGCACAAGAATGTAATTCGAAACTCTCATGGAGGAGTTTTCCTCTCTATGGAGGAAAAGTTCATGGAGTTATAGAAGCATACAACAGATCTAGAATAGTGGGTCAGGAACAGTTTTCCTCAAAGTGGTATTTGAGCTGAGATATAAAGCTGTGCTCTGCATGAGTTAATTATGAAAAAGTTGGGGAGTGGGGATATATTTCTAGACAGAGGCATGTATAAAGGCCCTGATGTGTTTCAAGCATCTGAAAGAAGGCCAAGTTACCTGGAGTGCATGGACTAAGAGGAAGAGTGGTTTGAGATGATGCTGGAAATGTGAGATGCGAGAACCAGCTTATGGAGTACTTTGAAGAATAGATGAAGAATTGGGGTCTTCAAACACAGCAAAGGAAAACCTTTGAAGAAGCAACAGAGATGTAATGAGATTTAAAGTAATACCTCTGGCTTTTATATTGAGAAAAGATTAAAAGGAGTAAGAGAGAAAAGGAGGAAGTCATCAGTGGTTGAAATATCACCATTAGTAATGTAATTCTGCTATATTTAGACTAAATGGGCTTTGGGGTGTTGACTTTGGAGGTCAACTGCCACTTAAAACACTGAATATATGGAATAACCAGTTCTTCATTCTACTTGACAACTCAGGTATGTAGGGTCCTCTGCTTCTGAAATAGTAATCACTGTTCTATATAACTCTTCTCTGGCCACAACTCATTCAATATCTATGTGGCAGAAAAGGCTGCACAGACACCCATGGTATGAGAAAGACCTTCCTAAAGTTATGGTGGCAAAAAAAAAAAAAAAACCCTCTAAAGACACTGGCACTCTATAGGGGTAGGGTGGCTAAGAAAGACATGGACTTCAGTGAAAGAGTAGCTTGATTTAGAATATCAGATTCATCCCTTGTTAACCATATGACTTTGTATAAATTGTTTAATTTCTTTAAGATCTGGATTCCTTAGTTTGAAGTAATTGTTTGGTTTAAAATGTAAATAATAATAACTACTGCAAAGGATTATCACAAGGATTGACAAAAGATAATGGGCACATAACACCTAGCATTGTGTAAAGTTTATAGAAAACAACCTATACATGTTTACACCCTTTGATAAAATCATCTGAATGTCTAGGGATAGAATCTTCAGATCTATTAATATTGCTTCCACATAAAGATATCATTACAGTTTATTATTTAGCTTTTGCCATAATTGCATTCCATTTTCATGCAATTTCCATTGTTCAAATTATATCATAAACAGAGCAAAGTAGGAGGAACCAGATCTTTTCATTCTTCTAATTAAAGCTAAAACACCTAGGGTATGGGAATTATGATGGACAATAGCTCAATAAATACTGGTTAATACTTTTATAAAAATGGAAAACACTTCATCTAGGAAAATGACTTTATTTCTGTTAAATTTAGAGGTCTTAAGATTTTAAGATTTTTCTTCACTAAATAGCCAGCAATGCCTTTATTGTCTTCTTTATCAGAGAGGAGAAAATAGTAATTTAGAGTCTCATAGAAGTCAGACTCTGTGGAAAGTGTTTCATAAATTTGTCCTATATTTCTTCTGTCTTCTGAAATATTTGTCATTTGAATTTTCCGTGGTATTTGCGATGTAAAATTACTGTCATTTTACACTGAATAAAACTAAAGGGGCACAGAGAAGTTAAGGTCTGTAGCCTAATGGCATTCAACTAATAACTAAAGGAGCCAGAATTCCATTAAAGACCAAACTAACTCACATTCTTTCCTTTCTACCCAGTTGCTTTCTGGGTCAGCTACCTAGAGGTCCTGAATTCCCTTTGCATACTCTCTCTCTCTAAGGCTGACTCAGTTCCCCTGGGGGATCTGAACATCACAAGGGATGAGAACTACTCCACAAGCCAGTGCTTTCCTAATGTCATGAAATCTTCAACAGAACTCAATAGATAACAGGAGCTCAGTACCAAAATACTATATGTAAATTTTGAAAGTAAGCAAACATTAATAATTCTTCTTTCCTACTTCTCTTTTCTTTTATCTATTCATCTCAAGAGAAATTGCTCTTATGAGGAACTACTAGAAAGTACTTAAATGTGGTATCTAAATATCTGCTAGCCAAGAAGTAATAATAATGTATATGATGTTTTTATGACAAGCATGTTTCCACCAGCTGTTTAAAACCACATATGACTTTGTTATTGTGGAGTGTACTAAGAGCAGACTCCTTTGTTTTTTTTTTTTTTTTTTACCTATATAGGTCCCTTTGGGGAAATGTGACATTTATCCAGATGTTTAGCCAAAATCAGTCTAATTAATCTGTATATGCTTACAAAGGAAACAAAAAGATTTAAACCAAAAATTACTTGGAATCTAATCTGGAAGAGCAAAAAAATAGAACAATTTTTTTGTTTTTGTTTTTGTTTTTTGTTTTTGTTTTTACCTGAACAATTTTAATGATAATCTGTGACTCAATTAAAATATTATTCCTTGCAACTTATGAATTTTAATGATGATTGGTAACATTTCAATATCTTGTTTATATATGTTACTACAACTATGTAGATGGGTTCTTTTTAAATTGTGAAATGAAAACAGTTTGGAAATGTTTATATAAATATTAAATTCAGAAAATGAGATTTCAGGAGTTATAAAACAGAGTGTAAGGTATTAATTTAAACGTGTCTTCATGAATTCTGCCTTTAGGATCCAAAACTTAGAAGATCCAAGTGATAATGGTCCATGTTTCTCCATGCTCAATGAGGATTCCTTGTTCAGAGACCACTGGCCAGAGAAACCATCCATGCTTCCATGAAGCCTTCTCTCTCGTCTTTAGTGACAAGCTTAATGAATTTGTATATCAGAAAATCTTAAACCTAGGATTTTTATCCTGAGCATAAGCACGCACAAACATGCAACACACAAATGAGAATTACTACATATTAAAGCAAGTTATTTTTTATTAGGACATTTTTTTTCTCGGCAACTTTACTCCATAAAGGAACCATCTTAGGAAACTTACTATAATATTAAGTAAATCTTTATCTTTCACCTTACACAAAATTGAGAAGTTTGAAAATCATTTCACTCTTGCTTTGCAATGGTCTGTTTGGGCTTTCTCAAATAAATGTTTTATAAGGAAAAAAATCTATTTTTTTAAATTCATATAGTACAATAATTCTTTTTTAGAGGAAAAAATACACTACCCCAGCAAATCAATCTCTGCTCCTTGTATGGAAGATAATCTGTTTGTAGATGACACCTTAACGCTGTCCATTTTGATGCACAGTGGGTGAACACAGTTACCAGAAACTATTCTCTCCCTTGGCATTCTTTTGGTGACCCAGTAGATAGACTGTGACATCACTGGTAGAGCTGTGAACATAATGTAAAGGTCATCTCTAGTATTAAACTGAGGTCAGGGAAGATTGGGAGCACTATGAGACATCCTTAAAGTGCTTTATACACACCAGGCCATAGAATCCATTTACAAATGTGTTTTCATTGTACTTCTAGTCAGTGATAGAATTAACTGGATTTGCACTTTGATGTAAAGTTAAGAGAAAATCTCTTAGTACTGCTGACCTTTTTAAAGCACACACAGAATGTCTGGGGTTTTTTTTTGTTGTTGTTGTTAGGAAAAATGCAGAATATTTTGTGTAATTTGAATGTCCTTACATTAAAATAGACATTATATGTAAGGTGATTTAAGTCCCATGCTTTTCATAGATACTGCTCTAAACTCTTGGCTCTATGAAAGTACGGAATAGAATGAATTGCTTCTGAATGGAAGAGGCGAATGGAGATAAGTGACAAGATAAACAATGCAAATTGATTTTTGAAGGAAAATGATAAAATAATCGGCTCTTGTATAGTTTTTGAACCAAGTTTCAAACACTGTTATCAGGATTTTTTTTTTTTTCCACATCTATCTGCTCTGTTTCCTCAAATATACTTCCTTTCTTGGGAGTAATTCCAACCATATTCTTCAAGGTTCAAGTAGAGAGTGAGAGAACACCTTTGTTTCCAGCCCAAATCCTGGATTAGTTCTGATTGGCTTTGACTGAGTCATGGGCTTATCTGTGACCCAATTTTTATGGCAGGAAAGGAATAAAAGGGCGGCAGGTAGTGCTTCCCCAAAATGAACTCAGGGTGTGTTACCCAAAAAAAGAAGGAATCAATGGCAGGCAACCAAACAGACAAAACATTTTCTTTACATCAAAAACGACTTTGATGGGTCTGAAAATTAAAAGATGCCTCTGTAGGTTTATCAAATTGTGAGCTCAAAGAAAAGAAATTTCAAATGTATTTGAAGAATAGGTGGATCAGAATAGCTAGGATATATAAAAAAAATTTTATTTAAAACTGTAAGGAAGTTAAGACTGAGTTCAGAGTGTGACAAAAATTTCATGAGCCAATGAGATGGAGTTTTAGTTTTGTAATCTGTGAGGGATCGAAATTAATAATTTGAGGGACAAAAATGTTATCTGTGCCTAGGGTATATCTTGTATACACTCAACGAAGGATGCATTTTAAGAAAACTAATATGATAATAATTTACACCTCGGAGTAGTGAGCTAATAGGATTCTGCTGAAATAATTCAGTAATGAAATTCAAATAATCTATCAATTCTAATTTGTCAGAGGATTTTTTTATGTCTGTGCTAATAAATTCAAACTACATTGAAGCTTTCAAAATTGGTTTAAAACTGTTAGGAGAGTGGCACCTGGGTGGCTCAGTGGTTGAACATCTGCCTTTATGATCCCAGGGTCCTAGGATCAAGTCCTAAATCAGGCTCCCTGAATGGAGCCTGCTTCTCCTTCTGCCTATGTTTCTGACTCTCTCTATGTCTCTCATGAATGAATGAATGAATGAATGAATGAATGAATGAATGAACCAATGAAATCTTAATTAAAAAAACTGTTAGGATAGTTTAAAGTAGATTCTCTCCTTTTTGTTTTGGATACTGGCTCCAACTGGTTCAACAAATTGTAAACAACTCGAACCAATTTAGAGCTAATTCAAAATTGTTTTCATATTGAAACTGAATATTTGGAATTTTTTAAACTTTTGTTGTCTTGAATATTAATTTTCTTGGAATTAAATTAAAGGATTTTTAGAACAGAGCACTAAAAAATAATTGAAAATTTGACCATCAAGGTCTGCATGGATGAAAAATTGGAGCAAGCTGTGAGGACTACAGAGTCTACCCAGGGCCTCCTTTTCTGCATACTGAAAATCAGTCCTTACTTTGGAGAGAAGACACTTAACAACCCTTTCCCTCTCATATTAGAAAGAATGGAGAGAAAATTCAGTCTTTTGCCTGTCACTTAGAATCTGTTTTCTACTTTCTAGTATTAACTTTGTACCCTGCCCATTTTTCCCCTCCCCAATGGAAGACAGGTGACACTTGTTCTCCACTCATGCTTGTGTCATCCCCCTGGATCTGGTTCCTTGACCGTCAATCAAATCCTATCTTGAAATGGACTCTCGTGGAAAAAGCTCAGTTCAAGCATCCCAGGGGCTACTGAACCTCACTCTTTCTGGCATTTCCAGTCTGTGTCTAGCCACAGAAGACAAAAATGTTTGCTCTAAAGAAGCAAAGGCCGAGAATGGAGTCAAGAACTTTCTTTAAGTAGTAGTTAGGTGAGTTATTTCATGTGAATAGTAGAGTTCTCAAAATCGGATGACTGGGAATAGTATAGCCATATTTCAGGAATGATCTTACAGATTCCTGGTGCTTAGTCTCTTTAAGCCTCAGCTTCCTTGCCCACGTTTTAAGTGTACAACTGAATGATTTTTATATTTTACTTTACAGAGTGGTGAAACTACCACCATAAATTAGTTTTAGAATATTTTTACCTCCTCACTAAGATTCCTCATGACAATTTACATTTTTTTTATTTTTAAAATTTTAATTGAAGTATAGTTGACATATAAAACATTAGTTTCGGGTATACAATCTAGTGATTCAGCAATTATATACATTACAAAATACTCACCATGAGAAGTATAGCTACCACTGTCATCATACAAAATTATTGACTATATTTCCTAGCTGTACTTTTCATCCCCATGACTTATTTATTTTATAACTGGAAGTTTGAATCTCTTAGTCCTCTTCAATTATTTCACCCATCCCTCCATTCTCTCACCTCTGGTAACCATCAGTTTGTTCTCTATATTTGAGTCTGTTTCTCTTTTTTGTTTGTTCACTTGTTTTGTTTTTAGATTCCACATATAAGTAAAAGTCATGTGGTATTGGTCTTTCTCGGGCTTATTACACTTAGCATAATACTTTCTAGGTCTATCTATGTTGCTGCAGAATGCAAGATTTCATTCTCTTTTATGGCCGAGTAATATTCCACAGTAATATTCCACCACATCTTCCTTATCCATTTGTCTTTTAATGGATACGTGGATTGCTTTAGTATCATGGCTATTGTAAATAATGCTGCAATAAATGTAGGGGTGCACATACTTTCAAATTAGTGTTTTTGGTTTTGGGGGATAAAAACCCATTAGTAGAATGGCTGGATTATGTAGTATTTTTATTTTTAGGTTTTAAGGAACATTTATACTGTTTTCCACAGTGGCTGTGCCAATTTACCTTCTCATCAACAGTGCACAAGTGTTCCTTTTTCTCCACATGCTCACTAGCATTTGTTATTTTTGTGTTTTTGATTCTAGTCATTCTGACCTGGGTAAGGTAATATCTCATTTTGGTTTTGATTTGCATTTCCCTGATGATTAATGTTGTTGAGCATCATCTCGTGTCTCTTTTGACTATCTGTATGTCTTTTTTGGAAAATCTCTATTCAAGTCCTCTACTCATTTTTAATTGGATTGTGTTGGTGTGGTGTTGAGCTGTATGAGTTCTTTATGTATTTTGGGTATTAACCCATTATTAGACATAGCATTTGCAAATATCTTTTCCCATTCAGTAAGTTGGTTGACTTTTTGTTTTGTTGATGACTTCCTTCCCTGTGCAAAAGGTTTTTAGTTTAATGTAGTCTCAATTGCTTCTTCTTGCCTTTGTTCTCTTTGTCTGGGGAAATATACCCAGTCTGCCTATAATAGGGTCATATTGAGCCACATGGAGAAGAGCTATGCTTTAAATTTTCTGACATGGCCATCTCAACTGTGCCATCAGTCAACAAAAGGGTAGGGTCAACTCAGATTTAGTAGGTGGAGCTAATTCTTTCAAGGTAGTCCATTAAAAAATTTTATTTGAGAGAGAGAGTGAGCACATGCACACACAAGAGAGTAAGGCAGAAATTGAGAATTTCAAAAGACAGATATTTTTCCCAAATACTTTTGATTATTTAATGTTTCTAAGTTTTAAAAATAAGAGTGCTTTTTTTTTTAAGATTTCATTTATTTATCCATGAGAGACAACAGAGAGAGGCAGAGACATAGGCAGAGAGAGAAGCAGGCTCCCTGAGGGGAGCCCAATGTAGGACTCAATCCCAGGACTACGGTATCACAATCTGAGCCAAAGGCAGATGCTCCACCACTGAGGCACCCAGGTGCCACAAGAGTGCATTTCTAAAAAATTCATAACTGCAACATTGTGCTAATATTTTTACCATTTTTAAGTGGAAGAATGTAGAAAGGATATTTTATAATGGTTGTTTTTTATCTCTTTCATTTCTCTTTGATTCAGTGTAAGCCTGAGATTTCTATAATTTTTAACAAATATAAATACATATATAGATAACTGTTTACTGCTAAAAATGAGTTATATTCCTGGAGAATAGTCTTTTTATCTTTTCAGGAAATTTCTGTTTGTCTTTTGTCTAATTCTATTTTGTTTGAATCCTATTGTTAAACAGTACATATGTCCTCTAAAGGAAAAATAATTTCAAGCTGGTTATAAGAAAACAGTTTGATTATAAGACCTACGCCTTTTGTTTCACAAAGTTGATTTATTTGGTTCCTTAAATAGATTGGGCTTATATTTGGGCTTTTCCCTAAACTTCTCCAGAGCAATTATGAATATGTTCTTTGGTCTCTGTGCACTAGCAAAGGAAAACTAACCATGGACTGGCTCTAACAAATTCGATTCATGAGCATCCAGACCAAAACTTGCAACCAGTCTTAAGGGCTTGTGAGAGTCATGTGATAAATGACTGCCAATTCAAAAAAAATAATTCAAAAGAAGTTAATTCAAAATAAGTTAAAATAATTAATAATTAAGTTAAAATAATTAATTAAAATAATTAATTCAAAATAAGTTGTTTGAAAATAAGTTAATCTCATGGTCAGCAATCTGTGGGCCAGATTCCATTCTGTGGCTGTTTCCATATTTATTTTGTTCATGGTTTGAACCTATAGTCATATCTTTGTAAAACTGCTACACTGGCTTCCAAGTACTGGGAACAAGGGCTACTATAGTAGAAAGTAAAACAAAAACTACTGGGCCTGGCTTTTACTATCACAGAAGTGAGTCGAACACTGTAATACACTTCTAAGAGTATTAAAGTGATTATTATTATTACCATTACGGCGGTGGAAAATTGAGATTTACTGAGTCCTATCATATTTCTGATCCTTATTCTGGCTAATTAAAATGACTGGTGATACCTGAAGAAAGATGGTGGATTTTTTCACTTGATCAGGTTATGACTCATGCTACTGCTGTTCCTGATGAGGGCGCCTAACTACAGAAAATAAAGTGTCTCTGGTACTTGGTGTGCATTCAACTGGTAAGTACATGGAGTACACTCCTTCCCATGTACAGAAAATTAGCAAAACATCTTAAGGGGACAGCAGTACACATAAAATATTCTATATCAAGGATAAAAAACATTCCAGCTAAATTCTTCAGCCATCACATTTTTCCACAGAACATCAGGCTAATACACTATATTGATGCCATCGTTGTAATATGATCTAAAGAGCAGGAAGTAGTAAGTGAATGTGGTCAATTTAAAAAAAAATGTCAAACACCATATCATAGAGTTTTCTGGGGTTCAGTTCGTTAAACACGTTGAATAATCTTCCTCTTCCTCATTGTACTTTGTGTCCTACGACATCAAGAGCGAGGAACAATGCCTAGTCAGTTACCTGGATTCTGATAGCAACATATATAATCTATAAGTGTCCTCCTCCAAGTCCTTTGCCAAGTGATCAAAAGTTGAGTGGGGCTCAGAAGAAGCATGCAACCCAACTGGTCTAGACCACAATCTGAACAGCTCTGCCACTTCTTTTGATCTAATGAGCCAATGCTGCTAAAAGCATCTTGAGGTCCTAGATGGGTCAAGAAGAAAACCCTGGTAGAGCATTCACAGCAAACATCACCAGGATTTTGGAAGTAGGCCATATCCTCTCCAGCAAGTTATTATTTCTTGTTAGAGAAATAGTGAGAGTCATGTGATAAATGGAAATCTGGTTGGACAGAGTTTTGGTTAGACAGAGCTTAGGAGATCAGATGACCAACTGACCTGAGCTGTCCATCTTGAATTAGGTACTATGTGATCTGATTAGCCATAAAGAGGTCCTTGCTTGAATCGTTCTGGAAAGTATGGATAAGTCCTTTAGGGAACTGCTTACACTCCCAGAGTATCTTTTCCTATCATAACTCAGTCAGTACCATAGATGGGGACCTCATGTGGAGCTCCTCTTCAATTTGGAAAAAGGAAACTGGAGAGTAGATTATAGCTAGCTCTTAGCAAAGTGTGGTCACCTGATGAAAGTAAAACTTATGATGTCGCAGTCCCATTATGATGTCAAGTCCCAAGAGTGGGGCCTTGGAGAGTGGAGAATAGGACCCCACCCAGTGGACTGTAGAACTTGTAGCAGTATATTTCACTGTTATGGCTGAGCTGATTGACCCCAACTCTCAGGACTAAATGGAGTAAGCATAGGAAATTCCTGTTGAATACATGCTAATTCTAACTTCACAATAAGTAAGAAATATGGCATCCCTATATTGGCAAGGCCTACTAGGAGCTCTGAACCATCAGGAATAATAACTTGAATCACTCTTGATAGATAAAAACCTCTGAAAAGCAGATACTGAATACGGAAAATATGAAATAGCTAGTAGAGGAATTAAGTCAGAAATACAAGCTCTGTCTTTCTGGCTATTTTCAGCAACGAGAAATATAGTCCATTCCTTGCTTGCTGAACATATGATATTTAAAATTCTCTATTATTTTCTCTCTTCTTTTATACATATAATGTTTTGAATGGCAATTATATATATATTATTGGCAATTATATATGTGTGTGTCTTTACTAGATAGGTTGCACAATTATATATATAATATGTCATATATATATGTCATATATATGTCTTTACTAGATAGGTTGCACAATCTCATGAGAAAATCATAGTAGAACTAAAGGAAAACATATTACTCAGAAATACTGGACTGAAAATAACAGTAGCATCATTTTTGCAAGTAGGAGCTGGACATGACTGGGTTATCTCCCATTAGGAGGAAAAAAGCCCATTTGAGGTCTTACATGGGAGAGAATCATGTTCATGTTTTTTAAATCATTTTTAATCATTTTTTAAATCACATATTTAGAAGAAAAGAATATTGGAGAAAAGGGTTTATGGAGCTATTCCTTCTATCTATCCTGAATACTTTTCTTTCCTACCTCATAATAGCACATTGCATCCCATGGACCACTAAGATG
The DNA here is from genome assembly GCF_048418805.1 of Vulpes vulpes. NCBI lineage: Eukaryota > Metazoa > Chordata > Mammalia > Carnivora > Canidae > Vulpes > Vulpes vulpes. The sequence goes on from NC_132790.1 coordinate 92,645,163, forward strand.
AGTTATATTTCATGGGTCATAATCAATACATTCTTAGATAAAAGCAGATGTTTGGAATTGGTTATTGAATGAAACAAAAAACACTGAAAGATGTACAAAGAAAAGAAAGTAGCAGTCAATGGAAAGGAATCTTAAACACCTATAGTGGCTGGCTGGGACCTGGGGCTCCTGAAGAGGAAGTTGGGAGAACAGGTAGCTTTTGCCATAGATCCATTCAGAGGATGAGGAATGGTAGGCCCAGTGAGTAGAATGGCCACATCCAACAGGCCTAGCAATGGAATTGGAAAAGGAAAAGCTCAGGCCCTACATGCTTCAAAACACAGGATGAAACTCATAATCATTCTGTAAGTGTGTGAAACAGTCTCTTACTGCTTGTGGTTGTACAGCTAAGCATCCTGAAAACTAATTCCAAAGATGTATTTTCTACATTTCTGAATTACAGTATTAGTGTAATTCACAAACTCCTCAGGTCATTTATGTGAAATTGAGAACATTGACTAAGAGGGGTGAACTCAGTATAAAGTTGTAAGGTATTGGTATCCAAATTCTGGGTTCAGAATCCTATCTCTATCTACCACAGATAACTGCAAGATCCTGAATAAGTTACTTAAATTATATCTCTTACTAGATATTATTACCGAAATTGTTTAGTACATAAATGTTATTTTTAGGGTCGAATTAAGTAATCCACATAAAACCCTTAACACAATGCCTAGGATGCAGACAATATTCAATACATTTTAACTATTACTTCAAGTGTAACCTTTAATAATTTTTAGATAGAGGATTTATAATTAGACATAGATTTATCAGATGCCTACTCTAATAGAAAATCTTCATGTTTCAAGAAATTTAAAGTGTGGCAATCAGGGAGCTGCCAATTATTCTGGGAAGGCTGAAATAAAATATGAAAATTTAAATGATAACGTAGGAGATAATAGAAGAAATAGAAGGACAGTGTAGTGAGGCAAAAGATCACAAAGTTTTATAAGATTAGTACCAGAAGAATGCTCTTGTGAAAAAAAAAAAGCATTATAATTTTCTTAGATTTCTTCTTTTATCTGTTTGGACTCTATTTGGTTTAGTGTATTCAAATAGCTTAATTCATTTCTACCTATATCTTGTTTTTGTTTATATTCTTTTAGCAGGGATCAGTCAAACCTAAATAGTTGTTGCAGAACTTCACACTTTTGGGTTTTGACATTTATTTTCAATTTCCTAAGCCAACAACTGAATCCTTAAAATCTGTAAGACAATACAGTAATCCAAGTGGAAAATGCTTTGAAAGCTCTTTGTAGTTGGCAATAAGGCTTTATTAATGACAACTGTTCTCACATGATGGATGTACTTGCCATAATACCTATGGGCTTATACTGTTACTATTAGTATTTCCTTGAGCAATTCCCTAAGTGACCATGTATAATTTAATACACCCAGCCTCTCCAAACATGCTGTCTTGTGGATTTTTCAGTAGCGTATCTTAATGAGAAAAGTGTCCTTAAGTCAAATGTAAATTACTTTTTTGAAAATAATTTAACTACAGGTATAACACATTTTATAAAAAATATGATCTTGCAATGTATTTGTTTTAAAAAATTATTAATTGAATCATGTTTCCCATTGACTCACATTATTACATTAGAGATGTGTTCTTATGGGAAGAAATTTGGCCCAAGATAAATAAATACCACAACGCAGAGTATTTAAGGACACATATTCAGAGGGAAAACATTTTGCTAAGATAATACATAAAACTTATTTTTAAAATGTTCTATACCACCATACTCTAATCACAAAGCTTTTATAAAAAGCAATCGAATTAAAACTCTAAATGCTATAAATTCTGTATTGTGAAGTATCTTTATGATCATCTTCACAAACAAGGCAACTGGTCTGTATTCTGCTTTGCTTGCTCTACAGATGATCACATGACCATCTGGTACATAATGGTGCTCAAAATCATTTCCATTTCTCTCTTTCTTCTAAAATATTTTATTACTTGTTTGTCAATATTTTTTATGTATTGAAGAGCACATCTATTTTGCCTATTTTTTCCACCAATACCTGCCCTCCAACAATATCTTGGTTTTCTATTTATTCCTTAAATTTAGTTTGTATCATAACAGGTGAGTCTATCCTTCAATAACAATTAGAGAGAAGGAGTTTGTCATTTATCCCGGAGATTTCAAAAGCTAAGAAAACTTCACTCTGGTTATAAAATGGGAAAAATGACAGAGATATGTTGAACAGACACCTTTCTATTTTATTACTATGGTTTATCTCATGATTCTAATTCAATATCCAAAGTTAGATTCTCTTGGTGCTACCCCTATATGACAGAGATTACTGAAATGTACTCTTAATTCTTATGTTTCTTTAAACCCACCCACAAAGCATGTCTCCTTTCTGGTCTGTCTTCCCCATTCTATTTCCATATGTTGAGTTCTAGTGGACTTTTATCTCCCTGAACTAATACGTCCCAACAATCTAATATGACTACACATAACACCAGTCATTTCGTAACTTTGATGATTATCAAGCAACTAGTCTTCCCATCCAATTGACCTTCCCAACTACTAAAGAGTTATATTTTGAATACAACTTAATCATCTTTCTGCAAAAACAGTAGTATCTCTTCATTGCTTAAGGAGTGAAATTTAAATTTTTAAGCCTGCAACTGAAGGGCTACTGTAATCTCATCCTATTTCTCAACCATGCCCCATTTCTCCCTGACATGCCAAACAAATAAGAGCATTTACTCTTCCTTATCACAGCATTTGAGCAATCCTATCTGTGTTTCTTTGTTTGTGTCAAGTCTGGCCATGTTGACCCCATCTTTGGACACTGATGATCTCTAATCCCTCAGATAGGAGCTTTTTCTTCTTTCTCTAAATACCAGAATATTTTATTTTTAATGCTTATGTTCATGACTTATTTGTCTTAATTTTTAAAAAGATTTTATTTATGTATTCATAAAAAAGAGTCAGAGTAATAGAGGGAAAAGCAAGCTCCATGCAGGAAGTCCGAAGCGGGACTCGATCCCGGGACTCTGGATCATGCACTGAGCCAAAGGCAGATGCTCAACCACTAAGCCTCCCAGGCATCCCTATTTGTCTTAAATTATGTGAGGTTTAGAATTTTTACTAGTGAAATGAAGAGATTAAATTTAGATAATCTCTAGGGCTTCTAAAGTTTCAAAATTCTATACCAGGTGTTCAAATTGTCCTAAAAAATGGAATATTTATACTGATGAAAATATTACACTAAAGTTGTGTTTGAAAGATATTTATCAATTCTTGTTTTTTTGCTATTGCTTTAATACTTGAAAAGGTCACTAGAATCAGATGGCCTTAATCTTCTAAGACACCATGATTTCTCATTTTCCACTACCTATTACAGTGCCTGGTTCTTACTAAACACAATAAGCAAGAAGAAAAAGTTTAATAACTCTTTTTTAAAAAATGTAATTCTCATTTGGGGAGTATTTTATCCTTAAATCCATATTCTATTTAGGTTATAACAGTAAATATTTAGTAAACTGCAAAATATTGGGATCCCTGGGTGGCGCAGCGGTTTGGCGCCTGCCTTTGGCCTAGGGCGCGGTCCTGGAGACCCAGGATCAAGTCCCACATCGGGCTCCTAGTGCATGGAGCCTGCTTCTCCCTCTGCCTATGTCTCTGCCTCTCTCTCTGTGTGTGACTATCATAAATAAATAAAAAATTAAAAAAAAATAAACTGCAAAATATTTAGAAAACCAGAGTAGAAAATGTTGCACTGGAGAAGGACAAACATTATATGGCACCAGAGAACATCTTTGAGAAGCTGGTTTCCTTTAGGCTTGATACAAAGACTTCAGACTACCCCAGAAGGGGTAATTCAGAATTTATAAACTTTTAAGCATAGTTTCTTTGAAGTGAGGATTCTCCTTATGAATAACTTCTCAACCACAGTTCCAAAGCTTAGAGAAAGAAGCTGTTGGTGATCAGTTTATGAGGAGTCTTAATTTTAATTAAACTTTGATATTTTGAAGACTTTCTTTATATATATAATTTGACATTACTTGATGGATTTCGGAAGAGAGATTTGAATTATTACAATAGACTCCATGGACAAGAGAGATGACCAGATGAATTTCCATCATATTTACAGTGATTCAGGAGACAGAAGATGAATTCATGCTCTTCATTCACATACTCAACAAACAAATATCATTGAACACATCCTGTGTGCAAAGCACTATTTGGAACAGGGTGCCACAGCAGCAAACAAGTAGGTGGAGTTTATTTTCTAGTCGGAAGAGACAAACACAATTAGTAAATAAACTATACACTAGATCAGAAAGTGATATATACTATAAGAAAGGGAAAGGGGGGGACCTGGATAATAATGAAGGCATACTTTTAAATAAGATAATCATGGAAGACTTTGCTGGTGCTGTGACTTGAGAAAAGCAGCCTCGCCCATATCATTTTCTGGATATTGTTGAAAATGAGAGGGTACGCTAGAAATGGAACTGCCAGTATCAGATAGATGTTTCCCCCTGACTGTTGACCTCTCCTATGAGGGAGGAGGTACAATTCAGCACCAAGGGGAGCCGAAATGGGCTCTCTAGAAGAGCAGCACAGGGCAGAGGAGTCCAGGTTCCATGTTTAGGAGTAGTCCTGGGGCACAGACTCAGAGAAGGAGAGACAGGGACATATCTGGGGAAAAAACATTCTGTTTGGAAGGAGCTACAAAGAGTTCTGAGACAAACTTGAAAAATAATGGCAGGATGAATTGAGAGTGAGTGAGGGGAGACAAGGTCAGAGTGAGCGGCAGGATTCTGCAAGGGCACTACAAGGACAGGCTTTTAATCCGGGTGAATTGTAGGGGAGGTGCCTTTAGAAGAATTTGAACAGAAGATTTTCATGATCAGTTCTATGTTTTAAAAGAAGTGTGGCAAATAGCAGATGGTACAAAAGAAGAGCTAGCAGACATCCTTCATTTACTTGGATTCTCATTCAAGGTATCACCTCTGGATAACAGCTGTTATTTGTGTAAATAGATCTGTGAGCTAGGAAGAAGGGCCAAGTAGACGTGTTGTTTTGGAAAAGCTTCTCCATCTTGATATCACTGTGGTTTCTTTGTCCTTACCCATAAAGTTAGCCTGTTAGACTAAATGGCCAAATATCATAACTTTGTGGAAAAACATTGAAAAATGTACCCTAGGAACCTTCTTGAATTATTGTGAATTTTAAACTCGTTTTTCAACATTTTTCACTTAGTTTTAGGTTTCAGGCAACTCCGATAATCATAAATTTCATTCTGCCTTAAGTTTAACAGTTCATTCTGACATTAATGAAATTATTGCGCTACTTAAAATAGAGTGTACTCTGGTTGCTTATTGCAGATGGAGACATTTCTTTTTTTTTTGCTTTTTCTGTGCACAATAAATAAAGTTCATTAATAAACTCATAACATAAGCAGTTATTGGGAGAAAAACTGTGCATAATTCACTTAAAATAAGAATGGTATGCAGCATATATCACTTTTCTATTAAAAATAGATTAATTGGAGATATCTGAATGCTTACAATTTCTGTATTCCTAAGACATCCTTATTATTTTTAATAAGATATTATTATGTTTATAAGCATCTTACAGCAGAATATGTGAATTTGTGATCACAGAACAACTCATAAAAGAAAATATACACAGACTTGAGCATTTGATCACTACTACAAATTATTCTTGCAAACATGAAAGTAACTTTTTCAACCAGAGTAAATTGAAAAAAAAAGATTAATGTAATGGTTTATTTAGCACAGTTATAATAAGTAACATCATCGGCACAGTCAGAAATGCAATCTAGATGTTGGGAGCATTCCTTACATCTTGGAATAAACTTTGGAAGAGTGTATCTTTCATTTACTCTTCTGAGTGCCCACTCCACACCCTCTCAGTAACTGTTTGGCTACCACTTTTAAGCACGTAACTGTTGAGTAACTCACACATGAATAGCAACTTCAGAAGAGAGCCCTATTCATTGAACAACTTGGTGAATAAAATTTGGAGAAAATTAAGGCTCTCAAGTACTGATCAACATTTCCCTTGGCATCCTATTAGTCTCATGCTGTAACTGCTTGACAATAAGACTACGCAATTATCTTACAATTACAGCTTCAAGATTTTAACCTGAATGGGTTTGTTGGGTCCCACTTCCATTATTTTTGCCATATGTCATACTAATGAATGTTTTGTTGTAGTCTTTCTTAGCCAAGTCTTTCTCATGAGACCGTGAAGTCAAAACAGTAATATCTAATCTACTGTATAATGAGAAAGATATACTAATCGGTTGATAGTTTCTTTTCTTGCTTTCTTTTTTTCTTTTTCATGATTGACTGGCTAAGACCTTTCTTGTTGAACTTAATTAGACTAGATTTTTAAAAATGAAATAGAAGGAAATGGAAAAGAAATCTGAAAAGGAGGAGGAAAAAGTGAGTGAAGAAAGAAAGAGAAATAGTGTGTGTGGGGGGGGGGGGCAAAATACCATATGAGAAAACAACTATCGTTAAAAACAACCTGTCAGGAAATGCTTCCCATTTCATTTGTCAGACTAATCAGAGTATTAAGATCTTTAAACTTTGCCAAAGGAAATGTATTTGCAGTCGTTTCTAGAACAAAAAGGCAAATGGGAAAATCATCTCATACTTTCAGTCATTTGTCTCAAACCATTTCAGTCTTCTTGTCTCAAACCATATTCTCCACTAGAATTCCAAAATTCTGAATTAGAGTTTACATTTTGAACTATAAAATGGATTTGTGTTAGAGTTTCTTAGTTTTGTATCTACCAGGTGTAATTTCATCATGAAAATCTTATCTGCGTTATCTGTCTCCATACCCCATGCTTCATTCATTCGTTCATTCATTCACTCATTCATTCACCTACTCCGGCACTTACCAGGTTACTGTATTCATATATAAATTGTGTTTTATTTAATATAAAAGTCTAGAAGTTTTATTTCTGGCTAAGTATTTTCTTCACTGAGGAGAATTTACTGAGATGCAAGTTTACTCAGAATAAATGATAAATTACAGAATTGATAATACAAAACATTTTGGGGGCACCTGAATGGCTCAATTAGCTATACGTCTGCCTTCAGCTCAGGTCATGATCCCAGAGTCCTGGGATCGAGTCCCTCATGAGGCTCCCCATTCAGCAGGGAGTCTGCTTTCCCTTCCCATTTTCCTCTCTCCCTGCTGGTGCTCATGTGCCCTCTGTGTCTTGTGCTTTCTCTTGTGCTCATTCTCCTCTGTCTTTCTAAAATAATTAAATAAAATCTTTTTAAAAAACCTGTTTTGTTTTTAGACAGAAACAAAAATAGGAAAAAATAACCTACAAACCTACATCAGCCTACAAAGATTTGACTAGTCTGATTTCCTCAAACCAACTAAATCATGTTTAAAACTTGAGACGTTGCAGAGACATTTCCTACCACATATCAAAACATAATGTAGCATAAAGAATTTTAAACGGATTGGTGGAAACAGAACCCAGTATATGTAAAAACTCCTCAATAATAAAGTATCACTATTTAATGGGAGAAGGATTGATTGCTGGGGAAACTCACCACATGCTGAGAATACAAAAGTCAGTTTAGATCCTCATCTTTGACACCATATAAAAAATTCCAATTGGATAATGAGTTTGAGGGGGGAAGAACAAAAAAAAAGGAAGATCAATAGGCAACACAAAGGCTTGTTAGAGAAACTAGATGTGGGTATCAATATCAGAATTAACCTAGTATTTCTTAAAACAGGAAAAATAATAAAGGAAAAGTTAGACTATATCTAGCATGCAAATTAAAAGGCACAATGACAAATATGCACAAGAATGTTGAATAACCTTATTTTATAACAAGATCTTATATATGAGCAAGAAGTATGTATATGCATCTAAGTAAAGGAAAAATGGGGGGTAAAGAGAAACATGATACTAAGAAACAAACGTAAAATTCACTAGAAAATAAATTCACATGTGTATTTAATTACATTGTTCAGAGATAGTTGGGATTATGGCAATGCTGTCAAAGGTGCACTCCTAAAGCTCTTCTGGAGAACAGTCTGATGGTATGTGCCAGGAAAATGAAGGATAATTGTACTTTTGATCTTAAAATCTCACTACTATAGCTATTAATGTATCTTAAGAAAATATTAAAGAATGATCAAACAGCTTTCTTTGGGGCACCTGGGTGGCTCGGTCAGTTAAGAGTCCAATTCTTCATTTCAACTCAGGTCATGATCTCAGGGATGTGAGATGGAGCCCTAGGCTCAGGCCCAGAGTGGAGCCTGCTTAGCATTCTGTCTCTCCGTCTACCCCTCCCCCATCACTCATGTGTGCACATGCTCTCTCTCTAAAAAAATCAAAAACAAAAACAAAAACAAAAATAAAAAAAAGAACCAACTGGCTTTCTTTTAATAATATGCAAGTGAAAACAACTTATCTTTCTAAATATATGGCTACTATAACATAATGAATGCTATATCACTGCATTAGAAATGTTGCCATAAATATCATAGTTTCTGTAAATATTTTATGATATGGGTAAATGTTAATGGGTATAACTTGAGGGAAAAGAATAGAATCCACTCATTTAGACCATTTTTTTTAGCTCTTCATAAATAAGTAGATAGATAGATAGAGAAAGGGCTGGAATAAAATAAATAAAAATGCTAACAGTCACCATTTCTTGATGATGGCATTATAGCTGCTTCATATTGTTAAATTTTTAATTTAAATTTAAATTTTTACTTTTGCTTTTTAATTTATACTTTTCTAAACTTATTTATAGTTAATGTGTATTGCAGTTATAGTTTTAGAAGATAAATATTTTAAATAAAAATGTGTCACCCTCCTTCTGTCGTTTTCTGCCTCTACATCCCAGAAGGACTCCATAAAATCTACTAACACTAAATGGGCGGATTTGGAAATGAGTGCATTTGGCCCTGAGAGAGCTTGCTTCTTTGCTCAGACCACATTTTCCTTCTATGTCCTCTTCCTTGCTCACCTTTACAGTCGTAAACATACCTGGCTCCAGAACAAGACAGAATTGATAATACAAAACATTTTGGGGGCACCTGAATGGCTCAATTAGCTATACGTCTGCCTTCAGCTCAGGTCATGATCCCAAGACCCAAGACCCTTCAAGAGCATGAAACCCTCTGCTTCCACTCTTCCCCAGCTGCCCCCCATGTCATTCTGTCACAGTCCACAGCCATGATAGTATCCAGAGAGGTCCTTTTAAAATTTAAATCAGATTGAACACTCTGTTCAAACCTTCTGATGGTATCTCTTCCCTCAGAGTAAAAGCTCAAATTCTTAAATGCCACCATGATCTGATACACCATTACTATTCCTCAACTTCTAATACATTCCCCTCTGCTTCCCCCACTCCAACTTCTCTGTCTCTCTCACATCTTGAAACTGTCCCAGCATGTTCACACCACAGAGTACGGTTGTTCCTTTTGCAAGGAGCACTTGCTGAAACCAGCCCATTTAAAATTACAACTCCTCCCACCTTGGGATACTGGCCTATCATTTTCTCTCTTTTTTTGTAGCATATTTGTCAGGTTTTGGTATAAGAGTAATGATGACTAGAAAAAAAAAAAAAAGTAATGATGACTTTGTATAATGAGTTTGGAAGCATTCTTTCCTCTTCAAATTTTTGGAATAATTTGAAAAGAATAGGTATTGATTCTTCAAATGTTCGATAGAATTCATTTGTGTCATCATCTGGTCTTGGACAGATGAACACTCGTTCATTGAGTGTTTTTGTTATTACTGATTTGAGTTCACTGCTACTAGTCAGGCTATTCAGATTTTCTCTTTCTTCATGATCAAGCCTTGGAAGATAGTATATTTCTAGGAATTTATCCATTTCTTCTAGGTTGTCCAATTGGTTTATAATAGTCTCTTATGGTCCTTTGTATCCCTGTGTTATTCTTTGTAATATCTCTTCTTTTCTTTCTGATTTTGCTTATTTGAGCCCTCCTTTTTTTCTTGATGAGTCTGGCTAAAGGGTATCAGTTTTATTTATCCTTTTTTCAAAGAATAGGCTCTTAGTTTTTAGGTCAAGTTACTGTCACTATACATAGTTTTTATAATGTTGTTGAGTGTATTCCCATGCTGTGTATTACATCCTTGTGTCTTTTACTTTACAACTGAAAATTTGTTCTCAGTATTTATGAGTCTATTTTTGATTTGTTTTGTTATGTTCACTTTGTTTTACTTTTCAGACTCCATGTATGAGTGAAATCATATGGTATTTGCCTTTCTCTGTCTAACTTATTTTACTCAGCATAAGTCACACAAAGTCCAAATGGCAAGATTTCATTTTTTTTTTGGCTGAATAATATTTCTCTGTGTGCGTATGTGCACTCTACATCTTCTTTATTCATTTATCTATTGGTGGACATTGGGACTGCTTCCATATCTTGGCTGTTGTAAATAATGCTGCAATGAACATAGATAGGCATGTCTTTCAGGTTAGTGTTTTCCTTTTCTTCAGATAAATATCCAAAAGTAGTATTGCTGAATCATATGGTAGTTCTCTTTAAAATTTTTAAGGAGCCTCTGTGCTGTTCTCTGTAGTGGATGCACCAATTTACACCAGTTTAAACAAATTATAAGCCCTCAGTTCTCTAGTCCCTTTTATTCTGCTTTATTTTTCTCACTAGCACTCACTATATAATAAACTTTAGAGTTTACTTACTTATTGTGTTTTTGTCTGACTTTTCCCTTTGGGATGTAAGATCAATGAGGCCTAGAATTTTTTATTCTTCTTGCTATTATTGTCTCCAGTACCTAGAAAAGTGCTTGGTTTGTGGTAAAGGCTCAATATAAATTTGTTGACTAAATGAGTCTATACTCCCAGCTTCTAGTAGAGAGCCTGGCAGACAGACACAGTATGTATTGAATAAATGTTTTTAATAAATAATTTAAAGTCACTTCATATAAGTGGTTTCCCTTTATCAATGATACCTTGTTTTTACCTACCTGCCCAAGAGCTAAACTCTGCATTTAACTTGTGATACCAAATCTTATTTAAATATAAGTCCTGTTTGTTTCCTCAATTGAGATATAAAATTTAGGATGAAAGAAAGAAGCAATTTTTTTTAGCTATCTAAACTAAAAATCTACCAAAATCTACCCCCCCCCTTTTAAAAAGATTTTATTTATTTATTCATGAGAGATACACAGAGAGAGAGAGAAGCAGAGATACAGACAGAGGGAGAAGCAGGCTCCTCGCAGGGAGCCCGATGTGGGACTTGATCCTGGGATGGGGATCATACCCTGAGCCAAAGGCAGATGCTCAACTGCTGAGCTACCCAGGTGTCCCAATCCTCCCCCTTTTTTTTGGTAGAACACTAACAGAGATCTCTTATCTCAGTTGAGTATCTCTCTCAAATATATTTGTGGTTGTTTTTCATTTATATGATGAATATATACAATACCCATATTTCCTTAATAATTTATTTCCAAAGAAGTTTCTCTCCCATACCTAAGATATTGTTACTAAATTAGAAAAGTTGGATGACAAATGAAAGTACTAAAGTTAAAACTTATTATTTACATTAGGAATAAGTAGTCTTTATGCAGTAGGAAAAGGCTGAGCCAGTCAAGGCTCTTAAATCTTTGTGCAAATCTGAGTAAATAATTCATATACCACCATAACTCATATACCTGCAAGGCTCGGATTTGCTTTAGTTTCAACAAGAGAGTAAAACATAACAGGGACAGAATAAGAAGTGCAATCAGGAATTATCTAATTTTAGATGCTTGAGCACCGTCACAGTTCCCATCCTAATCCTATAAAAGGCAATGAGTTGCACTTACCGATGCTTAGGGCTCTGAAAGCTGGTGGAAGCTTCCTAACATAGGAATACTGTTGGCCATCAAATATCAGGGAGGCTTCATAAGGTACTTTACACTGGATGTTAGCATCAAAGGGAAAGCAACTGTGAAAGGAGTCTGAATTAACTGCATTCCAAATCTTAAACCAGGGTTCACCCCTGTAGGTTGGTTTAATCTCATCAGTACTGTTTTTATTTTATTCCAAAGAAGTCTGGATTTAATTTAAAATTCACAAAAGCAGAAAAGAGGTCCCCTGATACTCCATCTAGTAGAGATATACCCATCCCAAACTCTACAGGCCAGCTAATCAAGATAAGGGGTTTGTCCAATATAAAGAAATTCAAATTCCCCAAGAATTGGCAAAGGACAAGTACAGTGATAAGCCCTAATATGACGTATTCACATCATAGGTACACTTTTTTTAGTGACTCTTTTCTTTAGAATGTTGCTTTAACATGATTACCATGCAGGGTTAAGAAATTCTGGGAAGACTCTCCCTCTGCCTCTTCCCTTGTTTATGTATTCTCTCTCTCTCTCTCTCTCTCTCTCTCTCTCTCAAATAAAATATTTTAAAAATTTAATTAAAAAAAGAAATTCTGGAAAGATATAATTATAAGGAGACCAACCTTATTTACCTGAGATGATTCTTCTAACACCTTTAGCTTATTCTTGTTCACAGAAAGGAACAGTATAGTTTCAAAATAACTACAACTTCAGTTTTATCCTGGCTAAAATTCACTGAAAAAATATGTTGCCTGGTCATGGTATAGACTATTTTGTGAAAATGATCTGTATGCGGAGTTGTACTTTCACTGTCAAATAATAGACAAAACCAACAGATCGTTTATCTTATGCATAGTATAATCGTGTAATTAATTTAAAGCTGCACAATATTATCCTTGCGTAAAAACAGTGGACAATTCCAGAAAAAAAAACCTGTAAGAATAAGATATTTAAAATAGACTCGTGGGGGAACTTCTAAGATTAGCTTCATAGAGTCTGTTTGCATCAGTAAATTTCTACCAACTTATTGCCTGTCCTCTGGAATACCATGTTAACTGGCTATTTAAATCTAAAGTAGGCTCATCAAAATCAACAGTATTTTTTTTTTCTTAACATAAGTTGTTTTTAAACTACCTACAACTCTGTATTTGCCAGAGGCAAATGATGTGACCTATGTATTGCTGGGAAGGAAGGAAGGAAGGGAGGAAGGAAGGAAGGAAGGAAGGAAGGAAGGAAGGAAGGAAGGAAGGGAGGGAGGAAGGGAGGGAGGGAGGGAGGGAGGAAGGAAGGAAGGAAGGAAGGAAGGAAGGAAGGAAGGGAAAGAAAGAAAAGAAAAGAAAAGAAAAGAAAAGAAAAGAAAAGAAAAAAAAAAGAAAAGAAAAAAAGAAAAGGAGGGAGGGAGGGAGGGAAGGAAGGAAGGAAAGAAGGAAGGAAGGAAGGAAGGAAGGAAGGAAGGAAGGAAGGAAGGAAGGGAGGAAGGAAGGAAGGAAGGAAGGAAGGAAGGAAGGAAGGAAGGAAAAAATAAAAGAAAAGAAAAAAGAAAGAAAAGAAAGAAAAGGAGGGAGGGAGGGAGGGAAGGAAGGAAAGAAGGAAGGAAGGAAGGAAGGAAGGAAGGAAGGAAGGAAGGAAGGAAGGAAGGAAGGAAAATAGATGTGATTCCCAAGACAACAGAAAGCTGAACATCTGGAGAAAATCTAGTACCCAAAGATGGATTATACAGTGTGGTAACAGGTGGTGCTAAGAACTATTAAGCTGATTTTAATAAAAAAAAAAAACCAAGTATCTCCAATTCCATTTCTCCCAATAAATTCCTTCAAGCAGGTGCAAGGGCAAAGCAGAATTAGTTTTCCTAGTGTTAAGTATGAAAGAGCTTCCTCCTTTTTTCTTTTTAGAATCTTTGAGATGACATTAGTCTCATTAAAATATCACTGTATACTGTGTTTTTGTTTTTGTCATTCAAGAGAAATGTAAATAATACTTTATCAAAGTAGCTAAATATCTGAAACAACTGTCTACATGCTGACAGATTAAATGGATGGAAATAAACCAGTCTAAAAATGTAAGCTTTGTCTTTCCTTTGAAAGGGGTTAACATTTTGTTTTAAACTAAATCCAAATAATGAAGATATCTAAGGAAAACAGCCTTTAAAAATCAAAGAAAAATCCTGGGTCTCAGAGTAAATATCCATTTTGTCTCAGACTTCAATTTCTCAAGCCCTACTTTCCTCAGCTACAAAGTAAAAATAAGAGACAATTTGGTCTCTACAAATTTTAAAAAAATCATATGGCATAATTCTAATACTTGGGCAAATTTTCTGAAAAACTAAATGCTCAGCTTTCTCACCTTTGGACCCAAGACAGGCAAGTAATACAAGATTAAGACGGGAAGTGAACATCTGAATCTGGGTGGAATGACAAGTCAATAAATGGAGGTCAAGTCTTAAGTATCTAAAACCATGAAAACTCTGAGGTTGATAGGCTCTGAAATACTGTCTGGGTACTTGAATGCTGTGACTACTTATAGTCTTTAAAATTTTAGTACTTAAAAGCTGTTATCTATAAACTGAGTTTTTGTATATTTATATTTGTGTTTATGTTTATGCACACATATGTATACATGCGTATATAACTTTTAAAACAATATAGGATGACTATAATTGAGCATATTGCTACTTTCAATAAATATAGTCTTAACTTCCTCATTAAAAGGAAAACACTTTTCAGATTGTCTAACAGGCAAAATCTCACTCTCTGATGTGTATAAGAAACACAGCTGATGTTTTTCATTAAATTTTTAATTCGTGCCAGGCCAGGCATAGACTCCTTACGGGCAGCACCAAGAAGGCTGCCATCCCTGATCTATTTTGCAGCTTTCCACATTGATGTGGAAACCTTTGGTGACTCATTAAGCCTGAATTTTAATTTTTTTTAAAAAAGTTCATATTTCATTGTTTTTCTGAGATTTATGTCTCAGCTATTTCTGTGAGAATTTGAAGCCAAAGACACATTATATAAAGTAATTTCATTTCATATCTGAAGCAAAACACTTGTCAAATAATTTTTAAATGATTGTGTGTTTCCTTTCTTCCAGAAGTCCATTGAGCCAAGCAGTCTAATTTATACATGACATAGTTTTAGATGATTTGACTTGCATCCATTACATGACAGTAAAATTATCAATGGAGAGTTTTATTTATTTTCTTACCTCTACGTATGGTTCTTAATATATGTTAAAATTCAGGCTTCAAGAAATAATGCTTGTCCCATTGCTAAATTCTCTCCATATTTATTTCTGAAAGACAATACACCTGCTTCACCATATAATAGTTTCCATCAATACACTTCCTCATGAAACCAAAAAGGACTTTTACACATATATTTGTAAATGTGAAATTCAGAAACATTGTAGCACTCTGGTCCTAAGATATTTTAAAGAGGCAGTTTCACTGTAATTTGAGGGTAGTTCGGATGCTTGTGTTTTCAAATCTCCAAATAATTCTCTCAAAAGCAGACCATAATGATTCTGATCGTCGTTCCATTCTTCTTATATAGCCTCTCACCTCACACCCTGAGAATCTCACAGTGAGAATGAGAAAGTTACTATTCAATGAAGATGATTAGAGAAGCCCTGTGAATTCTTTAAGAGTGAATAAGACAGCAAGCATTTGGTGGTGCTTAAAAGAGCACTGCTGAGATGCAAGCCAAGAATAGAGCACTGAAAATATTTCTAGATACAGCCCCTTTTCTTTAGAATTAGTGTTTCCTTATCATCCCAGAGAAGTTGTCATAGCCTATCTAATACAACAAAATATTGTAATATCACATCCATTTTTATGACCACAAAGAATGATGGACATTTTTTCTATCTGACAATACTATGTCTAAATAACTATTCAGTGAAGAAAAAAACACAAGACACCTGAGAGTGTATCCTATCTACTTGCCATATTTTCTCCAGCTCTCATGCTCTGCATCTTTTTCTTCTTCTACTCCTGTTCTCACCTCCTCCCCCTCCATCAACCCTGAACCAAACAGGGAAAAAGTATGGTCTCTATCTTCAAGGATCATAGGCTCTCGCAGAAAAAACATACAATTAATTGAAATAAACCGCAATGAATATTATGATAAGGTACAAGGGCAAATAGAAGCAGCATTTCACATAAGCCCAGAGAGGAAGTCACCACCAACTGAGACTAGAGGGAAGGGTTGGAGCCAGGTGAACAAGGAAAGGAGTCTAGGTGAACACAGGGGGTGGGGTGGGGTGAAGTGGGCAGAAGGAGTATAGGCATTCCAGGAATTGAAAGATATTAATATGACTTCACGAAGATGGAAATGAAGCTCTGCTACCTGTGTACCCAAATTCATTTTATCTTCTTCCTGGATATTCACCAACACCATATTTCCCAGTGTTTTATCCTTGCACTGAGGTGTGCTCCTATGACTCTTTCCCACTAAGACCATGTAGGCACAAAGAATGAGTAGCACTTTTGAGCCACAGCCCACCCTCTCTTTCCCTTTGTCAGCTAAATACAAAAAATTATAAGTCCTTGGAGGAGGCAAAGCCACAAGATAGGAAGAACCTAGGTTCCCGGGGTTCTGTTAGAAGAATAGCCTGCGAAAAGGAATGCCTCAATGGACTATTAGCTAAATAAGAAATACACATCCATTGTATTTGAACCATTACACATTTGACCTACCTCAACTAATGCAGGGTCTAAACGGCAAGGGGGTTGTGCAGGCCAGGTTAAAGAGTTTCATCTTTATCGTAAGGAAACACAGGGAACCACCAAAGAGCTTTTAAACTAGGAAGTGTCAAGATCACAAAACCAGTCATCTTCACTTAGCTCCGTCTATAATGAAGGAGTAATCATTGTTTATAATAATTTAGGCAATTTCCCCCAGGTTCTAGCTCCTCTCACATGGCGAATCATGTGTAGCATGAATTACTCAAAGTTTCAGTAAATTCCAACCTTGATACGGATAATAATCATAAATGTTTAGAGCTTCAAAGGACATAATGGTTTGTTTTCTCAAAATCCCTTATTGTATAGAAAAGGAAGGATAACGTCGAAATACTTACCCAGGTTCACCTGGGGATGTTAAGAGCAGAATGGGAGGTCAAGGACTAAGACAAGTTCTCTTGCTCTCACTCCAAGTCTCTTTCTACTATGCCTGCTGTCTTAATTCCTTGAGCCCCAGTGCTCAACAGATCCAATTACTCTGTGGAAATATATTAAAAGGATTGACCATTGAAAAATGATATTTTTGGCCATATCACTTTGATTTCAAACTTGGTGTCCTTTGCAAGTAAGTTTTAGAAATATGATTGTTTCCTGTGCCTTTTTTAATTGATATCTTATTGAACTGAAACAAATGAAATATTTTAACACCTTACATCTCCTTACAAGAAACATTCCATTGGTTACAGGGAACTATTTTGAGCATATTTTCTACCTATGTTTTACGATTTTATGTCTTTCTAATCTGAAACTCCCTATGTATTCGTTCCTGAATTCATTTCCTGGCCTTGAAGGTAATTGCCACAGTGCCTAAGCCGTTAGTAGACTATCTGATGAAGCTGAATTGACAGATTGGCATTTTGCTTGTGCTGTCAAATATTGAGAGATAAAGAGCATTATGCTGAGTTGCCTTTTAATTTTCCTGGGTTAAAAGCTTATGGCTGCTAGTGGTGAAAAATGATAGAAATATATCCATCAGCAAATATAAGAGAGTTGCACCTATAAAAATGAAGGAATATTAGAGTAACTGACAGACCAGGAAATGAGAAACTATAACATAGTAGCACATATTAAGAAAGTAGTACCCAATATGGGCATTTTTCTGTATTGATACTAATTTGGTGTCAATGTAGATCTAAAGAATGGAAAATCATCTCTGTTCCTAATGGCAAACTGGAAATTAAAGGAAATAATATGTTAAAACTAGCCAATAGTACCCATGCTTTTAATTCTATATCCTGTAATCCTGAAAACACAAAGACATAATCCATAAGTGATTATAAATAAATGCATCAGTCTATAATAAGACAAAGCACTGGTGAGGTTGGATTTTCCATTAATAAGCAGAAATCAATTCAAAATAAGCTTGAAATACAAAGCAAATATAGTCTTTCAAGGTTGTATGGCTTATAATGATAGGTCCAGGAATAGGGTATATCCTTCTATTCTTAGGAAATGCTTTTACAAATGAATACTTGTTATATTAGAGATGGTAAGTGAATATTGATACCTGTGACAACTAAATCTGAAAAGACATCAAATTGACTCAGGGAGGAGGATGTGCAAAGTGAGGGAAGAGAGGAGTGATCCAAGTAGGTCTAAATTTGGACAAAAAATTTGTGCTTCATTTCTTTTATCTGTAAACTGGACATGATCGTAACTTTCATACAGATTTTATCTGAGAATTAGAAATTTTGCACATACATATGCACTAAACATGTAATGTCTGCCATTGTATCTGGCACATAGTAGGCATCTAAACCATGATAGCTTTATTGCCATTGCTATCATTACTGGTATTACTGTTAATTATACAATTATTACTATAATTATTAAGATGGTCAAAGTCCCCAGTAAATATATCAATACATTGTTTCTCTTAAAACGGATCTAGTGGGGAGTGCTGACATGATTATTTAAGTGAGTTGCCACTATTTGAGGAGATAGGAATTTTTCTAATTATAACATATATATGTATACACATGTATATTATATATTGTAATATACATAATCATTACTGTTAGGTAGAAGAATAGGATGATTTTCCTTCTTCTACTAGGATTAAAATAAATGACATTATGTTACAAAGTATGGTTACCAATTACTTGCTTATTTCATAAGAAAAAAGATAATTTGCCACAGCTGCTATCTGAAATTTCAGCACCTTTTGTTCAAGGCGTATGAATGTGCTCTTCATTTAACAACAAGGAATAAAAGGTAGTTAACTAAAAAAAAAAGAAAGAAAGAAAAAAAAAGAAATACTTCAAGCGTATTATTTCATGGTGGCCCTGGAGAGCATTGGACAGAAAGTTCAGGATAATCTATAAAAAGCAGGGTGAAGGGAGGGAGGTGGTGAAAGGGGCCAAGGGGCTATGGGGCCATGTGAATCCATGTGGAAAAATGATCAGTGCTAGAGAAGGTTAAATTCTCAGTCCCTGAAGTCTTGCTGTTGTGGCTACAGCCCAAGAAAGTTAATGAAAGAAAGGAGCACTGACAACTCCTGCTGCTTCGACAGGAGCTTACCACCTCATTACTGGCCAGATTCTTACAACCAAAAGAAAAGAATACTCCTGCCAAGGAAAAGAGTAAGAGCTAGAGCGAGAGAGTCATCCAAGCAAGGCATTGCTGATATTGGGCGAAGATCAAAGTAATATCAAACAAAAGGAACTGGACAAGAAATAGCTGAGCCAAGAGCTATGACCACAGACGAGACAAGTATCCAAACCCCAGGCAGGAGAGATGGAAAGGACAAGTTAAATCCCTTAGTCCTCCCTGCCGAACGGGAAAAAGTAAATGAAGTGACACCATCTGCTCACTTTCCCAGAAGAGAGAGTTTCAACTCCTCATGGTTAGCAATGCAAACATTTTCAAAAGCATTACTCTAATTACAAATGATTAGAAATGATTCCTAGAAGTAAGGACTTAACTCGCGGTGTGCCTGACTAATGAACGGTTTCCACACATCCCACTGCACTTTGAGCTGACTTTGAAAGCACTGGCTAGAGAGGGTTTCTGAGGTTTTTAAAATGATCCTCTTAAAGATAATAGGATGCTTTGCTTTTTTTTCTAAAATTTCTCTAAGAGTACAAATGCATGGCAATTTTTTTTTCTAAAGCACACATGGGGTGCTTTCAGGAGTCACAAATGCTGTTTTTCTTGTTATTTCAGTTGTTGGTGTGCGTGAGCGCGTTTGTGTTTGTATGCATGCCGAACTGGAGGGGGATGGAAGTACATATCAACTAAAATGAAATACTTAAATTTAAATTCATACTAATACCATTCATGGAGATATTTTCCTTAAGTTAGATTTAAATTCCAGTATCATCTCTGTAAATTAGTACTAGACCTCGTTAAAAGTTGACCACAGCAAGTGACGGTGGTGAATTGGAGCAACTGGAACTCTCACACATTGCCAGTGGGTATAAATTTGGAAAGCTGTTGGTAGTATAGGGACACCTCAGAGATATTGCAGGTTCCATGTCAGACAACTACAAAAAAGTGAATATCCCAATAAAACAGGGCAAATTGATTTTTTTTGGTTTTCTAGTGCATATAAAAATTATGTTCACATTATACCATAGTCTATTAAGTGTGTAATAGCATTATGTCTAAAAACTGTACATACCTTAATTTTAAAATACTGATAAAAATGCTAGCCATCATCTGAGCTTTCAGCAAGTCAATCTTTTGGCTGGTGTGGGGGTCTTGCCTTGATGTTGATGGCTGATGACTGACTGGGGTGCTGGTTGCTGATGGTTGGTGTGGCTATTTTAAAATAAGACAAAGGGACGCCTGGGTGGTTCATCAGTAGAGTGCCTCCCTTCAGCCCAGGGCATGATCCTGGAGTCCTGGGATCGAGTCCCACATCGGGCTTCCTGTGTGGAGCCTGCTTCTCCCTCTGCCTGTGTCTCTGCCTTTCTCTGTGTCTCTCATGAATAAACACACAAAATATTTTTTTAAAAAAAGACAACAATGAATTTTGCCCAACCACTGACTCTTTCATGAACAATTTCTCTGTAGCATGTGATTATATTTGGTAGCATTTTATCCATAGTGGAGTTTCTTTCAGTGTTGGAGTCAATCCTCTCAAACTGTGCTCCTGAATTGTCAACTAAGTTTCTGTAATATACTAAATACTACGTATTCATTTCAGCAATTTTCATAGGATCTTCACCAAGGGTAGTTTCCATCTCAGAAAGCCACTCTTTTTGTTCATTCATAAAAAACAATTCTTCTTCTTTTAAAATTTGATCATGAGACTGCAGCAACTTAGTCCCATCTTCAAACTCAACTTCTCATTCTACTTCTCTTGCTCTTTCCAGCACATCTGCAG
Source organism: Vulpes vulpes (assembly GCF_048418805.1). Taxonomy (NCBI): domain Eukaryota; kingdom Metazoa; phylum Chordata; class Mammalia; order Carnivora; family Canidae; genus Vulpes; species Vulpes vulpes. The sequence continues at coordinate 92,666,129 of NC_132790.1, forward strand.
TTACTTCCTCCATTAATCTTGAACCCCTCAAAGTCATCCATGAGGACTGGAACCAACTTCTTCTAAATTCCTGTTAATCTTTATATTTTGACCTCTTCCCATGAATTGAAAATGGTCTTCATGGCATCTACAATGGTGAATTTTTTTTTCCAGAAGGTTTTCCATTTACTATACCGGATCCATCAGAAGAATCACTATCTATGTTACAAAATGTATTTCTTAAATTGTAAAACTTGAAAGTAGAAGGTATTCCATGATTCCTAGTCTGTGCAATGAATGTTGTGTTGGCAGGTATGAAAACAACACTTATCTCATTGTACATCTCCATCAGAGCTCTTGGTGAACAGGTGCACTGTCAATGAACAGTAATATTTTGAAAGATTCTTCTTCTTTTTCCAAGGCAATAGATCTCTCACCATGTAAATCATGGTGCTGTCAGGCAGGTTTTGTTGTTCCATTTACAGAGAAAGTCGGAGTAGATTTGACTTAATTCTTAATTAAGAACCCTAGGATTTTTGGAATGGTAAGTGAAATTGGCTTCAACTTAAAGACACCAACTGCCTTAGCCCCTAACCAGAAAGTCAGCCTGTCCTTCGAAATTTTGATCCCAGCCACTGACTTTTCCTCCATAGCTATAAAAGTCACAGATGGTATCTTCTTCCAATGGAAGACTGTTTAACCTACATTGAAAATCTGTTGTTTAATGTAGTCACATTGGCAGATGTTCAAGCACAGACAATTCCTGAATGTCTGCATTATGAACATTGCAGATTATCCATGTTTTATTTTGCTTCAACTACCTAGAAAATGGCTCACACTTTTAAAACTGAAATCTTAATATTATCTCTTATAAATTATGTTACCATCTGCTCTCCTTTAAGTTGCACCAAGGCAAAGATGTGTATGTTAGCTCAATATTATTTTTTCAGACCTAGGTAGTACCTAAAACATAGCAGGAGGTCAATGGATATTTGTTGCACAAAAATAAATATATAAATGAACAAATGCAGACAAAATTGATTCTAAATAACTCAAAAAGCCAGCAGATAAGAGAAACTTCAAAAAATACACAATCTGTTAAGTAAGTTGTGACAGATAGTCAAGGGCAGGAAAGGGGGCATTTCAGGGTTGTGGAAGCTCTTGTTTATTCATCTTAAACCACATATCAAATTCAATTAAGAAAACTTGGGATGCCTGGGTGGCTCAGTGGTTGAGTGTCTGCCTTCATTCAGCTCAGGGCGTCATCCTGGGGTCCTAGGATGGAGTCCTACATTGGGCTCCCGTCGGGGAGCCTGCTTCTCCCTCTGCCAATGTCTCTGCCTCTTTCTGTGTGTCTCTCATGAGTATGTAAATAAAATTAAAAAAAAGAAAACTTAGCGCATAAATATAGCAGTGGCTATTTTAGGATGATATAGAGTTAATAATAAAGTAATGAGTATTTTTTCATATGTTAGCTAATTTTCAAATCTATAGTAAGGTTTATTATTTCATAATTAGAAAAAAATGAAAATAAGGAAATCAAAATACTTATTTTAACAAATACTTAATTATTGTCTAGTATATGTGAGGCATAGCTCCAGTACTAACATGTAAATATATTAAACAAACAAGGCCCACACCAGTCAGGGATCAGACTTATGGAGAAGACAGACATGAAAATAAACCATTATGATCAGCATGTGAGTGCTACAATAGTTCTATTTGTTCAGCATTTGAGAGAAAGCAGTGAACTACACATGTGTACCAGGGAGGAGACACCTGACAAGTTTCACAGAGGAGGCAACCTGTAGATCATTTTCTTCAAGGTAATATTTAAAGGAATTACTAAATGAAGCCCATTATGTTTGATAATGATGATATGTAAACCACTCCATTAATTTTTTTTAGTAAAATTATGTAACAACTTGAGAACACAACCCGATGAGTGACCTAACCATTTGCATTTTAAAGAAATAAACATAATCACAAGGCAAGCAGAGGAATGGGTAATGGAAAGTGTTTGTAAATGAAAAAGAAAAGGAGTTTCCTTTTATGTCCTAGAAACATCAACATTAAATGAAAATGAATAAGTTTTTACAAGTCAGTAGCTGCAAAATTTCGTTATTTTGGAAAATGATAAAAGTATTTTTCCCTTAATGATCAATGCTATGATAGAATAATCTGATAATTCCATTAATTTAGCAGAATCATGTGAAACTAAAAGGTAAATGTTACATTTGTTCATTTAAAAGAAAGCAAAAAAAAAAAAAAAGAGAGAGAGAGAGAGAGAGATTGAGAGAGAGAGAGAAGCAGAAAGAGACCTGGAAAATGAAAGTCATTATATTTCCCTTTACTTGCCCTGCTTTTTATAAATACATGTTTTTAAAAATCTCACAATAGTAGATTAGAAAAGACAAATATTTTTTCTTCCTCTTCAGAAGCTTTGAAGTCACTGGGAGCTTTACACAATCACACACACACACACACACACAGAAATATAAGTTAGAAGAATAGAAAGCATCAGTGTCTCAAAGCCTAAACTATAGTCATATCAATGCCCACATGAAATGCAAACATTTCAAATATATCCAGTCTGATTGAGGAATTTTTTGAATATTTAAATGGTTAATGAATTAGGTGACTTTTGATTTCAGGCAATGACTTTACACCATTTTAGATGTTAAGTAGGAAAACTTTTGAGGGTGATTTATTAAATCATTGTAAATAATTATTTAATAACTTATCGTAAATCATTTTTTCAGATTTTCAGGAGTTCCAAACAGTGAAACAAATGCAAAAGAATGGTATCTTCATTGCTCAACTGATTAAAAAATAATCTTTAAAATTCATTTACTTTTTAAAAAGCCATGTCTATCCAGTATAAAAGTGCCATCTAGTAATCTTGCCCAAAGAATCCATTGTTGAAATGTGCCAGGTCTTATTTCTCAGAACCTCTTGAAGGATAAAAGTTAAAAGCTATGAATTGGAACCTTGATCTTTATAAACCTATGACTTTGAGATTAAAATGTCTTCAATGGTAGTTGAGTTTTGGAAGGCTTACATTCTCTAGGTTTATTTGGAAGGGATTGGACATTATCTTACCATCTGGGCCATCAAGACTTCTGCAATAATAAAGAAAAACTTGTAAAAGCATTTTGCAAAAAATAAGTTGTATTTGGAGTAATGTTCATCATAACAAACTTTCTTCAAAACTAGGCCTTGTTCTCTTCTAAGTGTAATTCTATCTTCTTCACATTCGGTGTGCTCTCAGCTGGGACTGGCATTGGTAGCTTTCTAGGTATTAATGCGGTATAGCAGATGGATCTGGGACAGAGTACATAGTCTGAAGACCCAGTATATTTTAACTAAAACTTGAAAACAGATATATTCTTACATCTCATCTGGATGAGAGATATACATGTTGTTAGATATATTAGAGGGAAACAAAAGATATATTAGAGGAATTAAAAAAAATTTCCATGGTAAAAATATGGTTAGAATCGGGGATAGTATGAAAAGGTTTTAAGGATGATGAACTGCATAATAATATGCTCATTCCCTATAACTTAAAATAGAAGAAAACAGTAAAATAAAATAATATAAAATACATAACATTCTCTATCCATCCTGAGGGTAAAGACAGTGTAATATGGAGATTTGGGGCCATTATTCCAGATTCAAGTATAAATTAATCTGGCATATCAGATATACTACCAAAATGATTTTTATTGAAACCTTATGTGAGTTTCAGATGAGCCATATTCCCCTACTCTCCTGCTGATAACAGATTTTCCAAGAGGCACTTAATGATCTGAATCCCATGGAAGAATGGTTATGGCATCCTGCCACAAAGGAGAAAAGTCTACCATGACTCTTATTTTAGTTGCTTATCAGGAGAGGATCATTAGACTTCTACTCTCCAAAATTCCATGAAGAACAGATGCTTGTTATCTAATATGATATTGCCCTAGTTCCCCTCACATCCCCTTAAAAAAATGAACCAGAGGCCTGGATAGAATTATATGGCTTAAGGTACATCTTAGAAAATCAAGGTTTCAAGTAAGCTAGTTTTGAAAATATCTGCCATATTTTTTTCAGAGTGGACTGAAAAATCAGCATTCAACAAGACTGAAAATGGAAGATTTAGGAGCAAAGCATTAAGACCTGTGCCAGAATTGTAATTTCTTTAAAAGAGAAAATGAATTAGCTGTCACATCCCAGATGGATGAACATAAGGCAAGCTAATCTCTAGCCAGTGAGCAAATATTGAGGGAAGGCCCTCTCCCACCCTGTCCTGTGCATCAGGAGAACCTCTATCCAGCTCCACACTCAGCAGGGCCTCACCTGCCCTCTACCTTTCCCCTCTTCAGTGCTCCATCAGTTCTAAAGGAACTATAAAAAGGCATATAGGGTATGGTCATTTATTAGCTAGCACAAATTTCTAGTTCTTTCTAAGAAAGTTAAAACGTGTACATAATTTTAAATATTATGCATTGTGGATTTTGAAACTGTCAACCACAATGTAAGTTTTATTAGTACTGAATTAGAATAGTGATCAGAATCATAACTGTAGCCATAATTGTAATATATAGCTTCTTACTGTAATTTCTATTATTTAACCTCTTGGCTTCATACTAACTTCATGTTCTGTTCATAGTGAACCTACTTTGTGTCAGATGTGGGGAAAGAGAGAGAAGTGAGAGTGTGGGCTATATTCTCATAGAACTCATATTCTAAAGGAGGAGACAGAAAACATAAGTAAGTGCATAAAGAAAGATCTGGTGATATAAGCTATAAAGACAACAAAACTGGGTGATGCCATTCAGCATAGAGAACAATTGGGTTGAAGGGAAAGGGCTCCTACTTTAGTATGGATCATTTCAATTTCCCTGGGATGCAGAAATGAGGTGATTTCTAGATGATAATGAGGAGGCTAATCTGGCTAAGATGGAGCCAAGCAGAAGGAAGATCATGAAGAAATCCTAGAGATGCGTTATGCTTAGGGCATCCCCTTGGTAGACAGGTGGCCACTGAGTGCAGAGAGCACAGGAGATCCCCAGTATGAGATGAAATCAGAGAGATGTGAAGGTCACAGCAAGATTATACAGAGCTTTTAGATCTGAAATTAAAAATGCGTTGAATCTTCTTACTGATGGATTCTATGTTCACATATGACATGATCTAACTTTTCTCCCTGAATGCATGTGCAGAATGGATTGCAAAGGGAGCCAAGCATGGAAGGTGAGGTCAATTCAGAGGCTAGGTGCTGAATATTGGAAACCTGTACTGAGTTCAGGGCAGTAGTGAAAACAGATGAGAGCCAGTAAGACTTGAGGACCAATTGGATGTAGAAGCTGAGGTGCCTCATGTCTTCAGAGATCTTTGTGTAATAACTATTATACAAATAGATGTTGATGTGTTCAACCTTCTATGTACATACTTTCTGTTATTCTCTACCTAACCCTAGAAAAAAAGGTAAAATTAATTGCTTTTGCAATTCATAAAACAAAGGAAAAATACGAACATTCTAATTACATGAAAATCTTGTCAAGTTATGGTTAGAAATTGTGTTTTGGTGTCTGGGCATCACCTCAGGGAAGACAAGGAGATAGGATTAGTAAAACAGTAGGGTATTTAAGTAAAGGAAACAAAGATCTTCCATTTTCAAGATATAAAGGAGTAGGGTAATAAAGTTGAAAAATAAAAGAATTATTTGTTCCTAATAACATTTATTCAAATCAATATCAAGAAAAAAATCGGGATCCCTGGGTGGCGCAGCGGTTTGGCGCCTGCCTTTGGCCCAGGGCGCGATCCTGGAGACCCGGGATCGAATCCCACATCAGGCTCCCGGTGCATGGAGCCTGCTTCTCCCTCTGCCTGTGTCTCTGCCCCTCTCTCTCTCTCTCTGTGACTATCATAAATAAATAAAAATTAAAAAAAAAGAAAAAGAAAAAAATCAACAACAAGGTGAACAGCAAGGGCTAACTAACAACAATAAGAGAGAGTATCACAGGAATTTCAATGATCTAGGATAAACACAAACACTGTAGAAACATTTTTCTATACAAACATAGTTATTTTCAGGATATTTCAAACAATGGCTTATATACAAGGAAGAAAGGGAAAGCTATGTAAGTGTGAAGTGGACTCAGGCTCCTGGAAGTGAGAAATATGGCAAAAAAAAGAATCAGAAATAAAATCTCCCTCACATATTCAATCCATTTCTTCACTTGGGAATTGAAGGGGAAAATACTTAGAAAGCTGGTGACTCTCTCTTGGGTCTTTGTGAGTAATACCTCATTAATATGACTACATTCTACTAGGTTGAACCTCTTATTAACTTTAAAAACCACTAGAAGATATTAATTAGTTGGAGAATTTTAATTAAAACTTCCATAGATCTAGGGCATCTGAATGGCTCAATAGGTTAAGCCTCTGACTCTTGACTGACCAGGTTATAATCTCAGGGTTGGGAGATTCAGCCCCTTGTACAGCTCTCCACAGAGCATGGAGCCTACTTAAGCTTCTCTCTCTCCCTGTCCTTCTGGCTCCCTCCATATGTGCACACATGCACTCATTTGGAAAAAAAAATGTTTTAATTAAAAATAAAAAAAAACTTCCAGGAGCACCTGGGTGGCTCAATGGTTGAGTATCTGCCTTTCACTGGAGTCATGATCCCAGGATCCTGGGATTGAGTCCCACATCAGGTTTCCTGTTGGGGAGCCTGCTTCTCCCTCTGCCTATGTCTCTGCGTCTCTTCCTGTGTGTCTCATGTGTAAATAAATAAAATCTTAAAAAAAAAAAAGCCTTTCATAGATTAGAGAAAGTCTTGACACTTTTTTGTCAAATGTTGGTTGTGGGATTATGATGATAAAGAAGAGAAGAGAGATGGATATAAAATAGTCAAGAAGCACACAGGAGCTACATTTTTTTTAAAAAAATGATGTTTTAATTAAGTGATTTATACATTTTTATTAATTCTCCTTATAACAGTATGAAATACTAAGGATACTGATTTTAGGGATGAATTTTTATACAACCACTCAGTATCTATAGGCTTTGTCTTTTTTTTATTTGAGTAAACACAATTTCTCTAAATAGTATAGTAGAGAAAATTACACCACCCTTCTATAACACACATACAGAGGACAGTTCTAGGCTGTATTTTTATAATTTAACATAGAATAAGCCATTTAATAGCTTTTAATTTAAGTTTGTGTTAGCTTATGATTTAAACACTAATTCCTTAGAGGAGATATTGGTGTTTTCTAATATGTGGCCTTCCATATCTATTTATAATTTCAAGGAAAATATTCTAGCAAGAAAATTAAATTGAAACAACCATTTATAAAAATCATGCAAAGGATTCAAGGTTCATGTTCCAAGAATAAACTATAAACAGTTTTGCCATTACAAAGTCTATTTTACTAAATCTCAACTCTTATTCTCCTTCTTTTACCAGCTGAATACAATGAAAGACATATTTAGCAATGTCTTAGCAATCGTATTCTCATGCTCTTAAGAAACCAAGTATAGCAATACATAATGTGCAAAAGTAATCGGTTAATAAAAATTTGGTAGAAAAAATATATTCTGGGAAAGTTGGAAAAAAAAAAAGATAAGTGATTCTCATGTTCATTTTAATGGAAAGGTACAAGGGGAATAAAATGCCCCTGGGTGGCCTGGATTAAAATCAAGAGAACAAATCATCTATATACAACAGACAAAAAGAAGTATGCATTCTAGGGCACCTGGTTGGCTCAGGTGGTTAAGCAGCTGCCTTTAGTTCAGGTCATGATCCCAGAGTTCTGGGATCAAGCCCCACATGGGGCTCACTGCTCAATAGGGAGGCTGCTTCTCCTTCTCCCTCTGCCCCTCTGCCTCTCTGCCTGCTTGTGTTCCCCCTCTGTCTCTCAAAAAAATAAAATATTAAAAAAAGAAGTGCGCATCCTAAAATAAACTTAAATCCCATTATAAAAAATCTTTATCTGTCCATTGTTATTTACTATACACTCTTTTTCATAAACTCTTTTTAATACACTTTATAAATTCTAAATTTGAGGTGAAAAAAATTATAGGAATAGTTAGTTAGCTATGACAAGAGAGCAGAGAATTTAGAAAGTTTTCATTTGAAGAGAGATATAGCAACAAAAAATGTTTTGATAATAAGTGATCATCCTGCAAACTGATTTCAGAGATAGTAGGCACTCATCAGTAGAGTTTTTTGCTACCATTAGAGCTATTATCGGTGATGGTAAATCTTACTGGGATTTCTGTAAAGGAACACAGTTGAGATTTGTTCCTAGCAAAATGCAGTATGCTCTTTGAGAGGTAGGGGTCCTTCCAAAGGGGATTATATCTTGCCAAAAAGCTCATTTGTCTGAGCTTTCCCTCCTCCCAGGCTCCCCAGAAACTTCCCCCTTCGTTTGGCACCATGTAGTATCATCACGTGACTTTTTGGACTGGCTGCCTGAGTTCATTGAACATAAAGCGTTGGCAGTGGCAATTATCCTGGCAGTGGCAGAAGCCAGGAAACATATACCAGTAAATGGATCTCATTTTAATCACTGTACATAGGGTTTCCTTGATTTATCCCATATCGTACTAAGTTCCAACGTGGCAGCAAGACTCTGCACTCGGTTGCCATGTTCAACAAAAGCACTCAGGTTGAACTTCGGTTATATTGCCAATAAACAGTTTTCTATGAATATCTTTTACTTTAATTTTTTTCTCTGTTATTTTTGTTTCTCTCTAAAGTTCAAAGATGAGGTTGGACAGGTTCAACTTTGTTTAGTTTTCAGAAACTATGAAATGATATAGCTATTTCAGTTTGAACCATAAGTTATCTTTTAACAGAATTTGAAAATAGAGGTTAAAAATCAGCATTCTGAAATGGATTAGTAGAATTTTTTGCTTCATTTCATGTATTCAAAGGTTTTTGTTCCTCCATTAATCTTTCTTTAAACATAGTACCTTATATTCTTTCCTTAACTGGGTTAATATAGTTTAAAGTGCTTAAAATTGGGCTGAGAACATAATATACATTCAAGAACTGTTAGCTTTTGCTATTATTTTAACTACCCACTGTTAGTTTACATGTTTAATATTTGTATCACCTGTAGACTCTGATCTATTTGTAGTCACTTGCCCTGTTGATTTGTATTCTCTGTGCCTGACAATATGTTGTAATCAATCATGTTTGTCATCCGACAGCAAATCATCATCATCATCATCATCATGGAAAACACTGCATTATTATTGCTATGAATATAATGCTTTAATAGTAACACTAAAAAGGAGGTTAAAAAAAAGGAATAGTCCCTAGCCAGTAAGATTCACACTTACTAAAATTTGACCATAAATAGAAGGAACAAAGATGAGAAATGACTTAGGAACTCTACAACTTTGCAGACTAATCAGAGAGACAAATATAAACAAATAAATGCAGTATTATGTTCTGGCTCCTAATTAAATGTCCATAACTAATTTTCAATTTATTCTGGAAGTAGCCACAACAAGTTTCACAGGCTCTGTTTACTTTTGAGAAGCAAAGAGGCCAGAAAATTAATCTTTATTAAAAATTTACTATATGCCTGATACCATAATCAACAATATATAGTATGCATCCTTCTACTATGTCGGATAGATGTCACTATTCCTTTTTAAATGTTTGAAAACTGTTGCTAGAATATTTTATCACGTTTCTTGGTGCTTGCGTTAATAAGTGCCTAAGCAAGGATTCAAACAAGGAAGGTCATATTAACATATTGCGATAGCTAGGCTACAGTCCACAGTAATTCTTTTTTTTTTTTTTTAAGATTTTTTTATTTGCTTATTTATTTATGATATACACAGAGAGAGAAAAAGAGAGGCAGAGACACAGGCAGAGGGAGAAGAAGGCTCCATGCAGGGAGCCCAACATGAGACTCGATTCCAGGACTCCAGGATCAGGCCCTGGGCTGAAGGCAGCACTAAACCACTGAGCCACCCGGGCTGCCCAGTCCACAGTAATTCAATAAAACATCAATCTATGTGTTGCTATGAAGGTATTTTGTAAATGTGATTAAAGACCATAGACAGTTAACTTTATGATTATTCTAAATAATATGGATGTGCTCTATTAGTTGAAAGTCTTAAAATCAGAGCTGAGGCTACTCTGAAAAAGAAATTCCACATGTGGACAATGCCTCCAGCCTATGCCTGAGAGTTATAGCTCCTCCTTCCTGATGGCCTGCCCTGTAAGTTTCACACTTGCTTATCCAGCCCCCATAACTACATAAGCCATTTTTAATTTTTATTTATTTTATTTTTAATAAGCCATTTTTAAAATAATAAATTTCTTAATATGCCTCTTTTCTTAGTTCTACTTTTTCAGTTGAACCTTCATTGACACAGATTTTGATATCTGGAAGTATGACAGTGCTGTAATAAATACCTAAAAATGTGAAAGTGGGCAATGAGAAGAAGCTATACTTCTGAGGAATAGATTTTTTTAAAGTGGATTGCTTTCAGCATACTATTAGTAGAAATATGTGTGTTAATAATTCTGTTAAGAATTCTGAAGGAAATGAGGACCATAAAAGACAAAACCTAAATTACCTTAGCAAATGCCTAAATTCTGATGAACAAACTGTTAGTAGATATATGGATATTAAAGGTGCTGTTGGTGAGAGTTTGGGAGGAAATGAGAAATATGATATTAGAAACTAAAGAAAGGGAACATCCTTGCTATGTAGTAGCAGAAACCTTAGCACAACTATGTCCTGAATTTTTAGCTGAGGAACTTAGTTGGGGAAATCTCTAAGCAAATTGTTGAAATTGTGGCATTGTTTCTTCTTGCTGCTTATGGTAAGATGCAAAAAGAAAGAAATTGAGAACCATTTAACACAGAAAAACTAGGACTTGATGATTTGGGAAAATATCAGCTCATCCCAAAATGCAAAAGACCCTGTGATTAAGAGAGTCCCCATGAGAAGAGCAGCTCTAATGAAAAAATCAAAAGCCTGGTTATACAACCGTTAGCTAATATCTCGGGAAGATTTTTAAAAGTCAGATTATTTGGTAACACAAATGCTCTTTGAAGAGAGCATATGAGGTGTGTGACTCATACATTTGCTCAGTCAATGAGGAAGAAGCCAAAAACAGAGATGAGATTATCTAGGAAAGATCTGTGGAGGAGATTCTTATCTACTGGAGTCAATCTCCAGGACATACACAGGAAACTCATAAAGTTCTTGAGAATGTTATGCCAGGAGAAATAATGCTGGTTTGACTGAAAGGAACAGAGAAAAGACAAAATAAAAGAAGGCTTTTGATCCCCAAAATTCTCCAGGAAGGAAACAGGCTGATAAAACTACTCAGCAGTAAACATATGGTGTTTATAAAAAAGGAAAGATGACTCACAGGTGAAGCCTCAAGGCAAGGGAGTAGAACCTCAAACTCGGATTATAGAGTTTGGGGTCCAGAGGATGGAACCACTATTCCCAGACCTTGAAACCTAATAGTGTTTGCCTGGCTAGTTTTGAAATTGGTTGGAATTAGTGATTCCTTTTTTTTTTTTTTTTTCTTATATGCTCTCCCGTTTTGAGAAGGAATGTCTATAACTGTTATCCTATGCCAATCCCACTATTACATTTTGGGAGTAGATTACCTGTTTTTCAGTTTCACAGAGCCACAAATGAAGAAGAATTTTATACCAGGATACACTATACCTATACTTAATTTAGATTATTTCAATGATATTAGTTTTGGGACTTTCAGGCTGATGAGATTTATATGAGATTTTGGACTTTGAATTGATGCTATAATGGTTGAGATATTGTGGACTTTGGAATAGGATGGATATATTTTGTATGTAGGATAGATTTGAATCTTTAGGTACAAAGGATAATCAGTGATAAGCAAAATGATAACTCTCCAAATATATCCACATCTTAATCTGTGGAAGGTATAAATGTGGTAATCTATGTAGCAAAGTGGACTTTGCAGATGTAATTAAATGAAAGACCTGGTGATGAATAGATCATCTGGATTATCTGGGTGGGCCCAATATAATTGCATGGGTCCTTAAAAGTAGAAGAGACAAGGAAAGAGAGTCAGAGGAAGATGTGACTATGGAAGAGGTTATAGTGATACCACGTGAGTGATGTGAGAGGATTCAACTCACCTTTGCTAGCTTTGATGATAGAGGAAGTGGTCTATAAACTAAAGAATGCAAGCAACCTCCAGACCTTGAAAAAGGCAAGAAAACAGCCTATCCAGAGAGTACAGAAAAGAATCCTGTTCTGCTTTAAAATCTTTGTTTTATCCTGGTTGAGACAGATTTTTGACCTACAGAACTGTAAGATAATAAAGTTGTGCTTTTAAATGTGGTGACAGTCTATACTGATTTATGGATCTTGGCTGATGGTTTGGTTTGACTGAATAACCAGTTACTTGGGAAGTAACACAATTCAAAGTTTGGTAACCTCTGGGAGAGAGGTATGTGTGTAGACTCTTTGATTGAGCAAAGACTATAAAGATATTTACCCCCCGTGTGAATGCTCACCAAAGGGTAACCTCAGCAAAGGCAGATTTCATAAACAATTGCTAAGGATGGCTCTGAAATGAATTTTGCCCCAGCCATTCTTCTCATTGTCCAAAGGGTTCATTAACAAAGTGGCCATGGTTGCAGGGATGGAGATGGATGCATGGGCTCAGCAATGTAAACTTCAGTCACCAATGGTGACCTGGCTGCAGTCACTATCAGGGGCTCAATCAGCCAGTATCAGAGACCAACCCTGAGCCCCTGTTATGGCACCATTCCCTAGGGTGATCAGCCAGCTGGTGATAGGTTGATTACATTGGGCCATGTCCTTCATGGAAGAGGCAGCACTTGTTCTTATTAAAATAGGCACTAAATATTTATTTACCTTCCATGAACACAATGCTTCTGACAAAAGTACCATTTACGGACTTACAGTATACTTTATCCATATCACTGCACATACCATTGCTTCCGATCAAGGACTCACTTCATGGCAAAAAAAAATTACATCAATAGGCATGTCCTCATGGAATTCACTGGTCTTACCATGCTCCTCATCATCCTGAAGCAGCTGGCCCACCAGAAAAATGAAATGGCTTTTTGAAGACTAACTTACAGTACGAGCTACATGGTAATATCTTGTGGCCTTAGAAAAGCTCCAGGATTATACATGCTCTTAATTAGCATCCAAAATATGATGCTCTTTCTCCCATAAGCAGGATTCACAGGTTCAGGATCAGAGATGGGAGGGCACCACTTACTATTACCCATAGTTATCCATTGGTAAAAATGTTTGCTTCCTGTCCCCATGACTGTATGCCTTACTGGTCTTAATTCCCAGTGGAAAAGTACCTCTGACAGAAAACATAACAAGGATTCTATTGAACTAAAAATTGAGACTGACAGAGAGCCAATTTGATCTTCTCACACCTCTGAATTGACAGGCTGACTAGTGTGTAGGGTAAACTTGTTTGCTACCACATAGAGCAGTTAAAGAATTATGTGTATGGGATACATGAGATCCCTTATGGTATCTTTTAATATCACCATATCCTGTGATTAAAGTTAATAAAAAACTGTGACAACTAAATTCAGGAAGGACTGCCTATGGCTCAAACCCTTCAGGAATGAAGGTTTTACATAACATCACCAAGTGAAAACTGTGACCACCTCTGGGCAAAAGAAATATGAAACAGATAATAAAGGAAAGTAATTATAAATACTGCCTGTGACCAATTGATAACTATAGAAACAAACATTATAATCATTGTGAATATTTTTTCCTTATTTTGCTATGATATTTGTATATACATTAATAAAACTTATAAATTTTTCCCTCTATTATACTCCTATCACCTGACATAAAATGTATTAACAATAGTTAACTTTATCTCACAGTATTTAAACTTCAGGATATCAAGGGAAGAGAGAGAACATCACCCAAGGACTTTTCATCCTCTTCTAAGGAAAGGATTAGCTTGGTTTGGGTTGAACCCAAGACATCTGTATTATGTTCAGTAGAAATATGACTTTATTGTTGCTTTCATTTGGAGGTTAAATAAAATTTAAGATATGTTCCAAAGCAATAGATGCTTTGGCAAGGGGTGGACTGTGATGGTCTTTTTCATGTGTCCACTTGGCTAGTCTACTGCCCCTAGTTATTCAGCAAAATACTAATAATCTATGTATTGCAGTGAAGGTATGTTGTAAATATGTGTAAAGTCCATAATCAGTCAAAAGTGGACATTCTGGAAAGATTAAAGAAAGCTACAAAGCTGAATATTTTCTGTAAGTGGAGAAATTATATGGGATTTTTGAAATTCAATTTAAAGGCAGTGCTAAAAGGCAAACTGAGGTGCTTAAAGTTACTTCATTCAACCCTGAGTTAGTACTTCATGAGTAAATGCAATTTTCATTTGAATAAGGGATATAGTGAATGACTGATGTATGTCAGAGGGTATAATGATTGGCATGACAAAAATTTGGTTGAGGTCAGAGAAAGATTGAAATGGATAAATCAGAAGGACTTGTTTGGGATGTGAAGATAGTAGATGCATAGAATTAAAAGCAAGATTTTGCTTGGAATTGATTTTAATATAGAGCATGGAGAAAAAATACTGAAGAACAGAGTCCTGAGGAATAAATAATAGAAAGCTGGTTAAAACCCATGTATAAGGGCATGTGGTTAAGTGTCCTACTCTTGATTTCCACTCAGGTCATGATTTCAGGGTCCTGCAATAGAGCTCCAGTACCACCTGCTGGTGCCTAGTTAAGTCTCTCCCTCTCCCTTTATTCTGCCACCCCCACCCCCTGTTCACACTCAGTCTCTCTCTCTCTCAAAAAAATCCAAACAAAAAAAAAATACCCAAACACCTGTGAATAGAATAGTAGTACCAGCAATGTGGAAATTAAAGAAAATGGTATTAATAGGGTATCTGTAACATAAACAGCACCTCTACAAAGAGCTGTGAACTGTAGTCACCCATAAAGAACCCATATCTTAGCATTTTATTGCTGCCAACAAGCAATAAATACAACAAAAAAACAACAATAAAAACTAGTCTTATCTTGTTATTTTAAAAATAAGGAAAGAGTCCAGTGTGAGAGCCATTGTTAGTGTCCCGGAACTAATAGAATCTGTATTTTTAATTTTCTGTTTATTTCGGTGCCAAGGTAATTCCCCACATTCCTAGTTTGAGAGGTAGCATGGTATGTAATTGTTAACAACACCAGCTCTCAGACCTGACGACCTGGCTTCAAATCCTAAATATTATACTAATAAGTTCCGTGACATTAGTCAAATAGTCCCTTGGGCTTCCCCATCTCTAAAATAAGAGTGTCAAGAATGTTGTCAATCTTACAGGAATGTTGTAGAGTATAAGTTTCATTTAAAGTATTTAGACTAATGCCAGACACATGGTAAGAGCTGAGTAGATGTTAGTTGTTATTATTATTATTATTATTATTATTATTATTATTACTATTATATAAACCATACTATAAAATTACCATGAGTAAATTTTGGATTTTTAAGTCACAGTAGAGCATCTGGTGATGAATATAAAGGACTATCCTAACCTCTGCAGAGCTAATATGAAGATGGATAAACAGGAGGAGGAAGAAAAGATCACTACAAAGTCTTTCATTATACTGAATTATAAAGGTTGTGGGAGAGCACCCAGTTAGAAAGTCAAATACAACAGGTGGGGGTTTTTTAGAAAAACTAATAATGAGCTGAGACATGAAAAAGCTACCAAACAAAAGGATTTGGTCAGCAGAAGTAGAAGCTGAAGTCACTTGACGTTGCATCTCAATGACAGTTGAGTTGAGGAAAAACACAAATTACGTCCTAGGAGTTCTTTCTATGATGGGCATGGTTATGAGGGAATCCCAAGCAGAAACTCAGGTTAAGTGGTCAGAAAGGGAGAGAAGCAAAACACCTCTATCTCTTTGGGTAGCTGGAGGAAAACTTAATAAGCCTGTGAGCTGCTGGTGGATTGAAAGAATCACAGCAGGAGAACAGTTTCGGCCTCAGGATGTAGAAAGAAGCAGGGACTGGGAGCCATAGCATGATATTCAACTACTCAAATGAAGAGTCATTAGGCTTAAATAGACCAATAAGGGCCAATGGAACTAAGATGAAACCTCTCAGTGGCATCACTGACTCTTTGAGAACAACTTAAAGCTAAATGTACTTAAAATGCTAAGCTCTGTGACGGAATCTTTCTCTGGATACAATTCCGTGAAAGTGGCTTTTTGAAATGGGTGGAGCAATTGGCTAACTCTAACTCAACAAGACTCCATATGTTTTTGGTGTAGGAGTTGCATCAGTGAATCGCAAAATGTGGTTAAGGAATTAACCGTTTATAGTGCTGGGGTACTAAGAATTTTTGTATCTGGCTACATAACATATTTCCTTTCCACAGGAGGTAGTTATGACAAATTAGAAGTCTGAAAATTTTCTGATGGTGTAAAGGCCCAGCTGTCACTGGGGAGATAGTGATCAGATTTCATAGCTGCGTGGTCCCGTGGCGCCACGGAGAGCTCCATATGGTCACCCAAATGTTCCAGCTAAATCCACTGAAAATTTCCAGTCTGACTTTTACTTGTAAAGAATAAAACTCTTCTCGTATGAATTTATCATTATGTGCCTACCAAGAGAAAAAGTCTTGTTAGCTGGTTACGTTTTAAAAAATGGGAAAAAATAATCCTTTTAAGAACAACTTTGTACAGCTGTTATGCTGTCCTCATGACAAACGGATAATGATGCACTCCAGGGAACTCCACAGAATTTATATCAATTGTAATATAACCTAAGAAAGGTGGACTTTTTAATGGATGTATAGTGAATAATTAAACTCTGTGGAAATACCTACTTCTGGATAAAAAACAATTTTATAAAGCACTGTTCTCTCATTCCCCCAAGAAAATCACCTCTGCTAAATTGTTAATGTAATTACTAAGTGCTGGGACACTTGTATGCATGTCAAAGATGTCAGCTTAAGTCTTACCCAATAACAAATGACAAATGCATAATTTATGGAGTCTTAAATGGCTATGTCCTTGGATATATTCCATATAAGTAATTTGCTTAGAAATACATCTGGCTCACGAAGGTAACAGTTTTAAAGAAGGTCAGCTCTATATTTTAAAGTTAAAGAAGAATACGGTAGTCTTATTTGTTACATTTCTATACTGAATCAAGACAGGTTTTAAGTCACGTAATTCTATTTTGTGTGTGATGGTATAAATAATATAACAAAAATCTTTCATTAACATTTCTAAATATTGAAAATATAATCAATGAGTCAAATATTACTTCATATGTAATCCGTTTCATTTTTTACCAAAAACATCCAATACACCAAATTTTTATGGTAGGCATCAGATCCTGCTAGGTTGAATATTTGTTGCTAAAAAATGTAAGTGCAAGTATTTGACATAGATTATTAAAAATACAAAACTGAAATATTAATAAGGGTACTTCAAATATTTAATGTTTCAATTAAAAATATTTTGCTACTAATTCCTAATCAAATATAGCCTGCATAGCTATTAGCCTTTCTTGTGGTGGTGCTAAGTTCATCCAAACATATGAAAATATTATATTTCATTAATGATTTTTTGCTATATGCTTCTCTGATAGAAGCAAAATTTGATATTTGAAATACAATTCAAATTTTATTCTATTTCTGTACAAAAAAAAAAAAGGCATTGTGGAGAAAACAGATTTTCAAAACCATGTCATAAACAGCCAGGCACCTTTAACTTTACATTTCACCTTGCAGCACACACAAAATGTTTAATTATTTGAGGATTAATGGAGGTAGTTTATAATTAAGCTGAAGTATGAACTGATGTCATCATCTCAGTATGATGATATACATTTTTATGCCAAAGCACCTGTTGTTTTGGAAGGAAGCAGCTGATATCATTATCTGCGCAGCCAGATAGCCCTGTTTCCTGCTGCTTAAAAAATTATCCTAAGGGTTACCTAAGTTGGAGTAATTCAGCATTTACGTTTTCATACCCAGAAGAGGACAGAATGGGGAAAATGACTCCTCCTGCAATCAAAGAGAAAGTGAAAGGCACACTGGGAAAGAGGAAGAAGAGGAAGGAAGGAAAGAGAGCTTCAGCTAATGTGGCCAAAGGAGACCACCACTCACCCCTGAGATTGCCTTCTTAATCGTTCTAAGAGCATATGGAGTTTGCAAAAAAACTGAACAATGAAAGCGCCTAATTAACTTTATTAATGTAAATGGAATATTGCATTGGTGGGGGAAGTAGAGAGGAAAAGAGAGACAGCTTTAGCATAAGATATAATATTACCATGTTTCTAAATACTAATATAAATATCTCATAAATATCCCTACTTCCAAATTTGATATGTACAGAATCAATTGACCATTGAAAAGATTCAAGTGACCCAAATTCTCATTTTCTCTTGTCTTTTAGATGTCTTGTGCCTGAATGACTTTTTGGTATACTGACTGGCTGGTTGGTCTTTCATTAATGGCTTCACTGACCGGGGATGAAGGTGAAGACCTATGCAATAGAAAAACAGCTACTGTGTAAACATATCAGTCAATGTACTCAATTTGCCTTGTCAATCCAGTGGTGTTGAAATTAGGAAGAAATCACCCAGTTCCCCAGCATGACATAATTCTGCAGTATTCCACACTGACAAAATGATATTTTTTTAATATAATCTTGACCGTGTTTATCACTCCCATACTCTTCTATAAAAAGCCACTGCCTGCTTGGCATTCCCTTTTATCAAACATAAGTTCTTGCCTACTTAGTTCTTTCTCATTGGTACTCATGGCTTTAAACAAGACTGCCCCTCTGCCACATTTCCTACTGTTTTATCTTTCTTGTTTTTTTCCTCTCCACAAACTATCTACCATAGTATCTCCAGGCACTAGTTATTATTTCTCCAAATATCATTGCTATTGTTTACTTAGTTATATTTCATTCCCATAAAAATTTCATGAGGTAGGTATCATTATTATTATCTTTTTTTAAGATTTATTTCTTTATTCATGAGAGACAGAGAGAGAGAGAGAGAGAGAGAGAGAGAGAGGCAGAAACACAGGCAGAGGGAGAAGCAGGCTCCATGCAGGGAGCCTGATGCGGGAATTGATCCTGGGACTCCAGAACCACGCCCTGGGCTGAAGGCAGGTGCCAAACCCCGGAGCTACCCAGGAATCCCATTATTATCTTAAGATTAGAGATGAGGAAGCTGAACTTTATAAAGTAGCTTGGCCATGGTTGTATAGTTAGTAAATGATGGAAGGGAACTCAGCCTTAGTCTACCATATTCAAAGTGCATGGTCTTATTTCCTATGTTATTTTCTTTCCAGTTTAACTTTTCCCTCATGTACTCTTTCCATTCATTTCCTTCTTGTTTGTAGCAGAAACCCAATTTTTTTTTTGATAACTTGGAACAGTAACCCCTACTGATACCATAACCTCTTTCAGTCATGCCTTTGAAAAGAATCAAGTGGTAGTTTTAACTTCCAGTTTAGTGGGCCTATTACTATGTCCTGCGGTGGATATTTGGACAAGGTTGCAGGAACTGGAAGAAACATGTCTGTGTGATGAGTTATGTATAATAGTGAGCAAGACCCTTCTAACTTCTACTTTTTGGATTCAGGACCTATGAATGCCGGCTATGAGAGAACTAGCATCACATAACTGTGGCTGATTCAAAGCATATACTACATGCTGTAGGAGGACATCTCAACCTCACCTCATCTTCTGTCAAATATCATAACTGTCTTCAGTAGGCTATCCACCTTTCTTGTAGGCCTGCTGCTTCTGAGTGATGAGGTTTGTGATTAGATCAGAGAAGTCCCAGGGTGTGAGCTCACTGGTGCATTTCTCTTATAGCAAAATATGTTCCCTGGTAAGAAACATTGTTATATAAGATAATATCATGATGCATGGGGAATTCTCTAAGTCCATAGGTAGCAGTACTGATGGAAGCGTCCTGGGTATGGAAGGCAAATTCATATCAAGAGTCAGTGTTTAATTCAGCAATCCCACTTCTAAGTATTCATCCAAAATAATTGAAATCAGGATCTCAAAGAGCTATCTGCACTTCCATGTTAATTCCAGCATCATTCCCAATAGCCAAAATGTGTAAACAACCTACGTCTCCATTGACAGATGAATGGATAAATAAAATGTGGTTTGTACCTATGATGGAATATTATGCAGCCTTAAAAAAGAAGGAAATGCTGTCATATGTTATTACATCAATGGATCTCAAGGACATTATGCGGGGGGAGGATAGTTGTTTACAGCAGTGAAGAAAAATTACTTTCACAATGGAAGAGATCCAATGTCATCCACCTGCCACTCATAAACCAACCAATACCTCTAGAGAATGTTGCTAAACTAAACACGCATTATTGGCATCTGTGTTTCAGAAATTGGACATTTGCCAGAGAAAAGAAGGACATCAACAATGATGAGGAAAAGCCCATGTTGTTGAGGTCATACATAGCCTACATCCCTGTTGATATGGCTATATTTTTATCAGTAAAAAACAAATTCAAGATGGATGCAAAAATAGACCACCAGCCCTAAAGTAGGACATCTTTCCTACATTATTAGTGAGCTCGATCTATGCAGTAGATGCCCTTAGGTGAACACACATGGAACTTACGTGCCAGTTTGGCAATCTGTATAACTCCTCTCGACCTGCTTGCCATCAATCTTCCAATCTTGTCCTTTTCAAGTCCCTGATCAATAAGGACAGATATTAATCACTGTCATTAAGGAGAGTAGAACTTCTCTCAAGCCATCTCTCTCATTTCTCAAAAAGTAATGAACAACCAAATAGGTGGTCTAAAGTCTTAAATATTTGGTCTAAAGTCTTAAATATGAGAAGGTTGATCTTCACCACCATCTTCTGGGATCATCCCTGACTGGACCCTCAATGTGGCAGCAGTTCATGTGCAGGCTATTCCAGTATGTTCTACAAATGCTACATAAACGGAGACTAACCATCTCTTTCTCCAACAACAACTGGTCATAGAAAGCCCTCATGAGACCATAGCGTTTGGTGAATAGAGGAGCATCAGTGCAGTAGAAGTAGGTGTCTTACAAGTATGAGTCACCTTTTCATGCTATTTACTTGTGCTGTCAGGATCTTCTCAAGCCAACTTTATATGCCAATTCCATTTTATGATGTACTGCTGCTACACATGTCCAACTTTAGTATAAGAAATGTTTCAAGTTTGTATATTCAAGTTAAGTTAGAATTCTACAATGTTTGCCATTAGACTTTAGTCCTAATCCTCTATCATGTCTTCTCTGCTACTACAGAAGATCAGATAAAATGTTAAGGTTTCCATAACATCTCTTTGGTTCTCTAACTATGACAGGAACAAAGAACTCAAAGCTCTCAGTGTGTAATTTTCTTTCTGTACGTTCGTCAAAGCTGTCAAAAGCAGCCATTCTGAGGACAGTGCTTGAAATCATTATTACTGCCATAATGATACGACAGTAGTAGTTGCTACTTGTTTTCCCAGGGCCTTGCCTTTGACTGGCACTTAATTCCAGGAAACCATGGGCTCACTTAAGCAATTTAAGGCACTGCATGCCAGGTATTAGTAGTATCCTATTTTACCACCTGCAAGGAGGTCACTGTTACATTCACACTCAAACAGAAAAGGAACCCAATCCTGTAAACCGACCTTGAAAGCCTGACACTTGGAATAACTACTAATAACAAAAAGTTTGTCAGTCAGGGTATAATCGGGAAAATAAAACCATTCAGAGTCATAAACAGAATTCAATGCTGCAAAATGGTTACAAAGGTGACAGAAAAGGCTGAGGATCAAATTAGGGAGTGATGGAGCAATCAAAAGATAAGCAAGAGCAAGAACTGCTACCTGCCCTTGGCTGAAGTGTCAGAGAGATCAGAAAGTATTACTGGAATCCAGGGGCCCAGGAAAATTAGAAGAATCTGAATTAGAAAGACCTGGAACCAAATAAGGAACATGACAATTGTCTCTGTGACATCTGATGCAAAATCAGAGGGAAATAGAACTGTAATATCTGCTTTCCACATCTCTTAAAATCCTGGACAGAGCCTCCCTAAAGCCAAACCCCAATGGGAAAGACCTAGTCCATGAGATGCAGGGAATGAAACCAGCAGAGATCAGCCTATTTGTGATTCAGCAGAGCAGGATAAGGGCAAGGAATGTATCTGACAGTAAACAGGCACCAGGCCAAAGCAAATCACTTCTCTAGAAACAATTAAATTCTGAGATCAACATATAAGGTTAAAACCCGGTATAGTAAATATTTATCTTAAAAAATTCCTTAAGTTGAAAAAAAAAATCCTTAAGTTGCCCAAAAAGCACAACAAAGGGCCTTTAGCTAACTAGGCATCTCAGCTTGGAGAGACACTTGTATCATAAGGGTTCATAGGAAAATAGAGACCAAAACGACAACAAAAAATCGGGTTTCTGTGTTCTCTTGTTCTCGGTCTCTGTGTTCTCGGACTACAGTTCTCCACATTGGGGCATATGCACATTAAATGGAATAATGAAGACAATAGTTGAAGTAGAAAAAGTTAAATCTGCATATGCTATGACTTCACTGTTCTTTACACAATTGTATTAGTAATACTTAGAGTCAATAATAAAAGCCCTAAAGTAAAAACTGTTCAGCCCATCCAATGTGCACTAAATGCATGAGGCCAAAGATGTGGATCTAGTTGTTCAATCAGGAGGACTCCAGCAGAACAGGCCAGGGATGTTGGTTTTACCAGTAAGAAAGTTGTAATTGTCAGGGTAGAGGGAGCAGGGAAGGGATGGGGTTGGTTCTGGCTTTAGAGTTTATCTCTCTGGTTAATCTCTTGAGAGAGAGAGGGAAGAAATTAGATCTGAAAGAGCAGTTTCTTCTAATTCTATAAAACACTAGGACCACAAAGTTCTTAGGCTTGAATCCTATCTTAAAAATATAACACAAATGGGGATCCCTGGGTGGCGCAGCGGTTTAGCGCCTGCCTTTGGCCCAGGGGCCATCCTGGAGACCCGGGATCGAATCCCACATTGGGCTCCCGGTGCATGGAGCCTGCTTCTCCCTCTGCCAGTGTCTCTGCCTCTCTCTCTCTCTCTCTCTCTCTCTCTCTCTCTCTCTCTGTGTGTGTGACTATCATAAATAAATAAAAATTAAAAAAAAATATAACACAAATGGGAGAGAGCTATTAGAATGGGTCAATGAGTGCCCTCAAACTTGGACACCATGAGCATAGGAGCACCAAGAGAGCCAAGAAAAGCATTAGTGGAACATAAGAATGGTCACCAACACCAGCAAGACAACAGCCTTTCATAGCCAGAGATTTTGGTGCCTAGGAAAGCAGCAACTTAAAGCAGAAGCAGTAAGAATTCCCAGAAAGATATGGAAATGTTAAGTATATTGCAGAGTGTTAGAGTGCAGTTTTTTAAAGGTGAGGTCAACAGCCAATAAAATTTACACTTTTACTAGTTTTCTTCATCTTTATTCATAGGTTTACAAGGCCTAGAGAAATGTGGGTTACATGTAGATAGATTGAGTAGGTCCAGATGATGATGATGTTCGTATTGGGCAAAATTTGGGTAAGAAAATCCTTAGAAAAATTCTTCCTTAGTGAATCTATTTCCATCTGAGTATCCTATAAATTATACAACATTTTCCAAAATTCTATTCTTTTACCCCTTATCTGTTATTCTTTTGCCATGACTCACAATAATGTACACATTAGGATAACATGGAGAGCTTCTTTATAGTACTAATGACTCATTAATGCTACAACGCTCTGACCTGTCTCCCTGATGTGACACAAGGAGAGTCAGACTCCTCAGAATGTAAGACATTTTGCAAGACAAGTATCCTGGATTCTACAGAGGATTCGGTGTAATGAAGAACAGAAAGGGAGAGAGAATCTTCTAGAGTGGGACAAACTAAAGCCCTAAAGGAATTCCATTTTTAAATAAACTTAAGAGGATCCTATGTAGGAAAAAAAATATATATTTTAAATATATTATCCAATATAGTACATCTTTGAAAAGAATAAAGATGCTATTAAAATTGCACCAGGACAACAGGCAAAAAGAGGGATTTCCCTAGACAAACAATGATTCACTATCTCATAATTATAAAGGACATTTCTCAGAGAATTTTCAGGGATATATGAGGGTGGTCTACACATTGAAAGATGTTATTGACAAGTTAATTTTTCTTAGGGGTGATGGTGTCATGGTTATAAAAGAGAATGTCGGGATCCCTGGGTGGCGCAGCGGTTTGGCGCCTGCCTTTGGCCCAGGGCGCGATCCTGGAGACCCGGGATCGAATCCCACATCAGGCTCCCGGTGCATGGAGCCTGCTTCTCCCTCCGCCTGTGTCTCTGCCTCTCTCTCTCTCTGTGACTATCATAAATAAAAAAAAAAAAAAAGAGAATGTCATTATTCTTGGAAGATATGTGTATACTGAAGTATTTAGAGATAAAGTGTCATGATGCATTCAGCACTCTTGGATGATTTGGAAAAAGGGAAGTGTGTATGTGTGTCAGGGGGTGTGTAGGAAAAAAGAGAGATGGAGCTAGTATAATAATATGTGCATAACAAATTAAAGTAAAAGATTATATTTTTCCATCATGCATTCTTCTAAATTTTCCATAGATTAGAATTCTTATCCCCCCCATCCAAACAAGTCAACTAGTGAAAAAAAAAAGATAATAAACATTACAATATATGCTTAGGAAAAACAAACAACAGAAAACATTGATTCCTAACTCCCTTTTGCACTCCCAAGTAATTCAGATTTAATTGGTGTGGGATGAGATCAGTGTCAATATATGTTAAAGGCTCTCAAGCAGGTTTGAAAACCATTAGCTCTGACAATTAATTATGGGCCAATAACTTTTAGGCCATACTCACTGCTCTCCTGTTTTGTACTACTGTTCTGTAGTTCTAACTGATGGATGTCTTCATCCCTAGACCTGTCTGGTCCTTATAATGCTTCCCACAAGACATAGTTATCATCTTTCTCTACCATCCTCATTTCTTCCAGTTTCTATTAATTGTTTTTCTACTTTTGCTCATGATACCTACATTCTCCAAAGAATCAAAGCTAAAATGCAGTAAATTATTTTTTCCCCTGTCCTTCCATAATATCAGAATCAGTGTTGCCAGCTTGCAAGCTACTCCTCCCCACTGCCATCCTCATGACCATCACGAAAGACCTTACTGTCTCTCTCACTGTATCATTAGAAGAGTCTCATTATTGGTCTCTTATTTCTATTACACACTCTCTTTTCTAATCAATCCTAACCACTGCAACCAAAACATCCAAAACCAATCGTAAAAAACTTGTAATTATCCTTATTAAAATGGAATATTATTAAGATACAAAATGCAATGAAAATTTTGTTTTCTGACTTTTAAAATTCTCCATTGTTTTATCACAACTTGAAACTCTAGCCTTGAGGCACCTGGGTGGCTCAGTCAGTTAAGCGTCCAACTCTTGATTTCCACTCAGGTCATGATCTCAGGGTCTAAAGATCAAGCCCTCCATGGGGCTCTGCACTGGGCATAGAGACTGCTTAAGATTCTCTCTCTCTCTCTCTCTCTCTCTTTCTCTCTCTCTCTCTCTTTCTCTCTCTCTCTCTCTCTCTCTCTCCCTCCCTCCCTCCCTCCCTCTCCCTCTCCCTCTTCTTCTCCCTCCCCTTCTCCCCTCTGCCCCACTCCCAAATAAATGAAAAAATCAAAACAAATGATTCCAAGCTTATTCCGCATAACACCATATGCTTACCTTGTATTTGAGTGAAAATTCAATTACACATTAATGCCTTATCTACAACTTATTCTTCAAAGACAAAGACAGCCTTCCTGTAAAAAGCTCCTATTATTCCCTATTTTGATGAATCCCCAGAGGATTTCATTTATATCAAACCCACTTTCTCATCTCTAATATTTGGAAACGGAGGTCTTTTTTTTTTTAAGTGGGCTCCACACCCACCACAGAGCCCAATGAGAGCTTGAACTCACTATTGTGAGATCAATGGATACCTGAGCAAGATCAAGAGACAGACACTAAACCAAATGAGCCACCAAGGTGCCGCAAATTGAGGTCTTCTGTAAGGGGAACCCTTAGGTAGATTCTTTACCCTTTCTTGTATTTCTATTCCTACTCACATACTCATTTCTTCTCAGGGAAGTGGTACATTACTTTACTCACTTACAGCTCCCAAGTTGATTTTTCTTTTCCAGACTTCCTTATCTTTCTAATGCCAGCAAGGTATTAACTTGGAGAAAACAACCAAAATGAATCTTTAGTTGTGTATGTTCTCAGCTATTCCACATGTACTTCAGGTGGTCTGGTAGTTTTTTTTTTAAGATTTTATTTATTTATTCATGAGAATACACAGAGAGGAGAGAGAGAGAGAGAGAGAGAGAGAGAGAGAGAGAGAGGCAGAGACACAGGCAGAGGGAGAAGCAGGCTCCATGCAGCGAGCCCGACCTGGGACTCAATTCTGGGTCTCCAGGATCACGCCCTGGGCTGTAGGCGGTGCTAAACTGCTGAGCCACCAGGGCTGCCCATGGTCTGGTAGTTTTGTAAAACTTTTACCTCTCTTAAAATCATTTTCTACTTTTCATTATAATTATGCAAAATCCCCTTCAATTATACTGCAATCTTAGGGATAAGAAATGTCTTACCCATTTCTATAACTTTTGCAATACTTAGAAGTTGTTCAATAAATGTATGCTGGTCTGAGCTGAGCAAATGCTTTTAGTGTTCTATACAAATCATTTTACTGTTCTCTAAAAAAGTTACAGAATGATTATGGTTATTTCTATTATTCTTTTTCACAATAAAGTAAAATATTTTCATTTTAAATTATATTTGGTGGGTTACAGCTGAATTCTGTACCAATAAATTAAACTCTGGATCATGGGAAGAATAGAATGGTAGAAAATGTTGGGTAGGTGAATAAAAGGTTTGTGGAAATTGACTAGTAAATGAGAAATAATGCTCTTTTTCCATCAGATTAAACTAGCTTGAAACTGATATTTATTAAAATTTAAATTGATGAATGCTTAAAAACAGTACACAGAAACCTGTAATTCCATCTTGTAATTCTAATGACAATAAAGAACTAAACAAAATGTTCTCTGTCATTTTTTATATCACTATAACCTTTGGATCAAATTACAGTCTTATACCAAAGTGCATTGAAAAAGAATATCCCTGCCCATATTAAATGCACTATATGGAAAAACATTACTTGTAAGGAATATCTGTATAACATAATTATGTAAACACCTGCTAAGTACAAATGTGCTATTGTGTTTCAATCCCAAATGCTGTGATTGTTTAAAATATAAAGGAAAAGGAGAAAGAGAAAGGCTCTACTGTTTTATCTCAAAAGAGAAAAAAAGTATGTAATTCTCTATAACATTTTGAGGTCATGAAATATGCTATGTTGTTTCTTTTGGCAGCACAATTATTCTTAACATTTGACACTTCTACTCAAAATAAGAATTATTTTTCTTCTTTATCTTCTGGCCATATTTATTATTTTATTGAATAAGATGTCAAAAAAGTAAAAAATTATAAGGAACCCAAAATGCAAGGAATAAAGGTACAAAATAGGAAAAAAATAAGACGTCATCTGAAAATAAAAGAAGAGATAGACCAAAGAGAAAATCGATGAGTAAAAATATCCTTACCTCCATCACATCTCATGATGTAAAAGATAGTTTTAAAAACAAACACAAATCTCTATTGTGGAAGTGAACAAAAGTAATTGTTTTATATAAACAAATTTGTCAGAAGAACTAGGATAGAATAAAAGAAATTTCAATAGAAATTGGGCAGGAAATATTAAAATTCTTCCAAATATATTACTATTTTTGTTATGTAAATAAAATATCAGAATATTTTTTTATTAAATTTGTACTTCACCATACATCAATTTGTATATATTTACTACTTAATCAGTTTTCTTTTTTTTTTTTTTTAAGATTTTAATTATTTATTCATGAGAGACCCAGAGAGAGAGAGGCAGAGACACAGGCAGAGGGAGAAGCAGGCTCCATGCAGGGAGCCCGTTGTGGGACTGGCTCCTGGGTCTTCAGGATCATGCCCTGGGCCAGAGGCGGCGCTAAACTGCTGAGCCACCTGGGTTGCCCTTAATCAGTTTTCTATGGAAGATTTTCCCTGATGAAGTTTATACATATGTATTTTAAAATAAATTCTTGAATCACGTAGTATTTCTTTCATAAGTAGAGAGTACTTTTTCAATAGTTGCAGGTTAATGTTTTTTATACTTTGTGCAAATAATGACACAATTTCTCTTATTTTTCTTTAATTACTTAGATAAGTTTTATTTCATTTTTTAAATGGCATTTTTTCATTGCTTCTTTCAAATCACTATTCCTTTATGTTATAAAGTTTTGATGTTGTGGAGGATTCCTTAAAATAATATTTTCCTAAATAATTTCCATCATCTTTTCTTCCATTGTTCCCCTCAACTGTAATTAGGCCCTATTTATACACATACATCTACAATGTATCAAATAAAATTTCTCTTTCAATCTCTCCTAAAGACTCTAATCTTATTTTATTCAGCATCCCACCATCAGTCCCAGGATACATCTCTGACTCCAGGCTCATCAAGTTTCTTAAAGCATCCATTTTAAAGTCGAGCTATCTACAAAGTAAGTTAATAAATACTGACAGGGGTAGCATATGTATTTACAGACACACACTCCAACGTCAGTCATATCATTCATTCACATCCTTACATCCTACCGGTCAACAGTCAGGTTAGCTCTACTGTGAAAATGTATACAGACTCCAACCATTTCTTACCATCTTTACCATGACCTCCCAGTACATAATTTATCACTTGAATTATTATCAGGGTCTCCTAACTGGCTTTCTCTCTTCCACTTTTGCCACCCACCCCCCCACACCCATACCTGCTGCCCTACTCCTGTATCCTATTGCCAATCTACTGTCAAAATTCTCTCCATTCCTACCATTTCACTCAGGACGAAAGTCAAAGCCTTAGCAATTGCCTAAACACTGTGCATGATATGACCTCATTCATTCCTTACCAATCTTCTCCTCACTTTTATTTCAGGTACACTGGATTTCCTGCTTTTCCTATAGCATACTAGATTTATTTCCCACTCAACATTTCTGGATCTAAAGGAGTAACTAAAGTGTTTTCTTCTCATCAGGCTCAACAGGAGTGTCACTACAGTCACCTGCGTCTTACATTTGTTCAAATTTGTATTGAGTTCCTACTTTGCTAACTACTCTGTTAAGCTTATGAAATATAAACATGCAAAAAAATAAAAAATAAAGACACCCACTTTCCCAAAGGAGCAGTCTAATGGAGGCAATAAATGCTGTAATGGAGATAAGCACAGGAACCATCAATCCAGAAGATGGACCAGTACATATTATAGATACTCAAGCTTCTCAAAAAAGTTCAGCCTTGAAGGAGTAGCTAGGGTATGAAAACTAAGAAGAAATTCAGAGGGAATTTCGGGCAGAAGGCTTAGGCACAGAATTACTAAAGGATGCAATTTAATTGGGGGAACTGCAAGCTAAGTTCCTCTTCAATTTATAGTAGGGCTCTGACAAATGATAAAGCTGGAAAAAAAAGGCAAGGAATGAAAACAAGGGGGCTGTATGTGTTTATTCTTGCATCAATTCAATAATTTTTCTGTGACATACCCTGTACGACGTTCTGAAGAAACCATGTAGTGGCCGAAGATACATGGATTTTACACTCATATTGTTTAACATATGGTGGGAAGTAGCATGTGATTTGAAGGGGAAAGTCCTAAGTGTTATGAGAGTGAGCAGAAGCTGTCATAAGTCAGACTCGGAAAATCAATGACACTTTTCCAAAAAATTAACAACAGAGGAGAAATCTGAAGGGTATATAGGTATTAGCCAGTGCTATAGGCTGAAATATGTGCCCCTCAATTTCATAGGTTGATGCTCTACTCCCCAGCACCTCAGGATGTGGCTACACTTGGGAATAGGACTTTTAATGAGGTGATTAATTGAACACAAAGCTGTTAGGGTGGTCCTAATCCAATCCAACTTGTGTCCTAAGAAGAATAGGAAATTTGAACACACTGAGAGACACCATGGGTGCAAGTGCATGTGTACAGAGGGATGGCCATGTGTGTTTTATTTCATTCTACTTTCTCTTTTCTTAGCATATCATCTACACTTCTTTGTTACTGTTGTTTTAACTTTTTTAGTGTCTGCCCTAGAGTTTGCAATATACATTCTCAACTAATCCAATTTTTAAACAATGCTATGCCACTTCACAGACCATATAAATACTTTACAAAAGTGATTCAAAAAATTTCCATTTTACCTATGCTTATCCTTCAACGCTCATCTTTTAAATGTAGAGCAGAGTATCTGACTCATACAAATTTCATTCTCTTTAAAGAACTTCTGTTGACATATCTTGCAATGCAGGTCTATTGACACAGCCCTCAATTTTTGTTTGTCTGAAAAAGTATTTCTCCTTCACTTTTGAAAGATAGTTTGGCAAAATACAAAATCTAGTTTTTTTTTTCTCTCAATGCTGTATATAGTTTAATTCACCCCATTCTTGCATTATTTTTCCCCTCTCCTATTTTAGGATTTTTTTCTTTATCTTTAATTTGAAAATGATACATCTAGGTGTTGGTTTTTGGAGCATTCATCTTACAGGGTGTTCTCTTTATTTGTAGGCCTGTGGGGAAATTCTCAGTCATTATCATTTCAAATATTTTATCTATCCCTTCCTCTCTTTCTTATCCTTCTAGTATTCCCACTGCACACATGTTACACCTTTTGTAGTTGTCCCACAGTCTGGGATTTTCTTTTTCTTTTCTTTTTTGGTCTTTTTTTCTTTTTTCTTTTTTCTTTTTCTTTTTCCAAGGATTCTATTGATCTTCTAGCTCAGAGATTCTTTCCTCAGCTGTGTTTAGTCTACTAATAAGCCCATCAAAGGCATTCTTCACTTCTCTCACAGTGTTTTTGATCTCTAGCATTTTGTTTGTTTGTTTCTTAGGATATTTTCATCTCTTTGCTTACATTGCCCATCTGTTTTGCATTTTACATACTTTATTCATTAAGGCCCTTACCATATTAATCATAGTTGCTTTACATTTTTAATCTGATAATTCCAGCATCCCTGCCATGCCTGATTCTGATGCTTGCCCTGTCTCATCAAATTCTATTTTTGCCTTTTGGTAGGCCCTGTAATTTTATATGATGCCCAGCTATCACAAAAAAAATTACTAAATATCTTTACAGAAAAACTGACAATTTACCCTCCCACCTAAAGAGCTTTAGAGAGACTTTTCACCCACTGAAGAAAAAGACCACTTATCTAAAATAAAAAGAAACTGTCTTTATTGCTTGCTTATGTATGGGAGAGCTCTACTTATAAATCCACAGTGTGTTAGAACTGTCTTATGTATATGGCTTTGAGGAATGTGAAGTTAAGGAACTGTTATAATTTCAAAAATGAGAGGGTTAGGAAATTTGTGACTTTCATGTGTTACAGGTTTGAGGCTAATGTTGACTGGCTAACTTTTAAACCTGGATCACTGTCACCTGTTGTTGGACTTCGCTGAGACATGAATGTGATGGGAAATGTCACTGAGCAACTGAGAGTTTAACCCCAGTTCTGCTTTGTTACTTGGCCACTATTTAGGATTATAACCAAAGAACTATCAGTTTTTTAATATTTGGATTATCAATGAGGTTGAATTTTTTTATCTGCGTTTACTATCTCTTTTCCATGTGTTCTTCGCTAATCTATTCGGTTTATTTATACAAGATGTTCTCTTAATTAATTTGTATGACTGCATTTAAGATTTATGGGAAAAAAAGTTTTGGCTAGCATATAGAAAGAAAACATTTTCAGATTATTATTTGCTTTTCAAATTTTAATAAATGCTAAAGAATTTCTCTTTATTTACCTTATAGATGTACCCAAACTTCTTTTTTTTTTTTCTTTTTGTTGCTGTGTATAGTTAGCACACAATGTTACATTAGTTTCAGGTGTACAACTTAGTGATTTGACAAGTTTATACATTATGCTATGTTCACTAGTGTAACTTCCACACTACTTAAATTCCTCTTACATTATCATGGATTATATTCTTTATGTTGTGAATTTATTCCTGGGACTTAATCATTCTATAACTGGAAGATTGTGTCTCCTTCTTCTCTTCACCCATTTTGTCTAACTTCCCACCTACCTCCCTTCGGGCAACCATCAATTGTTCTCAGTATTTATAGATCTGACTCTACTTTTTGTTTGTATATTCATTTTTAGGGTGTTTTTTTTTTTTTTGGTTTTGGGTGTTTTTTCTGTTTAGATTCCACTTATGAATGGAGTCATATGGTATTTGTGTTTCTCTAACTGACTTATGTTACTTAGCATAATACCCTCCTGGTCTATCCATATTCTCAAATGGCATGATCTCATCTTTTTCTATGGCTTTGTAATAATCCATTGTATATATACATCACTTTTTCTTTATCCATTCATCTATGAATGGATACTGAAGTTCCTTCCATATCTTGGCTATTGTAAATAATACTGCAGTAAATCTAGAGGTGCATATATCTTTTTGAATTAGTGTTTTTGCTTTCTTTGGGTAAATACATAATAGTAGAATTATTGGATCATATAGTATTTCTATTTTTAATTTTTTGAGAAGCTTCCATACTATTTTCCACAATGGCTGTGCCAATTTACATTCCCACCGATAGTGCACAAGAATTCCTTTTTCTCCACATCCTTGCCAACACTTGTTGTTTTTTGTGCCTTTAATTTTAACCATTCTAACATGTGTAAAGTGGTATCTCATTATGATTTTAATTTTCGTTTCCCTGATGATGAGTGGTATTGAGCATCTTTTCATGTGTCTGTTGGTCATTTGTATGTCTTCTGTGGGAAAATGTCTATTCAAATCCTTTGTTTATTTTTGAATTGTTTTTTGTTTGTTTGTTTATTGGTTCCTCTTTTTGGCGTTGTTTTGAATAAGTTCTTTATATATTTTGGATATTAACCCTTATTGGATATATCATTTGCATATATCTCCTCCCATTCAGTCAGTTGTCTTATCATTTTGTTGATGTTTCCTTTGCTGGGTAGAAACTTATTATTTTGATGTAGTCCCAATAGTTTATTTTTGCTTTTGTTTCCCTTGCCTTGTGAGACATGTCTAGAAAAATGTTACTATGGCTGATGCCAGAGAATTTACTGCCTGTGTTCTTTTCTAGGATACTTATGATTTCAGGTCTCACATTTAGGTCTCTAATCCATTTACTTTTGTGTGTAGCATAAGAAAGTGGTCCAGTTTCATTCTTTCACATGTAGCTCTTCAGTTTCCCCAGCACCATTTATTGAAGAGAATGTCTTTTCCCCATTGTAGATTCTTACTTCATTCCTCATATATTAATTGACCATATAAGGGTTTCTTTCTGGACTCTATTATTTTCTATTATCTATGTGTCTACTTTTGTGCCAGTACTATATTGTTTTGATTACTACAGCTTTGTAATGTATCCTGAAATATGATATTGTGTTATCTCTGGTTTTGTTCTTTTTCAAGATTGTTTTGGCTATTTGGAGTCTTCTGTGGTTCCACACATATTTTGGTATTATTTTTTCTATTTCAGTGAACAATGCTATTGGTATTTTGATAGAGATTGCACTAAATCTATAGGCTTCTTTGGCTAATATGGATATTTTATTCCTCCAACCCATGAGCATGAAATATCTTTTCATTTGCTTGTGTTGTCTTCAATTTCTTTTATCAGTGCTTTATAGTTTCTGGAGTACAGGTCTTTCATCTCTTTGGTTAAGTTTATTCCTAGATATTCTTTTTGATGTAATTATAAATTTAATCTATAATTTAATCTAATTAAAAATGAGAAATTTTTAGAGGCATCTGGGTGGCTTAGTGGTTGAACATCTGCCTTTGGCTCAGGTTGTGGTCCCAGAGTCCTGGGATCAAGTCCCACATCAGGCTTCCCACAGGGAACCTGCTTCTCCCTCTGCCTATATCTCTATCTCTTTCTGTCTCTCATGAATAAATAAATACAATCTTTTTAAAAATTATAAATTTTTAAATTTCTCTTTTTGCTACTTTGTCATTAGTGTATAGAAACACTAACAATTTCTAGGTATTGTATCCTGCCATTTTACTAAATTCATTTATTACTTCTGGTAGTTTTTTGGTGGAAATTTTAGGATTTCCTATGTATAATATCATGTCATCTGCAAATAATGACAGTTTAACTTTTCATTACCAATATAGATGTTTCATTAATTTTCTTATCTGATTGCTGTAGCTAGAACTTCCAGTACTATGTTGAATGAAAGTGGTGTGAATGGATATCTTGTCTTGTTCCTGCCCTTAGAGGGAAAGCTGTTTTTCAACACTAAGTGTGAAGTTAGCTATGAATTTTTCATAGCTAAATTTTTGCCTTTATTATGTTATAAGGTATTTGCTAACTCCACTTTATTGGAAGTTTGTTTGTTTGTTTGTTTGTTTTATCATGAATTGATGTTGAATGTTACCGAAAGCTTTTTCTGCATCTATCAAGATGATCATATTAGTTTTTTAAAGATTTACTTTTCTATTAATTTTAGAGAGAGAGAGGGAGAGAGAGAGAGAGTGTATGCTTGAGTAGGGAGGGGATAAAGGGAGAGGGAGAGAGAATCCTCAAGTGGGCTGAGTGCAGGGTCCAATGTGGGGCTCAATCCCAGGACCTTGAGATCATCACCTGAGCTGAAATCAAGAGTCAGCCATTGCACAGACCAAGCCACTCAGGGGCCCCAAAGATCATATGATTTTTTTCCTTCATTTTGTTGATATGGCATACAATTTTGATTGACTTGCCAATATTGAATCATCCTTGAATCCCCAAAATACATCCCACCTGATCGTGCTGAATGATCTTTTTAATGTATTTTTGTACGTGGTTTGCTAATATTTTGTTGTGGATTTTTGCATCTGTGTTCATGAGGAATATTGTCTTGTAGTTTTCTTTTTTGTGATGTCTTTGGATTTGATATTGGGGGAATGCTAGCCACCTGGAGTGTATCCAGAAGCTTTCCTTCTGCTACTATTTTTGGAATAGTTTGCGGAGAATGGATATCAACTCTTTTTAAAATATCTTGTAGAATTCCCCTGTGAATTCATCTGATTCTGGACTTTTATTTTTGGTAGCTTTTTGATCACTGGTTCAATTCCATTACTCTTAATTGATCTGTTTAGATTTTCTGTTTCTTCCTGGTTTAGTTTTGGAAAATTAGGTGTTTCTAGAAATTTATCCATTTCTTCTAAGTTGTCCAGTTTGTTGACATATAATTTTTCCTAGTATTCTCTTATAATTCTTTGTATTTCTGTGGTGTTAGTTGCTACTTCTTTCCTCTGATTTTATTTATGTGGAATCTTTGTCTTTTTTTTTCCTTGATGATTCCGGTTAAGGGTTTTTTTTTGTTTGTTTGTTTTGTTTTGTTTTGTTTGTTTTTTATCTTTTCAAATAACCACTCCTCTTGGTTTCACTGATTTTTCTCTTTTTTATTTTCTATGACATTTATTTCTGTTCTGATCTTTATTTTTTCCTTTGTTCTAATAATCTTGGGTTTTGTTTCTTCTACTTTTTTCTACTTTCTTTAGGTGTTAGGTTAGATTTTTTTTCTTTTAGCTTTTTCTTGTTCCTGAAGTAGGCCTACATTGCTATATACTTCCCTCTTAGAACTGCTTTCATTGTGTCCCAAAGATTTTGAAACTTTGTGTCTTCATTTTCATTTGTCTCCATTTTTAAGAATTTCTTTGATTTCTTTGTTGAGACAGTAGTTGCTTAGAATGCTGTTTAGTTTCCACATGTTTGTGTTTTTTTCAGTTTTTTCTTCTGATTTATTTCTAGATTCATACCATTGTGATCAGAAAAGATGAATGATATGATTTCAATCATATCATAAATTTATTGAGGCTTGTTTTTCCACCTAATATGTTACCTATTCTGGACAATATTTCATGAACACCTGAAAAATGTATATTCTGTTGGTTTTGGATGCAACATTCTGTGTAGATTTGTTATATCCATCCATCTTGTCCAATGTATCATTCAAAGACATTGTTTTCTTATTAATCTGTCTGAATAATCTATCCACTGAATGTATACCCTACTCTTAGCACATTACCATTAATTTCTTTTTGTATCCATTAATATTTGCTTTATGTATTTATTCATTCCAGTGTTGGGCTTGTAGATATTTACAATTGTTGTATCCTCTTGGCTTGATTCCTTTATCATTATGTAATGCCTTTTTTGGTCTCTTGTTACAGTCCATTTAAAGTCTATTTTGTCTGATGTGAGTATTGTTACCTTGCCTTATGTGTGTGTGTGTGCTTCCGTTTGCATAGTGAATGTTTTTCTAGCCCTTTACTTCCAGTCTGCATGTGTCTTTATGTTTAAGGTGAGTCTCTTGTAGGTAGACTATGGATGAGTACCTTTTTTTTTTTTTTCCTGAGAGAGAGAGAGAGAGAGGGAGAGAGCATGAGCAGAGAAGAGGAAGAGGGAGAAAGAGCATTAACAGGGAAGGGAGAAAAGGAGAGAGAATTTCAGTCTCCATACCAGGGTCCACACCCAAATACAGCCTGACTCAGGGTTTCATCTCAGGATACTGAGATCATGTGATCATGAGATTAGGAGATCATGACCTGAATAGAAATCAAGAGTCAGAGACTTTAACTGACTGAGCCACCCATGAGCCTCTAGATGTTATTTTTTTAAATCCATTCTGCCACCCTATGTCTTTGAAATATTTAGGGCATTTATAATTGCAGTAGTTATTAATCATTGAGTGCTTATTGCCATTTTCCTGTTTGTTTTCTGATTATTTTGTAATTCTTCCTTTCTTCTTAATCTCTTTATTTGTGACTGATGAGTTTCAATAGTGTTGTGTTCAGCTTTATTCCTCTTTGTGTATCGAACATAGGTTTTGTGTTTGTGGTTCCTATGAGGTTTATATACAACATCCTAAATAAAGAGCAGTCTATATTAATTTGATTACTTAAGTTCAAACACATTCTTTAAAAAGAAAGAAAAAAACACTTTTTTTCATTTTTCCCTTTCTTCTCTCTTTTTACTCCCTACTGCCTGTTTTATATATATGTTGTCATATTTTACATCTTTTATTCATAATTTTTATGTGTAATTATTTGTGGCCATTTCTTTTCCACTTAAAGAAGGCCATTTAACATTTCTTGTAAGGATGGCTTAGTGGTGATAAACTCCTTTATATCTTGATTGTCTAGAAAACTCTTAATCTGTCCTCCAAATTTCAATGATAACCTTGCTGGATAGAGGATTTTTAGTTATAGGTTTTTCTTTTTCTTTTTTTTTTTCTTTTAGCAATTTGAATATATCTTGCCACCCTCTTATGACCTGCAAAGTTTCTGCTGAAAAATTATCTGATAGCCTGATAGATTTTTCCCTGTAGGTTACTTTTTTTTTAAATTTTTATTTATTTAGATAGTCACACAGAGAGAGAGAGAGACAGAGACATAGGCAGCGGGAGAAGCAGGCTCCATGCACCGGGAGCCGGACGTGGGATTCCATCCAGGGTCTCCAGGATCGCGCCCTGGGCCAAAGGCAGGCACTAAACCGCTGCGCCACCCAGGAATCCCTGTAGGTTACTTTTTATTTCTCTCGTTCTGCTTTTAAAATTCTCTCCTTATCTTTAAACTTTGATGTTTTAATTAGTATATGTCATGAGTGAACCTCTTCAGGTTCATCTTGTTTGGAACTCTCTGTTCTTGGATTTGGATGTCTAATTTGTTCTCTAGATTAGAGAGATTTTCAATGATTATTTCTTCAAATACAATTTCTACACCCTTCTCTCTTCCTCTGGAACCCATATAGTGTGAATGTTTGCTTGTTTGATGTTGTCCAAGAGATCTCTTAATCTATCCTCTTTTTAAAATTATTTTCTCTTTTTGCTGTTTAGCTTCTATGCTTTCCATTACCCTGTCTTCCAGATCACTAATAAATACATTCTTCATTCTCCTCTAATCTACTATTGATTCTCTGTAGTGTGTGTTTGATTTTAGTTATTATATTCTCCAACCTTGATTATTTCTTTTTAATGTTTTCTATTTCCTTATTGAAGGTCTCACTGAATTTTTCCATTCTTTTCTCTAGCCCAGTAAGCATCTTTACAATCATTGCTTTAATTCTTTATCAAGTATATTGCTTATCTGTATTTCATTTAGCTCTTTCTCCAAAGTTTTTTTATTCTCTCTTTTGGAGCATATCTCTGTCTCACCATTTTACTTGACTTTCTGTGTTTGTTTGTAATGAATTAGGCAGAATGTTTACTTCTCCTGAATTTGAAGGAATGATCTTGTGCATAGTGTCCTCTATGCAGATAATATGTGCTTGTTGAATGCTGCATGGCTGGAAATATGCTAGTTACTCTTGTAAGCCATCGACTTTTACAGAAAGAAGATTAATAATAAAAAATAATAATAAAACAAAGAATCCCAAAACCCAACAAAACAAAACAAGAAGAAAGTAAAGAAAAAAAGGAGTGTTATGGGCTCATGGACCCTGGGCCCACTGATGTCATAAACTCATTTGTTCC
The DNA here is from genome assembly GCF_048418805.1 of Vulpes vulpes. Taxonomy (NCBI): domain Eukaryota; kingdom Metazoa; phylum Chordata; class Mammalia; order Carnivora; family Canidae; genus Vulpes; species Vulpes vulpes. The sequence goes on from NC_132790.1 coordinate 92,704,837, forward strand.
TGACTAAGCTTATAAGGTGGAGGGAAAAGGAGTGTTCCTGCAGCTCCTTAGCTTTTTTTAAATGCCAACTTTTCTTTCTCTGCCTCAGATGACCAGGGCTCGCGTGTGTTTACAAAATCTGAGCTTGCTTAGGTGGCAAGCTCATTGTGATAATCAGACCCACTTATGGTATCCAGACTCTGCTCTGGTCTAGGCTTTCAAGATTGATGAGGACATAAACCATATTGTTCTCTAGCCCCTCTGATTGAGAGAGCTCTCCCACAGCTCCTCACTGCTTAGCAGAGTTCTAGTATTGCCTCTTTTATATGCTAGTTTCTCTTTTAAACTGTGTGGGTTTTTTTTTTTTTTTATTTCAGTGCCCAAAGATAGAGGAATCTGTTCAGTGCTTTCCCTCCCCACTATGTTCACGGTGTCAGGGGTGGGGGATCCCCCTTGTTACCATGTCTCCATCTTGCTTGCTGTTCTATCTTTCATTGTTCAGAAGCTGTTCAAACAGCCCTTCTTCAGGAGGAGTTGTTCTACAAATAGGTGTAATTTGGTGTGTTCCATGTAAGAAGTAAGTTCAGGGGCTTCCTGTGTCACCATCTTGGACCAGAACCAAGATGTATCTACCACCACTAACACATCTCAGGCCTTCATTTTCCCATACTTAGTGAATTGGCCTCTCAACTAGTTACTTTACACTAGTATCCTTTCTTCCTAGCATTTCTATTACCATAGACTATCTTCCTAATCCCTGCTTTGATCAAGTCCATTTTCCTCCATGAAAACCTCCTGATGGTCTAAACCATAATATCCTAAGACACTACAGAATCCTGTCACATGCAACTCCCACTCATAACTTGCCTGGATGTTAGGACAACACAAATCCTGGACTCCCAACAGCCTCAAGTATTCATTCTCCTTCAACATCCATTCATTCTTTTCTTCTTCCTCTTACCTTTAGTCAATGCCTGGCCTATGCAACTTACCCAAGGAATGCTAAGACAAATAAGATCTGAAAATATTCATATTAAAGCTGGGAAGTCTTGGAAGTAATCATAAAAGTAACCCAGAATGTACTGAGAACTGTGATAAATCTGAGATAGTGGTGAAGGGCACGCTTCTCACAGTTGATAATGCTTGAGCTGAATCTTGAATGCCAAAGAAAACCAGATGTAAAGGCCCAAAATGGAGAGTATGTTTGAAACACCTGGGAGCTCTAAATAGTTCTGTACAGACATAATAGAAAGGCTGATGGTGAGAGATGAGGCTGGAGAGAAAGCATGGGCATATGTATAGATTCATGCCAAGAAAAACATGTGAGGATTTCTTCAGATAAATTAACCTGAATGTCTGGTTGATACAATATGTGAGATGGGAAGGGAGCAGGAATAAAATCATTTTGATTAAGATAACTCCTAGTTTCCCAATATAGACAGTGTGGTAGATGCTTGCTTGGTAGACAAGGAACTAGAGGAGAAACAGGTTTGAGGTGGGGAGAGTAGATCCATATGGGGACATAATGGGTTTGCACTGCCTGGGAGAAATACAGATTCAGAAATTCAATTGGATTTTTTCTTCTCTGTCATTACTCACTAGTCCCTCCAACTATAATGCCCTCCTTTGTCTCTCCCAACTCATCAAATCCTATCCAATCTACAACCTAAGTCCCAGTCAATTGTCATAAAAATCTTTATCTGTATGAACTCAAATGAAACTTTTACCTAAAAGCTGTCTAAATGCTTCCTGTCCAAATACAAGTCTTCTCTTTCAATGAAACTGCTCTGCCTTGTTAAATGGCTCCATATGAGAGGGGTTGGCACATTGTACAGGCAATTCTTTTGTCTGTTTTGATTTCAATTCCATAGCAACTAGTAGAACTTATTGGGAAGATGAAAGCAAGTTGGAGATAGATTGAAGGAAAAATTATGCTTGGGGGGAAATGTACACTTGCTACTGTGAATTATTTAGCCCGGTCATCATGAAAAATAGCAAAGACAAAATAAAGAAGTGGCTTCCCAGTAAAGGGTCACAGCTTGTTTGCATTTTGTGTATAGGGTATGCCAGGGCCCTATTGTATCTCAATAGATGGAGTCCTTGGCTGTGACCATTGTCATGTTTTGTATATTAGTGAATTCTTAACTGTTATCTGCATGTAAAAGAAGACTGTTTTCCTAGAGATTAATAGATATTGAATACCATAACTCTCAGGTTTGAATAATATGAAAGCTCCCTTCCTCCTCTGCCTTTCAACATAATAAAGCTTTAATATAAGTTAGGTTTTAAATAATTTGAAACAATAGAGAAAGGCACATATTATATGCTAACATTCAGGATATACAGTAATGGCTGAGGAGTGTACACTGTGCTTGTAGCCGATGAATCGTAAACATTGAATACTGTTTTGTTTTTTCCTATAGATGACCTTTAGAAGTCATTAGTATTTTTAGTGATACTCATGTATCAACTCTCCTTGCCTAATAAAATGAAACAGACTTGAGCACAGATAAAAAAAGAGATATATCCTTTTCCTATATCAAATGCCACCTTTTCAGAGACATCTTTAGCAATAAAAAAGAAATGTGGATGAGCATATTTTCTACATCCTTAGTACCGTGAGGAAATTGTGCTGCATGTCTAATTTTTGTGATTCTTTGAATTAAAGATCACTGTGAGGTTAAGTTTAAAAGGAGTAGTAGTATGGGTTAGCAATACTAAAATTACTACCTGTGGCTTTTAGGATGGAGCATATGAATAAACATATTGAGAATGATGAAAGCCATACGTCTTCTGTTGGTGAAAGGGGTTAGAAATATGAAAAGGAAGAAAAACAGAATAAACTCTGTGTAATCAATTAAAATTTGAGGTAGTAGTATGAATGCATAGTTTTTAATATAGAGATAAAGAGGGGTGCTAAGTGGCTCAGTTGGTTGAGCATCTGCCTTCAGCTCTGGTAATGATCCCAGCTGGGATCAAATCCTGAGTCTGGGTCCCTGCTCAGTGGGAAATCTGCTTCTCTCTCTGATTCTCCTCTCCACTCATGTGTTCTCTCTCTCTCTCTCTCTCTCTCTCTCTCCCTCAAATGAATTGGTAAAAAAAAAATCTTTTAAAAATTTGTATATATAGAAATGAAATTATAGCTAGGAAGATACGGATATATGTATATTTATATTTTGTAGCTCTTCTGACTGAAAGAGCCTAGAAGCAAAGCTACCCCTATAGCAATGAGCAAACCTAACTTTCAGATACTGGTTTCCTTATACCATACCAACTAAAAGAAGCTGGGGATCCTTAGAGAATTGACTGAGTTGAGGACTATGAGAGAGAAAGGAAAAGATGAGTCTGGAACATCTTGTTGTAATGTAAAGCAAGGAATTGCTTTATAAAGGAATAAAATAATGAGAATATATCAAAAGCACGATGAAATCACCTTGAAATGGCTTCTCACCAATCAAATTTGGGATAGGTTTTATAAAAATGAGTAGGAATAGCAGAACATTCATGAGATAAAAATAAGAATTTATATGAGCTCCTACTAATAAAATTAGTAAACAAATATGTAAAAGGAAAAGAATAATGAAGCTAGAAAATCAACTATTTTTAAAGCCATCCTAGAAATTATTCATTTAACCACAAATATATGATGGCTAAATCTAGTTATAAAAAATGTGGTGAGATACTTATTTTTGCAAAGTAGTCTTCTTTGAATTACTTATTACTCAAAAAGGAAATATAACTTTACAGTGGGTGAATCTCACAAAAATAGTCAAGTAATCAAAGTTAATATCACCAATAGAAGGATAGACCGATGCTAGAAACCTCCTGACATGATACACTAGAAAAGACAGAGCATTGCTTTCATGATCTTTTCTGCCAAAAAGTTATAACCTGAATCAAACCATAGTGAAACATCAGACAAACCCAAATTGAAGAACTCTCTAAATGGAGAGTATGATGATTTTAAAAAAGATTTTATTTATTCATTCATGAGAGACACAGAGAGAGGCAGAGAAACAGACAGAGGGATAAACAGGCTCCCTGCAGGGAGCCTGATGCAGGACTCGATCTCAGAACCCCAAGGTCTTGACCTGAGCCAAAAGCAGATGCTCAACCGCTGAGCCATCCAGGCATTTCTACATTAGATTCTCAGAACTCATTTACGATAGCTGAAAATGTGTACCTTTTGGCTAAACTCTCCAATTTCCCCTAATCCCTAGGCCCTGGAAACCACTTTTCTCCTTTCTGTCTCTAAGAGTTTAAGGTGTTTTTTTTTTCCTTTAGATTCCATATAGAAGTGATACAGCACAGTATTTGTCATTCTCTGTCTGGGTTATTTCTTTTTTGTATATTTTTTATTGGAGTTGATTTGCCAACATATAACACCCAGTGCTCATCCCATCAAGTGCCCCCCTTAGTGCCCGTCACCCAGTCACTCCATCCCCCTACCCACCTCCCCTTCCACTACCACTTGTTCATTTCCCAGAGTTAGGAGTCGCTCATGTTTTGTCTCCCTCTCTGATATTTCCCACTCATTTTCTTTCCTTTCCCCTATAAACCCTTTCACTATTTTTTATATTCCCCGTATGAGTGAAACCATATAATGTTTGTCCTTCTCCAGTTGACTTATTTCACTCAGCATAATACCCTCCAGTTCCATCCACATTGAAGTAAATGGTGGGTAGTCATCATTTCTAATGGCAGAGTAATATTCCATTGTGTACATAGACCACATCTTCTTTATCAATTCATCTTTCGATGGACACCAAGGCTCCTTCTACAGTTTGGCTATTGTGGACATTGCTGCTAGAAACATCGGGGTTACAGGTGTCCCGGCATTTCACTGCATCTGTATCTTTGGGGTAAATCCCCAACAGTGCAATTGCTGGGTCGTAGGGCAGGTCTATTTTTAACTCTTTGAGGAACTTCCACACAGTTTTCCAGAGTGGCTGCACCAGTTCACATTCCCACCAACAGTGCAAGAGGGTTCCTCTTTCTCCGCATCCTCTCCAACATTTGTTGTTTCCCATCTTGTTAATTTTCACTGTTTTCACTGGTGTGAGGTGGTATCCCATTGTGGTTTTGATTTGTATTTCCCTGATGGCAAGTGATGCAGAGCATTTCCTCATGTGCATGTTGGCCATGTCCATGTCTTCCTCTGTGAGATTTCTCTTCATGTCTTTTG